>NC_086320.1:378866484-379466484 GCF_036172605.1 Pelobates fuscus
GCTGCAGAGGGTTGGTTTGCCCCTTTCAGCCGATGCCCTTGCTGAGTGCTAGCCCAGGGCGTGGATGCAAGGTGAGTCTTAGGGAGTCCATATAGCCCTGTGAGTCCTGTTGGTTGTCGGTGTGTCGGGGGCTTGGGTTGGTGCTGTGATCCCACAGGTGTGTTTGGTGCCGGTTGGCTGCTGCTTGCTTTTCCACGTGGGGCTCAGCTTCATTCTTTCTCCTGTGTGAGCGCAGTGATGTGCGTGCTGTCTGAGGCCCACGGCTTAGTTCCCGGGCTGGGGTGAGTCCCTGAGGCCATCTTCGTGCCGGTGGGTGACGCTGTGATGCTTGGCCCCTTTGCCCGAGTGGCCTGGGTACACAAGGTAAGCCTCTGCCGGAACGCTGTGTGTTGCAGCATCGACGTGTAGGGCAGACATGTTTCCGTTGGTGCCCTGCTCGGGTGGTCTTTGGTGCTGGGCGATGCCTCAATCTTTGAGCTGTTGGAGGTGGGTTGCTGGGTTGCGAACGCTTCGAGTGAGCGGGAGGCCAGGTTTGTGGGGTTCGATTTAGCTTACGCTCCAGCTTCCTCCAGAATGCCTCGAAATGGAGGTTAAGTCGTGTGAGTATATCATTTTCATCGAGGGAGCCGTCCGCGCATGTCGGATCCGCCATTTTAAGTGGGCCTCCGATTGCGGGTGACTTTTTCTTTTTTAGCTTATCTGGTATAGCCACCCCAGTGTGGACCGGGATCACCCCCACCGGTCCAGGGGGGGGGTAGCAGGGTTGACTTGTGCGGTTGGCAGCTCCAGAGCGCCTCCGGCTTGGGGGAGCGGCCGCCTCCCCCGCCTGGCGTGCACTAGGCCGCAATGCCGGTCGTGGCTCCATCTGGCTCCAGGCAGGTAGTAGAGTGGCCCGCTGTGTGCCCTTTATCGTGGGCGACCAGCGGGTGTTCGATTTTGCCGATTGTGTCGCTTGTTTGAGGCGATTGCCGCTTGTTTTGTGGAGATTGTGCTGGAGCTCACGGAAAACACGACTCTCCGCCATGATGGTTAGGCCCCGCCCCCATGTTTCGTGAAAATGTCTTTTTTTAATTCAGCTATTTTGACCTAAATCCATCCCAGAATTCACTTAAAATTCCTATCACTTTAGTAAGTAGCCCTGTAACTGTAAAACCACTTTAGTTATCTCTCTCTGCTTAGGGTAAACACGTCCAGCACATTGTATTAAATAAAATAATCCTCTTGCTGCAGATACACAACCTAATCAAAGCCAATCATAATCCCAACAGACTAATTGCTGCAAAATAGTTCACAGTCTGACATTTACTAATAAGCAGGTAAATGCTAAGAGCATCATTAATCTACAGCTTTGTAACTGTCAACAGACTGCAAATCTCACGACTCTTTTTTTTCCAGACAAAAATGAGTGACAGTCTTCATCAATGGCTAGAAGTCCACGGATTACAAACTGTTGTTGTACGCGCAGGATACGTGTCACTACACAGGGTTGTAAGGATACTACACAGAATATTCAAGTAATTTAACATCTCTCTCATCTCACAAAGGACAAAGACATTTCACACCTCCTTCTTCGTAAGGGAAGACATTCTCGCAGGTTGAGGTCAGGTGGTCAAGTTCATTATGACATCAACCAATTATTTCTGTAAAATCTGTAGAAGTCATGTGTATCGTTAAATAAAGATAGAAAGAGGATTGGTGGCCCCTTCGTTTGGCCAATAGTCACTGAAAACGGACTTGTGTAAAAATGAGCTGAATGTGACAATCTATGAATGGCGGCCAACGTTGATCCATAAAGCAGACACGTTACCAGGTTTTTTAAAGATAAAATCTTTATCAAAACAAAAAAAACCTATCTGTCACTCCAACAAAACATAGATTATTACACACTTTTTATCTGAATTAACTTGATTTATTTTCCATCACATTAAGAAAGTAACTAGCCTAGAGAAAGACGTATTGGCACAGCCGAGTAATGAGGTCGTTAACGTTACAAAACATCAAATTGTTTTCTTTTTTTCCGTTAACAGGTCTGCTACTATTTTGCCAAAACGAACGACCAATTACCGTCTCTAGATAATAAGCACACAGAGTGGATATAGCTTCAACATAACAACAAAGCAGATGTTTGGATGTTATCTGTCATAAATTAAAATGTTTTCTTTTGCTACGTTTTGTTTATCAAAAATTTTTAAAATGTAAGTAGGTCTATTCACTGTTTGAAAGGAAGTCATTATGTACGGTTTAATCAAACACGATGCAGAGTTGAAGATGGGATCAATGCGATTCAGGTGATGATATTTTGAGTAAGCAATGTTAATTTCCTGCTCATCACGCAGAAAAAAAGACCGTTCTCATAATTCCTTCTGCTCCTAAAATCCCCATCTAGGTAGCAAATTTATGGTAATGAACACGTTTGCATTTACTGCAAAAACTACACAAGTTCCATCTCAAGAAATACTTTGAAATCTAGCAAAGACATTAGCAATGAAAGGGTTACTCCAACCACCGTAACCACATCTGTGATTTGCAGTGGTCATGGTGCCTGGAATATGTATGTGCAGCGTTTCTCTTTAACTCCTCTCATTCAGTTGCCTCTGTAATTCCACGTCTTACAGCATCATTGGGGTGGCAACAGCTAGTCCTGAACTTACCATTTCGACATGATAGACATTCCCGGCAGGAATTGTATTTAAGTTACCTTCATGTTGTCATTCTATAGTTGCACGTGTGCACGAACACAAATATTGTTCTACTGATGCCATTGAGATCTTCTCACACAGCTGTGTAACATTCCAGTGGCATCTCCTGTCTGTGATGTCAGTCTTTAATGATATGTAGGAGTTATTGCAGGGCCTTGCAGCAGGCATGCTAGAAGGGTATTTGATGGTCAAATATAAATAAATGGCCTTAGATAAGGTGCCTCGACTTTGTCTTAAATGGACGCCCCAGACCACTTAACGATTTTAGTTTGCTGAAATGCTTTATGTTTGAGAGTGTGTCCTCTTGTTTTCAATTTACAAAAAGTGCAGGTTTCAATAGAGATTATCACTTTGTCACTTTTATAAAATAACCTTGTTACACCTCCCCACCTAACCCCCCCCCCCCCCCCAGGTTGTTAATCAAGCAATTAGTCCTGCTACTTCCTGGCTGTTTAGTTTGGTGAGCAGTAATGTGTTCTTTTAAGTAAAAATAAAATCCAATGCAAGTAATGCTTAGTATTTAACAAACTATTAATTGGAATTAAGCTGCCCAATGACTTGGCAGCTTTCAAAGGGACCCATCTCAAGACTTATAGGGGTACTCTAGGCAGTGGCCGGGGCAAGGCAAGTATTGAGCCAACTAACCTATCAGTGTCACACACATCATGGAGATGAGGCGGGTAGTGAAGGAGGAGCGAGGCTATCTAGGCGCCCATTACCAGCATACCGTTGACACCATTTAATAAGGCATTTACATGACGCCTATTAATAGAGTGATTTACCGTCTGAAGATAACAGCGGTATTTCCAAACAGAAATCACACTATTAATCGGCATTACGCAATTCACAGATAAGGATTACATGAGGACAGTATGGCTGTAACTTGCAAGAGAAATACTGTAAAATGTGACGTACCAATGTTTATTTGCCCTGTCATGTTGAAAAACCTGTGTAGAATGTGGAACATTGGGAGATTTTTTTCTTTTGAGATTTTACACCCCTATACATTTTTATTTTTACCCATTACATGTTGCAATATCAGTACAAATCAGCTTCATTGCCTTTAGCTAAGCCTCCCCAATGATCTCAGTCTTTCAACGGAACTCCAAGCTTGGACAGATTTGCACTAATTATGTGGATATGTCGTTTTAGCATTATCAGAGAAGGCAAGCTGTTGGTGAAAAGGAAAGGTATCCACAGACTCAAAGCACCAGCACGACATGAGGTAGGTGAAGTGGTTATGGTGCTTGGAGCACGTGTTAAGTTCAGAGGTTTGTTTTGAGACCTCTTCTTTGCGTTAAGATACAACCCCAAGTGGAAATGTTACATAATGCTTGTAATTGATATATTTAGACACCCAGTGAAGGAAAATTGTATTAATTTGAATATTTTCCAAAATGGACCCGTGTGTGAAGAACCAAAACACATGAATTAGCTAAACTTTTTTTGTTCCAATGCAGGCCTGACAATTTATTTGTCTATTACTATTCAACCACAAAGAAGCGAGGACAGTTATATTAAGCATGAAAAGAAAATGCATAAATGCATAAAGAAAAGGCAATCCGAAATAAGAAACGCAATGGGCAACTAATAAACAAGTACCAGAGCAAGTACATTGACAAGCAAGGGGGATACTTACTTTATTGCAAAGGACGAGATCAGAAATATAAATCGCTGTCCGAAACCACAGCAGAACATACCAGCCGATATTATCAGAGACACAAGCTCTCAGTTAGACTGACTGAAATCGCAGGATAAAGACCAGAGACATTTATATTGCAAAGCATTTATTTACTGCGCAGTTAATCGTTCTTTAATTGAAAACCAAATTGCAATTCGGAACTTGGGGAGATTGTTATAGATTTTGCAATTAACTGGTCAGCTAACGAACCCCTAAGATTGTTGCGATAATCCATTAAACTTAGAATTGTGCAATTATTTTCCTTAATGACCCGATTCTATCGTTTTTTTTTACTTGCCGGTTCTCTCCTATTCCCAGTTTAATTTATAAACCTCTATCACATATGGGATTGTGCAAAAGGTTCTGCTTTATCTTTGTAGAATTTTCATCCAACACCATTCTTTTTATGTTAGTTACCCATAGAAAATGCAACTATTTATACAAAATGTTATTATTTTCTTAAATAATCACTAAGGCACCCAGGCCACTTCATTTAAATGAAGGGGGCAGGGGAAGAAGAGGTCACCAGCGCCGAGGGAGCCCGGCTCTGGAGAAAGGTAAGTGGCTGAAGGGGTTTTAACCCCTTCAGCCCAGAGGGAAGGGGGCCCTGAGGGTGGTGGTGGTGGTGGGGGGGGGGGGGGGGGGGTGGAGGGAAAGGATGGGGGAGGGGGGCTAATGACCCTATAGTGCCAGGAAAGCAAGTTTGTTTTCCTGGCACTATGGTGGTCCTTTAAGGCAATAACAGGAATACCAGAGCCAGAAAATAAGCAAGATATACAAAGCTTACTAGGAATGATACATATCTAACTTACCGCATAACACTGCTCTAATGAGACAACTAATCAGGAAATTACAATGCTTGGTGATGCTCAGAGAATCACCAGAATGAATGGAAGTTTGTGAAGGAAATGCTCACTACTGCACCAACTCAGCAATTATTTGATTCAACAGCAAAAACAAAGCAATCAACTAATGCTCCATGGAATGGACTGGGAGCAAGGCTCAAAATGGCTGCCTGTGCCTTATATCTCTAGGGCATTGACAGATACAGAAAAACAATATGCGCAAATTGAAAAGCAAACACTAGGACTAGTTTATAAATGTGAAAAATGTCATGTTTATTTGTATGGGAGAGTATTCTCAGCAGAAACTAATCACAAATCTCTGATCCACATCTAACAAAGGACTTGATAGATGCACTTCGAAGGTATGACTTCACACGGGATTTCATACCTGGCAAGGAGTTGGTGGAAGCTGATGCTCTTTCACGTGCTTACTTACTCTTTAACATGGATTACTTGAAATTGCAGTAAGAGGTTACTGTTCACGTCAATCTGATCTTGAAGACAGGTCCGTTCAGTCATGCAATGAGGGCAACAATTGAACCAGCTACAGCAACAGAATGTCTTCTAAGTCAAGTGAATAAGCACTTTCCAGTAGCAAATCTAAGAGACCAATGCCATCACTGGATGGACCATACATTTCTGAACTTTCTTTGATAAAAGGAGAGCTTTTGAAAGGAGAAAAGATTATTGAGCAAGCGTGATTGCAAATTAAAATAATGTAAAGACTGCATGAAGGTCATTCGGGTATAGAAAAGACCAAAATATGAGCTAGAGACATTTTGTAATGACCAAACATGAATAAAAAAATTCAGACAATTATCACTCAATATTGGACTTGACAAAAATTCAGACCTCAGTTACTTAAAGAACCTATACCAGACGATGACTTTCCTTTGGCTTCCTGGGAAAAGTCGGGGATGGACTTGTTTGTTTTAAAAAAACAGCAGTAATAATCTTAGTAATGGATAATTTCTGTAATTACCCAGAGATAGCATTATTGGAAGAGGAGCCAACAAGTACAGTAATCATAAAATTGAAAGCAATTTTGGCAAGACATGGCATTTCATCCTCATACTGTCAGACAATGGTCCTCATTTCAATTGTCGAGAGTTTAAGGTTTTTGCCAGTAGCTATGAATTTGAACATTGAACATCCAGCCCGGGATATCGACAAGCAAATAGATTAGCAGAAGCTAAAGTAAAGATAGTGGAATACATACTTCGTTAAGCATTGGAAGCAGATCTGTGTCTTGGCTCTTCTCAACTATACAGCTACTCCCTTAAAATGTGGGAAGGCCCTGGTAGAATTATTGTTTGGTAGACAGCTGGTTACATGAGTATCAGTTCTGAAACCTTGGAAAAGGTTCCCACAAAAACCTGCAATGGAAACCAAATTGAAACTCAGAGTAAAAAGGAATAACTACTATGACCGAGCTGCAAAGCCTTTGGAGAACCTTCAGATACAAGCTTCTGTACAAGGTTCAAAGAACTGGAATACTGAAGGGACAGTTATCCAGAAATATTCTCCAAGATCATATATAGTTCAAACTAATGGTGGGCAATTCTTATGTAGGAATTGTAGGAAACATTTAATGGTTATTGCATCAGTTCCCAACTATTCGTCAGAGAAGGAAACCTATGAGGATACACCGAGCACTCCACGGCAGCTGGAGAATAAAGATGACAGAGAAACTTTGGAAAGCTCAGCTGATTTGCCAGCATATAATCCAGTGATGCAAAGCAAACAATGTCAGGTCGATGTATCAAAACACCTAATCATCACCTAATCATCATTGAACAATGTTAAGAGGAACTAAATTTTTTTTGCATGAATACAGACTTTAAATGTGTTAAGTTTCCTGTCATTTAAAAAGAATAGAAAAAGGGAAATGTGTGATATTGAGATTATCAATTGGTATGAACCATGTAACCTGTCGTAATGTGCATTGGTACAGGACAGGATGCCTCACACATCTTGTCTAGAATGCTTCTCTGAGAGAGAAGCCAGGAAGCAACATCTCTAGGATGACTTTGCATCAGGAGTTGTGGCGAAAGCCACTTCACCACTGGGGTTTGGAGGGGACTACTTGCTAGCCTTTTACCCTGTGACTATGGCCCCTTTAATTTATTATGGTTATAAAACCCTATTTGTACTTATTATGACCTTGAACAATAATTATTCGAGTTTTCAAAGCAACACCTTGAACTCCCAAAGCCATTTGAAGTGCCATTCGACCACGTGGTGGCGGCTATCTTGTTCGCGTGGACCAAAACCGCGAATAGACTTCAGGGGGACTTAGCCGCTGTGACGAGAGCAATCTCGCCACATTGTATTGGAGAAGCCTGGTTGCCCGCCTGCTGCCTTTGGATTATGGACCGGCAGTTAAACGGTTAATTTTACTGTGCAGAAAGGTTTATTCATGCCTTTCTGCACAGCCGTTCGGTAGATTCTGTCTACCGCACGAACCGCCTTCTGTTAGCCTCCCTAGAGCAGTGGGGAGCCGGCAGGCGCTGTTAATTGGCCACCCAGAAGCTAGCGTGTGCAGTCAATTGACCACCCAGTAGCTGCGGTTAACCGCAGCTTAATTGACTGTTACTGGGTGGCCGCGATTACACTTAGCGGCCGCTAGGTGGCGGTGTTATGGAGCTCCCCGGACGGCCAGCGGTGCTCAGCCCGGAATCAGTGCACTAAAAGCAGACACTTTTACGTGCAGCACCGCTGAGCCTCCAGCTCCCTGGTTCCTATTCGTGCGATTTAGCCGAACACCGGTTAATTCGGTAGTTTGTATATGTGAATGTGTTAACCCAGATAGCTATGCCATGGAGCCAATTCGTGTAATTAAAGACTCTGGCTCCATGGCAATTGAACTGTGTGAATAGGATCTGAGCACTATTCGGTAGTTTTGTGCGCTCAGATCCCAGCAATCTGGGGATATGTGACATGTCTGTGTTTTATGAATTAAATGTAACTGTGGCGAAACCGACCTCGCCACGTGTCCTTGGAGGGGGCTGATTGCCCGCCTCTTGCCTTTGGACTATGGACCAGACTTTATGGGAATGTGATACCCCAGATAGCCATACCATGGAGCCTATTCATATAATGAAAGACTATGGGAAAGACTTTAGCTCCATGGCAATTGTACTGTGTGAGTAGGATCTGCGCGCTATTCGGTAGTTTTGTGCGTGCAGATCCCAGCTATCTGGGGATAGGTGAAATGTCTGTGTGTTATGTGTAAATGTGACTTTATGTATTTTAAAGTGTTTTATGTCGTTTTGCAACCATGTGGTTAATGGAGTCTGCCTTTAGTCCTGGGTAATTGGATTACTTCTCCAATTAACTCCAGGGCAGAAGGGAGGAAACCAGGGTGCATTGTGGGGATGTTTTTCAGCCAGCCAGAAAGGAACAAAAGATACTTTTAGTAACTCTTGAACCCCTGGTCGGATTCATGCCATTTTTTAATATGTTGTTCCCCCGAATGGATTGATTGTGGATATGTATTTTTATGTGAATGTGATGTATGGTTTTAAAGTTATGAAAGTTGTGTAAAAGTATATTTTACACTGTATGCATAATGGGATTATGTGTCACACTAAGGGGAGGGGATGTGTGGGAGGTAACATCTATGTCATTGGTTCTTTTATGCCTCCCCCTGGGTGTGGCCTGTATGTGTGAGTTGGAAATAAAAGCCAGGCTGGATGTGCCAGTCCAGAGTTCCTGTTTTACCCTCAAAGTGATGTGTCGTCTCATTATTGGGTGGAAGGATTTATTGCATGCTGTTCCAGTTGACTGCTAGGAGTACAAGCCTATTCGTATGGTTCCTATTCAATGGTCTACAGCATTCATATGCTTGGGAGAATTTAAAAGGTTTCTCGGATTCGGTGATTGTGGTGTCTGCCAGAGTGCTTGGAGTCCTCAGGAAGCACTAGGAGCATCCATTAACGGAGGTACCAAGTCGGGGTGCCAGGCGATCCGTTACATTGGTGGCAAGCGGTGGGATGGCGTCCTAGTGCGAGGTAAAGCAGCTCGGAGACACAGTACGTTTGGATTTACAAATTGAGGGCGACGCTAGTGTGCCTACAGCGTCCCTGTCTACACAAAGATTTGGGAAAATGGGGTTCGTAGACCCCTGGGCAACACACACACCTGAGGAAGAGAGTGAATTAGAATGGAGAGATAATGCCCGGAAAGAATTATGGTACGATGCCCTGGAGGAAGTCCAGTATCAACGGCAGCAGCGCCTTCCTGGTGTCGCATACCAGTTGGAGGAACAAATGGCCTGGCGGATGCCACTTCTGGGAGATCAACCTGGAGGGCAGCGGGTAAGACAACTCGAGTACCTCGTGGAAAGGGAACTGAGCCTGGACGCCTCATACCGGGCACTGTGGTGGTGCACTGTCCAGCCAGAGACGTGGAGGGCAGAGGGCATCCAGCCAGAGGGGGAGAACTACACAAGCCCTGGCCTGTTGTGGAAAGCCTTAGTGGAGGATGTCGACTTCGGCAGTCCAGCAGAGTCACGGTACTGGGCTATCTTTCATTACCGAGGTGAGATGATACAGGGCCCAAGATCTATTGGACTGGGAGAAGACCTCCGCCGTTTCGCTGCCATGGAACGAGAGCTGGAGATGGACTATGTAGAACTAATAAATTCCTGCCAGCCGCAGAGCAGGGACGCAGACCGGGAAAACTGGGTGGCAGACCCAGACCTGCTAGCCTATAGCTGGGAAAACGCGGCAGAGGTACCCCCTGCTTCACTACCAGTTGCAGAAGTAGGGGACCTCATAGACTGGTCCTGGAGAGACCCACAGATGGCAGGTGGAGATGGGATCGAGGTCTCTCTACCGGCCCTACAGGGATGCTGGGCAGTCGGCCCAGATCCCCAGCGGCAGGTTACAGTTCAGAGAGAGGAGCTTGTTACACCCTCTCTCCAGCGGCAGCCTAACCCACCAAGGGGAGACCGTAAGCCCCACACCAGCGCAGATGGGACCGTGGTCTCTGCGCCCAAGTTACAGGGAGCTGAAGGAGCCGTCCTCCCTCCCCAGCGGCAGTGTGATTTGTTGGGAATTGGGAGCCCGGTCTCCATTCCCCAGCGGCAGAGTATCCAGCAGGGAATAGAGAGCCCAGCCCCCTTTCCCCCACAGCAGGACTCTGTGCTGGGAGGAGAGACAGTCGGTCTCCCTCCGCAGAGACGGGAAGTATGCATGGGAGAGGAGATTGTTACCACCTCTCCCCAGCGGCGGATCATTAATGTACAGGGAATAGAGAGCCCAGTCTCCATTCCCCAGCGGCAGAGTGTTCTAATGGGAGAGGAGCTGGTTACCACCTCTCCCCAGCGGCAGCTTAATGTACCAGGGGGAGACTGTAAGCCCCACACCTGTGCAGATGGGACCGTGGTCTCTGCACTTCCAGCACAGGGGGTAGGGACGGTCGGTCCTGCCCCCCCACAACAGGGCTGTTTAGCCAAAGGGGAGACAGTCTGTCTCCAGCAGCAGAGCTGTGTAACTAAAGGGAGACAGTCGGTCTCCAGCAGCAGAGTTGTGTAACTCAAGGGGAGACAGTCGGTCTCCAGCAGCAGAGCTGTGTAACTAAAGGGGAGACAGTCGGTCTCCAGCAGCAGAGCTGTGTAACTCAAGGGGAGACAGTCGGTCTCCAGCAGCAGAGCGGTGTAACTCAAGGGGAGACAGTCGGTCTCCAGCAGCAGAGCGGTGTATTTAAAGGGGAGACAGTCGGTCTCCAGCAACCAGGCTCCAACCAGACTACTCCCGTGGTAGTGCTGGCAACAGGACAGAGTACCGCTGGTCTCCCTCAGCAACCTACCAAGGCAGCCTACCAGTCCCCCACACAGCCGTGGTGAGGCACCTGAATCTGGACAAGATTCTCCCTCACCCAGGTGTAGTAACTGTTTATTGTGGGTGGGCTGCTCTGCTGTTTCTGTCTTGTGGGTGGGCTGCTGGACTAACAAGGGCACTGACCGGCAGGAGGTCAAGTACCCTGTTAGTCTGGGGGGTAAAGGGGAGAAGTGTGGCGAAACCGACCTCGCCACGTGTCCTTGGAGGGGGCTGATTGCCCGCCTCTTGCCTTTGGACTATGGACCAGACTTTATGGGAATGTGATACCCCAGATAGCCATACCATGGAGCCTATTCATATAATGAAAGACTATGGGAAAGACTTTAGCTCCATGGCAATTGTACTGTGTGAGTAGGATCTGCGCGCTATTCTGTAGTTTTGTGCGTGCAGATCCCAGCTATCTGGGGATAGGTGAAATGTCTGTGTGTTATGTGTAAATGTGACTTTATGTATTTTAAAGTGTTTTATGTCGTTTTGCAACCATGTGGTTAATGGAGTCTGCCTTTAGTCCTGGGTAATTGTATTACTTCTCCAATTAACTCCAGGGCAGAAGGGAGGAAACCAGGGTGCATTGTGGGGATGTTTTTCAGCCAGCCAGAAAGGAACAAAAGATACTTTTAGTAACTCTTGAACCCCTGGTCGGATTCATGCCATTTTTTAATATGTTGTTCCCCCGAATGGATTGATTGTGGATATGTATTTTTATGTGAATGTGATGTATGGTTTTAAAGTTATGAAAGTTGTGTAAAAGTATATTTTACACTGTATGCATAATGGGATTATGTGTCACACTAAGGGGAGGGGATGTGTGGGAGGTAACATCTATGTCATTGGTTCTTTTATGCCTCCCCCTGGGTGTGGCCTGTATGTGTGAGTTGGAAATAAAAGCCAGGCTGGATGTGCCAGTCCAGAGTTCCTGTTTTACCCTCAAAGTGATGTGTCGTCTCATTATTGGGGGGGAAGGATTTATTGCATGCTGTTCCAGTTGACTGCTAGGAGTACAAGCCTATTCATATGGTTCCTATTCAATGGTCTACAGCATTCATATGCTTGGGAGAATTTAAAAAGTTTCTCGGATTCGGTGATTGTGGTGTCTGCCAGAGTGCTTGGAGTCCTCAGGAAGCACTAGGAGCATCCATTAACGGAGGTACCAAGTCGGGGTGCCAGGCGATCCGTTACAGTAACTTTGTGTATTTTAAAGTATTTTACTGTATTTGGGTCCCCACGTGTATAATGGAGTTTGCCTCTGTCCTGGGAGATAATTGAATTACTTCTCAATTATCTCCAGGATAGAGGGAGGGAAATTAGGATGCATTGTAGGGATGTTGTACTTCTGTGTGTCTGAATGTGATACATGTCTGTCTGTGTTACAGTCTTCCATCTGGTCCCCTAGGGGAGTGTCCACCAGGTGGGAGACCTGCATAAATACTGGGCGGGTAGCCCTGAATAAACAGACCACTGCTTGACCCTCAACACGGAGCTCTGTCTCGTTCTTGGGGGGGATTTACTGTATGCTGTTAGAGACTGATTGCCAGGAGTGTAAGCCGCTTGGGAGCTTTTCCTGTTCGTCTGCTAGCAGCTATTCGTGAGGTTCCGGTTCCGGTTCGGGAGTTTGGAGTGCTACCATTTTATGCAGTTCGGGAGTTTGGTGCATTCACTTGTATTCAATTCGGGAGTTTGGTGTTCTACAGTAGCTGTGCCTGTGCATCTGGAAGGGGAAGATCTACTAAACGGCTTTTAACCCCTTTTATGCCTGGGGTGCCGTTACAGCCGCGAATGCCTTGGAACTATTTTCAGCATGAAAACATCGTGGTTCCCGGTCGGTTAGCTTTTAGCCGCGATTCTATGGAACTGTTTTGGGCATGGGACAATCCCTGCGCCAGCGCAAAACTATGACTTCCATAAAATTTCTGAACCCCTGATCAGATCAGTGCTATCAGGGGATGTAACATTTATGGGGATATGTTGTGTACTTATGGTACTTATGGGACTTTTTAGAAATGTGTGTTTTTTGTGTTTGGAGATAATTGAGTTTAGTATAGTGATTGACTCAATTATCTCACAGGCAGAGGGGAGGGATTGTATATGTGTTATGGGAATGTCGTACAGTTAATTACTGTTTTTATTGGTTTATTCCCTTTGTGTCCCTGTGCCCAACAAGGTCCACCTGAGTGTCACCCTTGTTGGGAAACTTGCATAAAAGGCCAGTGTGCCTCCATTAAAATTGAGTTCATGCTTAACCCTCAACAAGTAGTTTGGTCTCGTGATTGGAGGGGAACTGCTATATTCACACTGGGGATTGCTATACTCCTTATACTCCCCTGGGTTCTAATCACTAGCTCTTGTAAGAGCTGTTCCTGCTACGGTCTCTGAAGTAGGAGAGGTCTTTCCCACACGGCCCTGGATATCAGAGGTTGGACCAGGGTGGGAGGAAGACGAGGAGATCCCAGCTAAGCTATGGCAGTTGTGGAGTCTGTGGTGCTTGTGGTGTCCGGTGCGGTGCTTACAGTCCTCAGCGTCAGCTAGGAAGCATCAGTTGGAGGAGGTGCCCTGTCGGGGTACCAGGTGATCCATCACAGGAGTCTTGGCATTGGAACAACCCATGTCACTATGCTTTTATTTAATTGCATTAAGGGTCCTGCATATAACTAGTGAGGAGACACAATTGAGTCAGTAACACAAGTTTGAATTTCTAATGCTATAGCGTTCATTTACCTGATCTGTGGACTGATAAACAATAACACAATTATGATTCTATGTTCTTAGGACTACAGTTTCATGAAACCATTGACAAAAAAGGGTGCAGCATTATAAAGGATGTGAATATTACAGCCGTGGACCCCATAGTGCAGGGCTTTTAAGAAAGTCAGTTTAGGATTAGGGATTGTTCAGGGGGCTCTATGTTTAGGCTGGATGATGGATTTAAGGGGATATGAGGGTTACCTGCCTTAAAGTCTAGTAAACTGTAACTTCTATCACTCCTGGCCAGGGATTTCCTCTAACTCCCACCTCTCCTGAGAACTACTCCATCCCTATGCCCCCCTAATTGTAAAAACCTGTAAAAAGATGATGATGTAAATGTATCCAGACTCAAAATATATAATTTTAAACTTACAATCATTGATTCATTTCGTTATAAATACAGCCAATTTATATTTTTCTTAAGAGTCGCTATTATCATATATTATTCCATTCACAAGTCTTGTGCTGATATTATTAACCCCTCCGCCCGTATCCACCCCTTGGCTCTAATTGACGTCCTGCAGGAAACCACAGGGTTCCCACGCGTCTCACCACAACGTGGCTAAAATCCGCCAACATGTTTAACTGTGTAGGTTTAATTTTATTTTAAACTATTTTTTTCCCTAAAATAAGGAAACGGGTTCATGAATTGAGAAAACAGCTTTACAATTCTATTTCTGCTGAATAATGTTTTATTTGGGGCATTCATTTCCTGCCTTAAAAACACAAAAAGAAAGTTGTATTCCTCTTGCATAGAGTTGGATAAAAAACAGAACTAAGACCTCAGTACAAGATTCTCGAATGGAATCTCACCAGGACCACAACGTGTAGGGTAGTACTGTCACAGCTATTTCACAGCAGCGGTTGGCTACACTTGGCACCTTGGCACCTCAGATGTTAGCCAGCTACTGAGCAAGCATATACTGACTACCCCATCTGTGTGTAAGAACACAATATTCATAAAAACTGGACTATTACCAGGAAAATGCATCTATATTGTGTGCAAGGAGAAAAGTAGAAACTGTCTTCTAGCATACCTTAAAACCTTCCCAGACCACTTGGGACAACCCCTGATTGAGGCCCCCTGTCCTACTGTTCTTAGTTTATCACCATTGTGTCTTGGTCTGCATGCCCACAGTTGTCAAGCCTGTTTGGCATGCAGTCACAGAGAGCTGGCTGTATTCTGTGTGTACTCTTGTAATAAAATGCCAGGGGGCCCTCATGGCCCCTGACAGGCCATAAGATTTATAATCATTTAAAACCATGATATTTTCATTAGAATCAGAATGCTGTGCAACTTGATGGCTGAGAACAGCCAGCAGTCATGTAACAGCCAGCAGTCAAGTAACAGCCAGCAGTCAAGTTATGACTTGCAAGAAACACACGGTTGAATCACTGAAAGATAATAAGTATTTGGGCTAGGCCTTAGTTGCCATTCAGAAATAAGGTCCATAAGATAATGTACCTAAGCATATGACAACAGGAGACATTTCGAGCACCCAATAAAACAATATATTGTGTTATGTAAACATTTTGATAAGGAATGGATTTATGCTTAAAGGGACACTATATTCACCAGAACAACAACAGTTTAATGTATAGTATACAGATTAATGTAGTCGTTCTAATGAGTATAATCAGTCCCTTTAGGCATTTTCATGCAGACACTGCCTTTTCAGAGAAAATTCAGTGTTCACATTGCCCCAAAGGGATACCTCCAGTGGCCACTCCTCGGATGGCCACTGGAGGTACTTCCTGTGGAAGTGCTGCACAGTAGGCAGTAGGCAGCACTGCCGTTAAGTGTCTCCACGCTTTGCATGGAGACGCTGAACTTTCCTCATAGAGATACATAAATCCAATGCATCTCTATGAGGAGGTGCTTATTGGCCTAAACTGTGCTTGGCCCTGCCCCCATCCCGCTTCCTTGCCGATTTCAGCCAATCCAATGCTTTCCCTAAATTATGGTGTTGTCACCAAGGAGGCGGATGTGGCTGGGGCCAGCGCTGGCAGACCCGCTCTGTGCTGGAAACAAGGTGGGTTTTAACCCCTTCAAAGGGGGCTAAGATGGGGCGAGCCACTATACTACTACTTTAGCACTATAGGGTCAGGAATACATAGTGTTCCTTTAAAAACATTATAGTTTTATCTGAGCTTTGCTGATGCATTCCCGGTTCATTGTAGTATTACAGATAAGCCGTTAAATTGAGCTGAAACGAACTTAGAGAGGTACGGCGATTGCGAATTGCCAAGGGGCAGTCATGTAGTGGCCAGTTTATGATTATTTGTATATCACGTTTGTGATATTATTTGCTAATAATTGGGCACACACTCTGCACAATAGGGACAGAACCTGATTTTTGTAAATGCAAAGTTAACAGCTTTCTACGTTAGTACTGTCAGCAGATTATAGAATCCCGGCAAAGATGATACATTTAACAGCCTTTTAGCACTGTCTCTTCCTCGGCGAAGCTTCCTCCCCAAATCTGTTCTCTGGCACTGCGAGCGTTAAACAGTGTGTGAAAACCAGTGAATTGCTTCCTTTTCATGCTGTAGACGGGGGTCTCCCAAGCAGTGGGAGGGATTTTCTACAAACCCCCTGACCACAAATTGGTCTAGAAATTCACAATACAACAGTTTGCTCTGGCAGTGCGCCAGCCCGGTTCTGGGACTCTTCGAATCACTTTAACCTCAGAAAGTTTGATTCAAGAGTCGGATTTCAGACGTGCAGATCATAGAATGCCCTTCACCATAGTAATGGCTGTACCGCCTCCTGGTAAACCTCTGACTCGGAATCGAACAGAGCAGAAAGAAACCGACATCATTCCAGCTCTTGATAAAGTACAACTCCCATCACCTTCTGTCCAGCTCTGGTTAACGGCTGCTTCTGGCATTTAGTGCAGAGTAATAAACTGAACGAAGCCCATTAATCTGCTAATGAAACATGCATATGGTCTGAACCACAGTCTCCCTGCTCGCTTCACATCGCCTTGTCAGCAAAGTTATGAAATACTATTCACACATATTTATTAAGAATCATTGCTATATTCGAGTTTGACCAAGTGTTGCTTCATGAGACACAAAATCGAAAGCAATTAGATCCTTCTAAAACACTTGAAAGAGATTTATAAGGAGGTTCACTCGAAAAATTCATAAACATGGCTTTATGCAATATTACACGCACCATAACCACTACAGAGTTTTCTCAGCCAATGTGCCAGCCTGACCTTTGTTGTCTGACTTGATCTGTGATTGTCCGTCTACTCCTTTTGCAGTGTCCATTTGTACCTTTATCATGGACATTCTGAGTGTGGTCAATTATATTTTTATAACTTTCTGGATGTCCAGTCTGAACTCCAAGCTTTGGTTAGTGTTGTAATTCTAAGAGTGCACAATCTACTCTATAGTGAGAGGGAAACACAATTAGTGTGTGTGGGGGAAACACAATGATAGTGTGAGGGGGAAACACAATGAGAGTGTGAGGGGGTAAACACAATGATAGTGTGAGGGGGGGAACACAATGAGAGTGTGAGGGGGGGAACACAATGATAGTGTGAGGGGGGGAACACAATGATAGTGTGAGGGGGGAACACAATGAGAGTGTGAGGGGGGGAACACAATGAGAGTGTGAGGGGGGGAACACAATGAGAGTGTGATGGGGGAAACGCAATGAGAGTGTGAGGGGGAAACACAATGAGAGTGTGAGGGGGGAACACAATGAGAGTGTGAGGGGGTAAACACAATGAGAGTGTGATGGGGGAAACACAATGAGAGTGTGAGGGGGAAACACAATGAGAGTGTGAGGGGGGAACACAATGAGAGTGTGAGGGGGAAACACAATGAGAGTGTGAGGGGGGGAACACAATGAGAGTGTGAGGGGGGGAACACAATGAGAGTGTGATGGGGGAAACACAATGAGAGTGTGATGGGGGAAACGCAATGAGAGTGTGATGGGGGAAACACAATGAGAGTGTGATGGGGGAAACACAATGAGAGTGTGATGGGGGAAACACAATGAGAGTGTGATGGGGGAAACGCAATGAGAGTGTGAGGGGAAAACACAATGAGAGTGTGATGGGGGAACACAATGAGAGTGTGAGGGGGGAACACAATGAGAGTGTGAGGGGGAGACACAATGATAGTGTGAGGGGGGGAACACAATGAGAGTGTGAGGGGGAAACACAATGAGAGTGTGAGGGGGGGAACACAATGAGAGTGTGAGGGGGAAACACAATGATAGTGTGAGGGGGAAACACAATGAGAGTGTGAGGGGGGAACACAATGAGAGTGTGAGGGGGGAACACAATGAGAGTGTGAGGGGGAAACACAATGATAGTGTGAGGGGGGGAAACAATGAGAGTGTGAGGGGGAAACACAATGAGAGTGTGAGGGGGGGAACACAATGATAGTGTGTGGGGGAAACACAATGATAGTGTGAGGGGGAAACACAATGAGAGTGTGAGGGGGGAACACAATGAGAGTGTGAGGGGGGGAACACAATGAGAGTGTGAGGGGGGGACACAATGAGAGTGTGAGGGGGACACAATGAGAGTGTGATGGGGGAAACACAATGAGAGTGTGAGGGGGAAACACAATGAGAGTGTGAGGGGGGGAACACAATGAGAGTGTGAGGGGGGAAAACAATGAGAGTGTGAGGGGGTAAACACAATGAGAGTGTGATGGGGGAACACAATGAGAGTGTGAGGGGGGAACACAATGAGAGTGTGAGGGGGAAACACAATGATAGTGTGAGGGGGGAACACAATGAGAGTGTGAGGGGGAAACACAATGAGAGTGTGAGGGGGGAACACAATGAGAGTGTGAGGGGGAAACACAATGAGAGTGTGAGGGGGGAACACAATGAGAGTGTGATGGGGAACACAATGATAGTGTGATGGGGAAACACAATGAGAGTGTGAGGGGGGGAACACAATGAGAGTGTGATGGGGAAACACAATGAGAGTGTGAGGGGGGAACACAATGAGAGTGTGAGGGGGAAACACAATGATAGTGTGAGGGGGGGAAAACAATGAGAGTGTGAGGGGGAAACACAATGAGAGTGTGAGGGGGGAACACAATGATAGTGTGTGGGGGAAACACAATGATAGTGTGAGGGGGAAACACAATGAGAGTCTGAGGGGGGAACACAATGAGAGTGTGAGGGGGGGAACACAATGAGAGTGTGATGGGGGAACACAATGAGAGTGTGAGGGGGGAACACAATGAGAGTGTGAGGGGGAAACACAATGATAGTGTGAGGGGGGAACACAATGAGAGTGTGAGGGGGAAACACAATGAGAGTGTGAGGGGGGAACACAATGAGAGTGTGAGGGGGAAACACAATGAGAGTGTGAGGGGGGAACACAATGAGAGTGTGATGGGGGAACACAATGATAGTGTGATGGGGAAACACAATGAGAGTGTGAGGGGGAACACAATGAGAGTGTGATGGGGAAACACAATGAGAGTGTGAGGGGGGAACACAATGAGAGTGTGAGGGGGAAACACAATGAGAATGTGAGGGGGTAAACACAATGAGAGTGTGAGGGGGGAACACAATGAGACTGTGAGGGCGGAACACAACGAGAGTGTGAGGGGGACACAATGAGAGTGTGATGGGGGAACACAATGAGAGTGTGAGGGGGGAACACAATGAGAGTGTGAGGGGGGGAACACAATGAGAGTGTGAGGGGGTAAACACAATGAGAGTGTGAGGGGGGGACACAATAAGAGCATGAGGAGGAAACCAAATGAGTTGTAGTTTGTAGTTGGTATTGAGCAGTTTGTGCTGTCATGCTTGAGCCTGCAGATCATCGCATTTTTTGTGATTAGAAAAATAACCTGCAGAATGCACCCGTCATTGCCAGCGTAACCGATGCCTAAACTCTAATTAGTGACAGGTGTCTGCAGATTACTGAGGGCTTCAGAGGATCACAAGTAAGAGGAACACAATCAGATGCCGTTTCCGGGCAAAGCCAGCAATAAGCTGCATGCAGCACGCTGTAAGACTCCCATCACCCAAGACTTGCCCTCGTACAGTCTTTATTATGGAACGAGAGGGATAGACAATGTGGTGATAGCCGAGTAAAGAGCGTTAATTTTAAACGTTCCGACTGCAGCAGCTAACCTCGGAAGCCAGTTGCTTGGGATCTACAATTCCCAGGATGCTCAGCAATCAGGTTTGCTATCACTGATTTACAATATTAGTGATTCAAAATTAATTCCAACATGTTGTTTGAGGATCTCTAACCTCTCTCTTTCACAGAGTGCGCAACGATCAAAGTGGCATTGATGGTGTGTTGGTCATTAGTGATGATAAATACACATAGTAATAAGAAAAGTTCCACTGGAAACAATCAATGATTGAGAGTGCACTACAACAGAAATAGCTTGCTCAAATTAGAGCATCGCCTATTGTTCCAGTTGATGTACAGTTGTTATCAAAATTATTCAACCTCTACTGAAAATCAGGTTTACTGTCAAAATTTACAGACTGTCAGCTGTTTGAAATGAACAAATCAAACGAATGCTTTAAGTGGTTTCCCCAAATTCTATTGGAAATACAACTTAAAATGAATTCGCCAGTCTCAAAATGATTAATTCCCTTCGTGGCAAGCATCTTTAGTACTTAGTAGAGCGCCCTTTTTCTATTATGACCTGCTGAAAACCAGATCCATAGCCAGACACCAGCTTTGGGCAGCGTTCCTAAGGGATCTCGTGAGCAATGGCCTCCAGTTCAGTCAAATTCTGGGGTTTGCATGCTGCAACCGCCTTCTTCAAATCCCACCAGATATACTATGAGGTTCAAGTCAGGTGACTGTGATGGATACTGTAGAATTTTCAAAAACTTCTTCTGCAACCAAGCCTTAGTGGAATTTGAGGTATGCTTGGGATCATTGTCTTGTTGGAAGGTCCAATGGCGCCCAAGCTTCAGCTTCCTTACAGATGGCATGACGTTTTCTCCTAGGATTTCCTGATACTTCAATGAAGCCATCTTGCCTTATACACACTGCAGGATTCCAGTACCAGAGGATGCAACGCAGCCCCAGAGCATGATGGAGCCACCGCCACGCTTAACTGTAGGCAGACTGTTATTTTCAGCATATGCTTCATTCTTCTCTAGACATGACACTAATTCATTGGGCCGAAAAGTTCCTAGATTTATTTAATTAATCAACATAACTAAATGTGTTTTTCTGTGGCTTATTTGTATTATTTTGAGCATATTGGAGTCAACTTTTCTGGTGCCTTTAGGTCAGTAGTGGGTGTACGTCTTGGAATACTGGCATGGAAACCTTCAGCATTTACTACGCACCTTATTGTGCGTGTCTCTTGCCAACCTTGGCTTGCCTCCCCAGTATTTTATTTATACAGATTCATTTCTAATCTAATTATTTTCAGTAAAGGAAATAATAGATAAAGGGCCCTGTTGCAAGATTTATTTTGGATCCTGTACTGCTCCAAACAATTAACTGCTTATTCCCATAAACAGTCTCCACTTGCCACTGCGAAATAGCCAACTCTATAGTCACAACACCCTACATCCACACCCTCTCCTTCCCTGATTTAGACTGACACATTTCATTTAAAATTAACCCTCTCACAGCTCAAATTAGATGTTGCCACATTTGCAGTTCTGACACACTCCATGAAGCTTATAGACACACTCAATGCTGTACACAGAACACACCACATGTTTGAAATTCTGCAGACAAATGAAATTAACTTGATAAATGAAAGTACCAAGGTAGCACAAGTCTTACCTCCCTTCCCCACCCAACCAGCCTGACATCAAGCCCTAGTCATTTTCCCTAACTTCTGATAGACAGGCTGACTCATAACAGGAGAGAACTCATTTATGGACTGCAGATCTGAGACTACACCTAGAGCAGTCTGGAGCAGTTGCTTCCTCCATCATCCACAGAGAAGAGCTAGATGGAGTCAGCAAATGACTCAGAACCCATTGCTTCCTGCTGCTCATGGGACCTTGCCTGACAAAAAAATCAAGGAAACCCAGATGTGCTCCCACATCAGCTCAGCTCTGCTCTGGCTCTCATTATTCTCCATCCGCGAGCAATGGCCAAAAGTGATCCCGTAATAGCTGGTGTGCCCTGCTGCACCTGCAATCGTTCCGTCCCTGCTTTTATTGTCATTAAAAAGCGCATTAGTGCCGAATTACACTCCAATGTATCAAAAACGAGTCGCTCCTAGAAATAAACAGATGAGATTCGGGGCCAACACTTGGGAGATACAGTACACTATACTGCCTGTCTAAAATTCCTTCCTTTGCTAGTTAACCCCTTTATTGCTAGGCTGTTTTACCCTTTAGCACCAAGTGCACTATAAAAGCAGATTCTGATCTTTCATATAAAATACATTTTATGCGCAGACCCATTGGAAAATGTATGAATGGAAATGTATAACGAAGCATTTCATCCGTGAGTGACAGGTACACTTTACATGTTCTATGTATCAAACCCACACAGACAGTAAGAGAGAACAACATGAATCGTAGAGCCAGACACAATGCTAGGGAGGAGGCTTCCTTCCATTTGTTGGCATGCATTGGGATTAGGTAAGACATAGCTAAACCTGGCTAAACCTTTACAGTAAGAGAGGGTGAGTAATACGTTGTATCTGGCGCTCGCTGACACTAAACACATCACTGACATTACAGACATTCCCGTTAGTCTGAGCTGAGATCATGGACTAACTGTGCGTTCCTCTCATTGCCCGTTTGGAATTAGAATGGTTTGTGCTTCATGTTCAAACAGTATCTTTAAAACAGCTACAATTGTATGGTCAAGCCACTAAATCTACTTTAAAGAAAAGTCACTTTTTTCCCTTAAATTGAAAATAGTTGTTTGACAAGCATGCACACATATACACGTAACAAATGCCTTGCACGATATACTTTTTATCATTGCTGTATGTGTGATTATTTCAACAGAAAGGCTTTTTTTTTTTCAAATTCCATTCAGCAGAGCAATTGACGCCAACTGCACAGTTTTTCTACATGGTGTGACAGACACAGTACTGTAAGGGGGCACCTGACCTCAGAGAAGTGACTGCCAGAGATTAGTTATGTTCCCGGACAGTAGCTGCTCTTTATATCTGCCATCATTTTAATTCAACCTCTCTCTCAAAAAGGTGAGACAGAAACAGCAGAGTTATACTGGCAGCTACAATAATAGCTCCTGCCTGACAGTATAACTTATAGGCATCTCAGCAGAACAAGTTTATCTATTCTTTTCTTCAAGTATATCTAATTTTTTCCATTAGAGTAACCCTATCAGTAACTCTTATTGTATCCAGTACTTAGCACTAATCCTAAAAATGCATGCAGTATATAAAATAGTAGATAGCAGTTAGTGAAAGTGGTCACCCTAGCCTTGGGTCTTACAAAATAAACTGCAACAATTAACAATAATTCAAAAATCGGTCCTTTAGAAAATGAATGGTGTTGGAGGGAGAAGTGTCATGATCACTGATTACCTCCACAATGTGCCTCCTTCCCCCACATTTCCCCAAACCTGCTTGCATGGCAAATTTTTTAGCAAAAACTGATTGCAGAAATACACCCCCACGCCCCATCATTCTAAAAAACATTATAAACCTGCGTTGTTTTTAATGAAAAAACAAAGAAAAATGACTCACCCATGAGGTATCTGCTGGACCAGGCCGCATGCCTGATTTCGGAGTAGGGATCTGATTGTGATCCAGAGATGTTACCTCCATTAGTCGATAACCCTGTAACAAAAGTTACACTGAAATGCATGCTTTTTGAAGTACGATAATCTCTCTGACCTAATATGCAGTTGTTTTAAAATTTTTAAATAGATCTTACCGCTATCTATAGAGTTTTGTTGAGAAAACATAGATATACAAATAACATAGTCCACCAAAGAATATGAAAATAGCTAATCTACACCTCAATACAAATGGCAGATATAAAAAATTGTTCATATAAAAACTGCTCCTGATGTAATAATATCACAACAAGGGGCAAAACCTGAATTTGTGGCAATTTCTATAAATTTCTTCTTGGAACAGTTCTCTTTGCTGATACGAACAGTAAAAATATTCTACTCTCTTTCAAAGATAGAGCCCCTTACTTCTATCCAAAGCTTTTAAAGAATCCCATTCCTCTTGAAGTATCCCTGGGGCTGCAACACTTTCATATTAATATGAAATGGACAGCCGCCTACTGAACCACGAAACATCTTCCAGACAAAAAAATAAATAAATCTATATTTCAAAGACCTTCCGCAAGTTACAGTGGGAATTGAAATCTTTTAATCAGCCATAGATGCAACGTCCGCTATAAATTGGTTAAATGACGCATATCATCATGACTTATATAGAAGTCATAAAACTCATCTTGGACCACAGACGGTGTTATTTTTCTTACAATAATAGGACATTGAGGGTCAAACTATATCTGGTGCTGAAAGGGTTAAACCCCACTTTCCTTCTCCAATGATGTAAAAGAAGAAATTAGGTCATAATAGTTGTGTATTTAGTGTATCGCACCATGTTACCAGCCATATGGGCTGCAAAGGTCATATATCGCTCACTTTACTTTAGATCATTATTGCTGATTGGAAGCACTCTAGCATTCAAATCGACTTGATTTTATTTCTAAAGCTGTGCTACCACCCTTAGCTACCCATATGTGCTATTTTCCTTTGTCGATATGTGTAGTCAAGTTTGACCAATATGTTCAAGCATCACAAATGTTTATTTTGCGATGCTGAAGGTTATACAAATAACTGTAACATATTCTTCTTGTCTTCTAATGCAGATCTTTTACCCAAGGTGACCACAAATGTTCTGTCCCTTTTTTACTGGTCTCACCAATATATTTTGTACCCTACTCCTTGTGTAATTCTCCATTAAAAAAAAAATCTTATTTACATTTTGTAGTACCCAAAAAAGGGCAGTTCAGTCCAACATATTATTCTTCATTATTTAGCTTAATATGGCTCATAATCTAAATCTAATTTACCATGAAGACATATTACAATCTTCTAATGATGTCATTACTGGACTACGGCTCTTGCATATGAAGTGCAATAATTGGAGCTGTTGGTTCTCTGTAGGTGAGGCAGGAGATTTGGGGCTAGCAATAAAATAGTGCGCAAATTGGACGTAGGGATTTCCAGGACCTCATCCGCTAAAAGGCTGGCATCTGAGAATATTCTTACTGGGGCACAGGTGTGTCCCAATGAAAATAACTGGGCCTCTAATGAACTCACCTGTATTAAAACATAAACATCATAATATTCTGACATGTTAATGTGTTCTATGGCCAGGTGTGAAGAGGTCTCCGGTGCAATCCTGACTCGGAGTTTAGGGATTGAGGAAAGAGTGAATAAAAAAGCTTTCAGAAAATGAATAAGCTTATCAATCTAAATGAATAATCTCACAGACATTAGAAAAACGTCCGCCAAAAGCTTTGACTCCTTATATAATAATTCAGCCGTCTGCAATCTGTTTCAGACATGGAGAATTTCTTGTCATTCTCTAATTGCCTATGGATCGCATACTGGTAGGAATCCTGTTTAATCTCTCTCACAGGAAAACATGATGTTTTAGGGGTCAAGTCATTTCTCTCATCTAAAATATTCCCTGGCTTAAAGGAACACTGCAGCCCCCCAGTGCCCCTCAGGGTTTAAAAACCCTTTAAACATTTACCTAGTTCCAGCGCCGATGTCCGTCAGTGCTGGAACGGGCTCCTGCTCTGCCAACGTCAGCCGAAGGAGGGGGACCTAATGTGCATGCACAGCAAGCATGCAAAGCATGAGGACGTACAGCAGTGTTTCACAGAGTTAAACTCAGTGAAGCTGCAGGAAACACCTCTAGTGGCTATCCGGCAGACAACCACCAGAGGCAGTCTTAATACTCTGAAATATGTTTAACATTGCAGGGTTAAAGGGACATCGACACTGCACCCACACCACTTCAATGACATGAAGTGGACTGGGTGCATATAGTGTTCCTTTTACCATTTCATACAGTCTCGAAAGTTGGACAATTTATTAAACTGTCCTTTCTAACAAAACTGCTGTTATAGACCTGCAGCAGGTGACTGGCCCCTGAGGACACGTGCCGCTTGGGAGGCCTTAAGTGCGTGGCCATGAGATGGGTCCCCTCAGTGTGTGGGCCCCAGTGCAGCTGGTAGCTCCGCTGTTCCCTATAGTGTCCCTTCAAGATACTTTTCCCATTATCACATGGTGTAATACTGCGTCAGCTAGTACTTTTTACAAGTTTGGCAGCATTGATTCCTGTTTGACAGACCGTGAGATCATTATTAAGGTTCCTATCAAGAACTCAAGGTGCATATATACAGCACTTTATGTATCAATACATTACATGTGTGATTGCTGTCGTACTTACTAACGATAAGATAGGTAAACAGACAGACAGCTAGACAGACAGACAGACAGATAGATAGATGATAGATAGATAGATAGATAGATAGATAGATAGATAGACAGATAGACAGATAGATAGATAGATAGATAGATAGACAGATAGACAGACAGATAGATAGATAGATAGATAGATAGATAGATAGATAGATAGAGAGATAGATAGATAGACAGATAGATAGATAGATAGATAGATAGATAGACAGACAGATAGATAGATAGATAGATAGACAGATAGATAGATAGACAGATAGATAGATAGATAGATAGATAGATAGATAGATAGATAGAGATAGATAGATAGATAGGTAGAGATAGATAGATAGATAGATAGATAGAGATAGATAGATAGATAGATAGATAGATAGATAGATAGATTAGATAGTAACACCAGTAGTAGTTTATTTTATTTTCTATTTCATCAATATTCCTATTTTAAACACAACAGACACAAACTTCATGTTTTTGGTGAACAGGATACATAATGTAACGTGGCCTCATGTCACCCGTGCATATCACAGCCCAATCTCCGTCAACTTCTAGCAGAATATAGTAGAGTCTTGTTTTCTAAATTGAATCTGTCCAACACTTAAGCTCTGGGGATCAATATGCATAATTCCCACCTTAATGCATTATATATTTAGGCATAACACTCTCCATTGGTTAATTAGCAGTCTCTCTCGTTGGAAATCATTCCATACAGATTTGTCGCAATGATCTGAATGGGAATTATCATTGGTCTGTGGGGTAAATACCCGGGGCAGGTCTTTGCTGTGCAAACCTCTGTTCTTGTTACAGACACTTTCCATTAAAGCTTCCTCGTGATTTTATTTTGGAAGTTCAAGCATCAATGAATATATTTATAAAAATAAGAAAAGTTAAATAAATATGGCAACAGTCAAAGAAACTGGAAACTTTAAGGGGTTGTTACCCCGGTTTGTGTAATGGCAGTATGGGAGCCCTACTTTTGCATAGTACTTCAAAGCCAATAGTTAAATCATCTCCCCCCATCCAATCCCTTGCACCAACCTCAGAGTCCATTTTCTATGTAAATAAGCGAATTGACCTAAAATCATAATATCTATCGGATGCGGTCAGCAATGTTCCTATGTGCAATCCACATACACTTTTCTTTTTATTATGTACTATTTTGCCTGCCTCTAAAAAGCTCAATGTGTCTAAATTTTAGTAATTAAACCCATGCAGCGCCCCAAGTGTAAATTTTATTTATTGTTAAAAATTCATAAATGCACTTTAACCCCCTATTGAGAAAACTAGAAACAGTAATGCCAACTGCAAACCGTTTTCAAAAAGAGGCTAATTTGAACTAAACGCTGGGGTTAACGTTGCTTTCCTTTCGTATACATTTGAAGGTAAGAGGATTTTCATTGGAGCAGCCTCTGTCTATACTGCTTCATATTATATGTATTGTTTTAGTGTATGCATTTTCTGCTTCTAGTATTGGTGACTACTTGCAGTTGGCATCATCATGTCTTATTTGTTCATTACACTTCATTAAGGGATTAAGGTGTATTTATGTATTTTAAATGATGAATTGAACACAATTTGTAGGTTCACACTTGGTGTGCTACTTGGGTTTCATTTCTGTAGTTACGTACCTTGGCCAGTAGGGGAGCTGGCCTTTCCATGACCTGCTCCCATGATAGATAGTAGTCTGGTCCTTCTTATACTTGTGTGCACCTATTTACTAATTATAGCCTGAAATTAGCATAGACGATATACAATAATCCATTATTCAGTCTTTATTTATTTATACAGCTACCAAAGATGTGCTCAGATGGACTAGTCATACTATACTCCAAAACTAAACCTCATATCTCTGTCACATGGAATGAACCAGATTAAAGAAAAATCCTTTTTACCTTATGCTCGTTTCGATGGAGAACTAGTACACGCTGTAAGTGGTGCGTCCCATCTGTATCTAATTTCTTTTCCATCAACACTTTTCATCACGTTACTAAAAATATATCTACAGATGAAACGCCATCATAAAATATAATTTTTATGCTAAATGGCTACAATTTCTATTATTGCAAGGTCCTGCTAACGAAATGCCAATCATTCCATCCTTCCTTTTAGTTACACTTGTCAATAACGATTGCTAGATTTAATACCGTAAAAGGTTTAAACAGAATATCCAAACCATCCCTGTCATATGTTTTCACACAACTCAATTCACTCTCACATATCATAATTCCAAACTTTATATCTTTATTCTTAACTATACTTCCGACATGATTTTACCGTACTCAGACTGTGTCGATTTGTGTCCTATTGCTAGTATACTACAGAAGTGGACCTGCAGTAAATTTCAATGAATTATGAATCAAGAAACGGTAACTAATTTGTGAGTATTTCTTTGACTTTCCATTCTTTTTCTGACATTATTTCCCATTACTTACTTTTTGACTCTTTTCTTTCTCAAATCATTTATCTTATGGTGTGAATTGATATGGAGAGGCACAGTAACATTATTTAGTGTCCAACACATTCTGCTTCAGCAACGCCACTACTTAGCATGCCCAATAAATGAGAAAATTATCCTTTATTTTCCATTCATTTCCTTCTTACTTTTTTCCTTTTTGTCGTCATCTACATTTAATACTTTCTGTTATCTTAGAACCTTATACTAAAGTATGCTGCAGGCTCATGGCTGTCTTAAAGCAAGATCCCAGCCGCCAATTTGAAATAACTAGAACGGTCACACCATGGCATGCCATGCAACATAGTGCTCTAAACCACTGGTCTTCGTCTTGTCCAGAATGACTAAGCCTGTCCTCCAGATACTATTTATCAAAATAATAAATGCATCGTTTGTTTTTATTTCTCTTTCCCAGACTTTTCAAGGAAATAGATAAGGAATCACATGTTCATTGCCTTTGGCCCCTAAAGGTAGAATCTAGGAATACAAATGAATCATTTATAAAATACCATCTCTAATCAGTTGCTCTCTATTATTCTTCTGTACTACAGCAAACAAATAAAAACATGTATTGTTCCCTCAACCATTCACGTGTCCATCTATACTGACCTTCGCCTGGATCCCACCAGTTATTTGTCATTAAGGGTTTTGCATATAGAATTTAACATTTTTGAAATATCTTTTAGATCCCACCGCTGCTAAGAGGTCATGTTATGTCTTTTCCGGTGCTGGCCAATTACGAATGAATTTCTGTCATGACTAGATGCTGATATGCAAGAAACGCTTTGTCCCTATAATAATCAGAATAGGAATCAGAATATGGGATGACTTTCTTCAACCCAATTTCTTTCAAAAGCCGGTTACAGGAATTAGTGTAAATACTCATGTATTGTAGAAGAGAATGCTTGAATATTATATTGACTCTTTACCCTTTCAGTATAAGTTGTATAAATAGAAAATATATTATTTCTCTGAAACGTTTGTTATGTAGACTAGTTAGAATGTTCAGATATTAAACGGACACGCTAGGCACCCTAACCACTTCAATTTATTGAGGTTTTATGGTATATGAACATTCTTTTAATTAGTGTATTAATGACTGTAGGCACCCAGATCATGTGCCGTAAGGCCAATTAATCTTCAATTTTCTCCCTCAACCATCAGTGGTTAATAATGATCCCATATGAATAATAAACTGATTGTCCAATCTCCAACCTAAATAAGTTATTGCAAATGCCGATCGATGTGGCTTCCCAAACTAGAATCTCTCTGAATGAGCTAATGCATTAATGATTGCCATTTGCATTATATATCTAATTATTAAAATGTCTACAATTACTTTGTCTGCTGCACTTTTAGATCTACGGACATCGTTTGCTGATTCATGGGAATCTTTAGGAGTTTTATTCCAGCTGCTACATATAATTTAGATTTCACATTACCACTCAAAGTTAATAAAATTCTTTGGACACATCTTTTATTGTGGACAACGGTAGTTAAACAATCAGAACCGTTATCCACTCTCGCTGCTTTTACTAAAAGAAAACTGCAGTGTGGGTTCAGCATCCATTTTTAAAAATGTATTATTTAGATCAATGTTAAAAAATCTCAAGTACTACGTAATTAGCCAGCCCTGAAAGCTACGCATCCCGGCAAGATTGGAGATTCTGTGGCGCAATGAGTGAGGGTGAATTGGTACTTTGCAAATGCAGAATAGCATTCTTTATATTTAAAAATTATTCTAGAAAGCCCAGATAGCGATAGCTGCAAAATAAAGTACTGAATATGTTGTATCTCCCCCACATTTTTCAATAAAAAATGCAAAATGAAAACAATATAAATTTACTTCAAGGGACAACATTGTCACCAAAACAGCTTTAGCTCAATGAAGTAGTTTTTGATGTTTAGATCATGCCTCTGCAGTCTCACAGGTTCATTCTCTGCCATTTAGAAGTAAATCCCCTTTGTTTCGGTTTATGCAGCCCTGGCCACACCTCCCCTGGATGTGACTGACACAGCCTGCATGTAAAAAATGGTTTCCTTTTCAATCAGATGTTAACTTACTTCAGATGTTTCTCTCCTGCTCTGTAAATTAAACTTTACATACAGGAGGCTCCTGCAGGGTCTAGCAAACTATTTACAGAGCAGGAGATTAGAAATTCTAAATTAAACAGACTGTGCAATAAAGAAAGTATATAAACATTAGATGACTCTTTACATGATGAGTTATATGCAGGGAGGTGTGAAAATTGCTGCATAAACAAAGAGATTTAACTCCTAAATGACAGAGAAATGAGCAGTGAGATTGCAGGGGCATGGTCTATACACTAAAATCACTCCAGTAATCTAAAGTTATTTTGGTGGCTATCGTGTCCCTATAAGTCTATGTATCTCTTAGCAGCAATCTAAACACAAAATACATTTACACCATATTTCAAGGAAATGTTATCTTAATAATGTTTACATTTAACAAACAAGGTAGTGGCATGATGAGAATAAATTTACCTTACATTTATACTACATGTTTAAAATGACTGCATGGTTAAATATTTTAAAACGTATTCAGTTTAAAACACACGTTTAAAGGGACACGATAGTCACCAGAATCACTACAGCTTAATGTAGTTGTTCTGATGTCTACAGCCTGTCTCTGCAGGCTTTTTAATTTAAACACTGCCTTTTCATAGAAAAGCCAGTGTTTACATTGTTTCCAAGTTACATCTCTAGCTGCAGTCACTCAGACGGCCACTAGAGGTGCTTCTTGTGCCAGTTCTGCACAGTGTGTAACACCTACATTCAGTGTCTCCATGCTCTGCATTGATTCAATACATCTCTATGAGGAGATTCTGAATGGACAGGGTGGCATTCTGCATGCATAATAGACTCAAAATGATCTCCTATGGGAAACCATTGGATTGGCCAAGATCATTACATTTTATGATCTCAGCCATGGAGGAGGGGCCAGCCACGGTGAGACTGGTGCGCGGTGGTAGAAAAGGGGAATACAATCACCTTTTCAGCCAGACCAGGATTATAGTGGCAAGGAATCGATGTATTCCGGACACTACAGTGTTCCTTTAATTTCTAGACCCATTTATCATTTCACTCTTTTCCGCTATCATTGTTACTTTAAAAGTGTTTACTGCTACAGACAATGATAACTTGTTCTGATGCCATTAAGAGCTTTATATTGCTATACAATTCATGAAGGACAGATCTGTAGGTGTGAGATAATGCACATCCATTCAAAGCTTACTGTCACACTTCCCATTAACCAGTCGACATCATCGATCCTGAGATATTTCCACTAATGTATGAAATGCTACCATCTGTGAAACCTTTCCACGAACTGCCCTCCTGAACGTTAATTAACTCTTCCACTGCCACCCCAATCGGGCCTTTTACTTAATTTTCCGAATATTGAAAAAAGCAAGCAACGAGACAAATCAGCACGTGCATTCTGCTAGAGCCGTCTGGATACATTTTCAGTGTTTGATTAAATATCCAAATGCCATAGTTTAAAGGGTATTCAGACTTTTATCTGCAAATTTCTTTTAGTTTTAATCACTGAGAGGGAAATAAAAAAATATGTTTCTTCAACAGATAATCCCAGTGGTGTCACTGACATGAACGTGTAATCTCTGATAATAGTATCAAACAAAGGATGCGCTGCTAGTATATTAAATTATGTCGAGAAAATATTGCAAAGGTTCTTCTTCAAAGTCAAAAATAACTTTAAAATCAAGCACAAAAAAAGAAATTACTCATTCATTTATAAGGAGTTAATTCAAAAAAAGGGGTCTAACTGACAGCTTGCCTGGTGAGCCTCACTCAGGGGAGTCCACACTCAGTCCTGTTTAAGTGCAGTCCCTGAATTTGGATGGTCCCACCTAAGCCGTTACGAAGTATGAGACCCCATGAGCGGATATGAAATCAAGGCTGCCAAAGGACAGTGACCAGCCTTGATCCAGGCTCAGTAATGATGAACCCTATAATGCTGCAAGTAAAGGAGACATACCTCCAGCGGCAAATGGGTTAAACTCAATATGTGCAGTGTTTCATAGCAAAATGCTGCACATACAGACAGCAAGCACCATGACCACATCAGATCACATAAGTGGTTATGGTGCTTGAAGACTTAATGTTCTAGGCAGCGTTTCCATTACATGTTCAGCAGAACACTCCACTCTTCCCCTTGTGCTGCGGATCTATTAAACAGGTCAGTTATTCTGAAGTCCTGGGCAAGTCCACTCCCTGTGGTTGGGTTCTACTCAAGAAACACTTTCCATTCCGACATCTGCAAAATGTAAGCAGCCTATGATTATATAGCACTTATAACCTGAATATATCCTTAATCTGACTTTGGCAGACTTCCCCTTTAAGATGTGACCAAGTATCGCTGTGCTCGCTGTGCTCAATGTCCCGGGTATCTGCACATTCTCTGTTATCCACAAAGCATCTGTTACACATTCTAAGCTGCAAGGCCAAAATTATGGAAAAATATCCCCCGTGACTCTCTGCAAAAGCTTTGAAGTTCCAGATAAATATGATTTGTGAGTTAAAAATTATAGGTGTTTAACCCCTTAAGGACACATGACATGTCTGACACGTCATGATTCCCTTTTATTCCAGAAGTTTGGTCCTTAAGGGGTTAAAAACTGCGGGTTTTGCAATGTTCTATACATGTGATGCATGAGCCTGGATGAACCCTTAGCTACGCCTGGATCGGCAAAATATTTCTCACCACAAATAAGAGCCGGCAAATTATAAACCCCAGATTTGAAATTGCTGCTTCTGCCTGACTATTTTGAGATGTTCAAAGTGAAGACTTTCTGGTAAGACGCATGAAAGGTGAAAGGAATTCTACGTGGCGGGTGGTGATATTTTGTGGCCTTACTTTGAAACACGGTGCCATTCCCTCGCCAAACAGCTTAGCTCTGATCCCTCGAAACAGACAGTCCCTGGCTTTAATTATCTCTGTGTGGCATTCTGATCCTGCTAAGATCTCGCTTTTCTGGCCCCAAATGAGACCACAGGTATCTGTCAGGCTCCCAAATCCCACAATACTGATTAACGCACTGAGTCACTGCCCGCTCTATAAACATTAATGATAGGAGCTCAGTACAGCTTGGAAGACCCAGGGAACACATTATACGTGAAGGTTCTATATGGGGTAAAGAGAGAATACAGAAGGCCTGTTATTGTTCATTTCACGCTCAAATGAGCCGAATCTGCCCAGTGCTCATTATATCTTCATAAGATGTGCGTTATTGTGGGCTTCTCTGACTCCATGTCCGACTTTCATCTTTGTCATTCTTGTAACTCATCTTGCTTTTCTCCAAATCTGCTTCCAATATCAGTTTTATCTTTCTTATAACTAGCATGTTTCCAACATTTATTGGCTTGCTAGAGCAGTGGTAACATCATTGCCTTACAGGCATAGGCAACCTTTGGCACTCCAGATGTTTTGGACCACACTTCCCATGATGCTTTACCAGCATTATGGGTGTAAGAGCCTTATGAGGGATGTAGTCCACAACATCTGGAGTGCTGAAGGTTGCCTATCCCTTCCCAGCCTTAGAACCTCAAATTCTCGTAGATTGTAAACTTGTTGGAGCAGGACCTTCTTCACGTCTCAATATCTCCTTTCTATAATTGTAACTCTGTTGAATATGTTGACGCTTATAATAATAATATAACCTATAACTCGTTCTTGGAGTCTCATGATTCCTGCTTCTGTATCTTACCTTTCCATCCTACCACTATTCCTTGCCGTTTTGTGTCTCCTCAACCATTACTTTTTTCTTTCTACATGTCCTCACAGTTCCATCCCATGTCCATCTTTCCATCCCAAATCAATTTGCCTCTCTGTATTCTCTCCCAGGTTATTTTTCCAAGCCATAATCTCTTTTACTTTCTCTTACTGTAACTCTTTTTACTGACCTTTTCCAACCCCTCTCCAATTTTCTCAATGACGGTTCCTCTGACCTTTGCCTGATCATTATCTCAGAAATGGCCAGGGAGAAAACATAGCGTTTCACTTTCGACCAGATGCAGTTAATGTTGTGATTTTGCTGATGTGTTTCCCAACTCAATGAATGAGGGGAGACCTCATATAATCACATCATTACTATATTTTATTGATTCATTTCTAGTGACACTGAAAAAAATCCAACCTCAGCACCAACAGATCGATTTCAATTCAGCCCTCACTCTGTGACATAGAAGATCCCTGTAATTATAGCAGAGAGAAACATATTGCGATTGGCTGTTTAATGACCATAACAAGAAAGGTTAAGCCCTGAACAGGATTAGAAGTAAAGCAAGTCACAAAGAGAGAGCAATGTGTCAATATCACATTAAGGATCTATCAATCTCTCATTCACAATCTCAGACTCCTGACTACACATTGCAGCAATATGGCTGTAGCCAACAGATAACAAATAAAAGGACTATAATACAGCTTATTTGGAACTGCTAGGGATATTCACATTATTCAATTCCTTAACCTAGGTTACTGATACTATTACTCCATGTATCTACTACCCTTTCTATATCACAGTTAGCCTTTACTGCTTCCACTGGAAGGCTATTCCAGGTATCTACTACCCTTTCTATATCACTGTTAGCCTTTACTGCTTCCACTGGAAGGCTATTCCAGGTATCTACTACCCTTTCTATATCACAGTTAGCCTTTACTGCTTCCACTGGAAGGCTATTCCAGGTATCTACTACCCTTTCTATATCACTGTTACTGCTCCCAATGGAAGACTATTCCAGGTACCTACTACCCTTTCTATATCAGTGTTACTGCTCCCACTGGCAGGCTATTCCAGGTATCTACTACCCTTTCTGTATCACTGTTACTGCTTCCATTGGAAGGCTATTCCAGGTATCTACTACCCTTTCTATATCACTGTTACTGCTCCCATTGGAAGGCTATTCCAGGTATCTACTACCCTTTCTATATGACTGTTACCGCTCCCACTGGAAGGCTATTCCTGGTATCTACTACCCTTTCTATATCACTGTTACTGCTTCCACTGGAAGGCTATTCCAGGTATCTACTACCCTTTCTATATCACTGTTAGCCTTTACTGCTTCCACTGGAAGGCTATTCCAGGTATCTACTACCCTTTATATATCACAGTTAGCCTTTACTGCTTCCACTGGAAGGCTATTCCAGGTATCTACTACCCTTTCTATATCACTGTTACTGCTCCCACTGGAAGACTATTCCAGGTACCTACTACCCTTTCTATATCAGTGTTACTGCTCCCACTGGCAGGCTATTCCAGGTATCTACTACCCTTTCTGTATCACTGTTACTGCTCCCATTGGAAGGCTATTCCAGGTATCTACTACCCTTTCTATATCACTGTTACTGCTCCCATTGGAAGGCTATTCCAGGTATCTACTACCCTTTCTATATGACTGTTACCGCTCCCACTGGAAGGCTATTCCTGGTATCTACTACCCATTTTCTATATCACTGTTACTGCTTCCACTGGAAGGCTATTCCAGGTATCTACTACCCTTTTGATATCACTGTTACTGCTCCCACTGGAAGGCTATTCCAGGTATCTACTACCCTTTCTATATCACTGTTACCGCTCCCACTGGAAGGCTATTCCTGGTATCTACTACGCCTTCTATATCACTGTTACCGCTGCCATTGGAAGGCTATTCCAGGTATCTACTACCCTTTCTATATCACTGTTACCGCTCCCACTGGAAGGCTATTCCTGGTATCTACTACCCTTTCTATATCACTGTTACCGCTCCCATTGGAAGGCTAATCCAGGTATCTACTACCCTTTCTATATCACTGTTACTGCCCCCACTGGAAGGCTAATCCAGGTATCTACTACCCTTTCTATATCACTGTTACTGCCCCCACTGGAAGGCTATTCTAGGTATCTACTACTATTTCCATATCACTGTTACTGCTCCCACTGGAAGTCTATTCCAAGTATCTACTACCCTTTCTATATCACTGTTTCTGCTTCCACTGGAATGCTATTCCAGGTATCTACTACCCTTTCTATATCACTGTTACTGCTCCCACTGGAAGGCTATTCCAGGTATCTACTACCCTTTCTGTATCACTGTTACTGCTCCCACTGGAAGGCTATTCCAGGTATCTACTACCCTTTCTATATCACTGTTAGTGCTTCCACTGGAAGGCTATTCCAGGTATCTACTACCCTTTCTATATCACTGTTACTGCTCCCACTGGAAAGCTATTCCAGGTATCTACTACCCTTTCTATATCACTGTTACGGCTCCCACTGGAAGGCTATTCCAGGTAGCTACTACCCTTTCTATATCACTGTTACTGCTCCCACTGGAAGGCTATTCCATTATTTTCAAACATATTCTTCTTACAACTCCAAGGGAATATTGTTTCTAGTTTTCAGAGGGAATGCTTAGTTATTAGCAAGTGTTGCATGTGATGGATTGATGGATGATGTTACTAGTAGCCTGAAACATTGTCAGGTGACTTCATGTAACTGTAGAACAGTCACGTCCTAATTCTCATAAAGGTAACGACAAGGATTAATGACATCATCGCGTAGCAGTCAGTCAGTGAGCAGGACATGTAACAATAAATGCAATGACAGTCATATGAAAATATTACACATAAAATCTCTGTGTTCCCGGATACACAGTATGGAAACCATGGAAACGTCTAATACCGTCTTAATGCAATTCTATACACCACGCAGGAGCTGAGGTTTGGGTTAATGGTTTTAAGTTGAGGTGGACTTTTAGGGTTGAGGGTTTAGTATTGGGGTTGTCGTTAGGTTTTGGTGGGTTTAGGTTTGTAGTATTCTTAGAGGGGCTTCTATTGAAGGGGACGTAGGGTTTTAAGGTAAAATTAGAGCATGAGACATGTTTAGCGTTAGGTGCAAAGTGTAAGAGTTAGGGGGCTTAGGGTCGGGAGCTGCATGGCTGGAAGGTAGTGTGGACTGCAACTCCCATTAATTTCAACCATAGCGATTATTTAAAGACAGACTTCATGAGTCAATTGGTCCTTAAAGTTATAGATCTAAATTCTGAATTTATATTTAAATATACTTTGCTAAAGCAGGAGAAACTCAGCAAATGTATTTTATAGACTCTGAAAGGTATACGTAGTGAAATGGTTATCGGTGTGTGATAGACACAGCGTAGAAACACAACGTTACTCTTTAAAATTGTAAAATAAGTAACAGTGTAAAAGGCTGTTTAAAAAGTGAAAAGTAGAGTGGAAGATTAACAGTAACATTGCAAGAGGCCGATTCTGCTGCTACGTTAGGCGTTAAGAGCTGGATAGAAGGTTACTGTGCTGGGAGGAGGGTGCAGTTTGCAGTCAGACTTTGCCTGTTCAGTCCGGGTAAATCCTAGAAGTAGACCAGGGCCAGGCATGAAGGAAGAACTGGGAGCAGATAATGTGACGGGCAATTTTCAAGCCTCGATAGGCTCACGATCCATTAATACTCGGCGGTATTAAATGTGACCGGATTGTCTGAGGTTGTAGTTTTACAATAACAATACTGTCACTCTCCTTGTTTTTTAGTCACACCTGCAGTCTGTGGAGGTCAAAGGTGAAACGCGTGACGGACGGTTTGACATTATAGCAAAACTCCACTAAACCGTGACTTCTGGAGACGTGTGTACCAAAACCACTAAATTGGAAAAAACATCCAGAACTTATTGTCTATCCTTAAAGGAACACTAACGTGTCAGGATCACAGACATGCATACCTGATACTACAGTGATAAAATAACAGTTTAAGTTCCCAGTCATTGTTTTTACTGTAACAATGTATTTTACTTGGGAGGCTATTGCATGCAATTACATGCGCAGCAAAACACTGCCCTGCGCCAATCGTCATCTCCTAGAGATGCATAGAATCAAAGCATTTCTATGTTGAGCGTTCAACGTTTCCATGCAGATCATGGAGACACTGAACACCAGTGCTGCCCATTGTGCAGCACTGACCCAGGAAGCACCTGTAGTGGCCGTCTGAGCGACTGCCACTGGATGTGTTCCTAGGCAGCAATGTAAACACTGTATTTTCTCTGGATCAGGCTTTATTCACCATAACAACTGCATTAAGCTGTAGTGGTTCTGGTGACTATAGTGTCCCTTTAAAGTCCCCACTAGGTTGAAGATGACCTCCATCTTATAACACAGATAATATATTAAAACAATATATTTAAAAATGACAAATATACATTTTCTTGTTTTCTTCTTTCTTCTACATTCTCTCTTTTCATTTCCTAAACCCTTTTGTTCTTTATTATTATAATGTTGTAGCTGGTTTTCTTCCATTTCAAGTCGTTTTTCTACTTTTCCCACTTTTAAGGACAGAAAATATCTCAAGCAGAGCAGTATGATTACTTTACTAAACTGATAAACAGACACTCAGCAGATCATTTTATGCCCACACAATAATCATTTTACAATGTTCCGCACGTGGGCATTCTTCTTTGGCATTTTCTTCAGCATTTTTTGCTTGGCGCACTTAGTAATTGACTACAATTCAATTTTAATTGGAAAAAAAACCTTTTAAGAATTTTCCCGTTCCAGGTGCGCTGTCTGATATTTATTCGAATGTTTTACACGTGCCAGTGATCAGCATTTTACATCGTTATTTTTTTGGGAAACTGAAGTCTGTTTTTATAGTTTAAAGTTCAACTTGCGATGGCTTAAGAAAAAATATCGAGATTGAAAGCATTTTGGATTAGAACGCAGGATTTAACACAATCTGTGTGTTTTATATTAGGATTTTCTATACTTGGTCTAAACATATAGCCATTATTTGTGATGTTATTAATGCCACAGAATCGCTGCTATTTAAAAAATATTTTGTCGCTTACCAAGAGCAGAACAAACAATCTGCAAAAATATCGAACCCATAAAAACCCCAAAGTTTTCCCTAAATAATGAATTGACAACCAACTTGCGAACTTGGCCGCTGCTACATTGCAAGATCTGTTTGTTACACGTTGCAGGATGGATTTTAACCCATACCCGGGGAATAAAAGAAGAAAATAATCTTTTAAAACATTTTTGGTCTCAGTTTTGCCACGTTATTGCTTATTTTTTTGCAAACATGAGGCCAAAATACAAGATTTGAAAAAAATCCTACTTATAGACAGGGATTGTCAGGATGTGATAGTCTTTAACACGGCCAGTGCCTAAATAGAGTAGGGCATACGCCTCTCTTCCCAGGGTGCTTCTGCTCCCCCCAGTAGAGACCCTAAAGGAGGTTAATAACACAGGCTGGGGGTCCCAGCCCATTGGCGGCCAGTACATGGACAATATTTGTTGATCTCTGAAACCTCAATTGAATGTACCAGGCCCAACATTTGGTTTACAGAAAGTCGAGTTTTAAAATGAAACAGATCCTTGCTCTGTCCAATAATACATAACAGTTACACAGAGACAATGTAAATAGCATCAAAGACGAACATCAGCGTTTAAAAAGAATGGAGCAAAAATATGTTCATTCCAGCTAATTTTTCAGTAGAATATTGTATGGTTCCATAGGAATTGTTAAATAAAGTCACAACAAACCCATCACATCTCGAAATATCACGCACTCAATACTTTGACCCATTAAACCAATAAAATAATCTATGACATCATTAGCCGTCACCAATACGTTTTATTTTCTAGGAAAACCTATTTCAAGATTGTGACAGATAAGAATATTGTAAATGAAGAGAACAATTGGATGCCTTTTAAAAAACACAATGTATACAGAACAAACAACATATTAATTCCTAAATCCCCGGGGATGCATCCTGCCAAAGTATGGTTATATTTAGACTTTTTAGTAACAGTTGAATTTATACATCTGGAAGCAATCAGCCAGACTCATTTCTTGATGCTATATTTTAGCTAAACCGGTATTTCAAAACGCATCCAATCCTTTCTGGGGAAAGCACCCAGCAGTGTGTTCACCTCTAGAGGTTGCAAAGACGATTAGGGCATGGGAATATAAGGGGAAGGGGTGTGCTTTCTGCCCTCTGTATTTCAAAACAAGGTCTCGTGGATTTATTTTCATAGTTGAAAACAATTGAGAATTTGACACGAAGGCTCCAGAATTCACATGTGGATGGCAGTCTCCAAAGGATTGCCACTTCCCAAGCAACTAAGAATTCATGTTGTCAATGCACCTCACAAGATCTACTCGGCCCTTGCTGAAATCCTACCAGAATACGAGCAGCTCCTGATCCTCCCTTAATAATCTAATTATGATAGAGAGGCATGTTTCAGGTACTGAGCAATATATATCCTTTCCTATCTCGGAAATCAATGTATTTTTTGTTTGGCCAAGCCCGTGCCGAATCTTGGAGACATCTAGAAGTGATTAGACTTTTGGCATGAGGTGTATTTTGATATCTCTGTTTTTAATTGTCTTATTTTATTACGTGCAGAGAAGAATTAACATCCTACAGGGCTCTAGGCAAGTTACCAGTTTGGGGTCTTTCTTCACCCCCTTCATTTCTAACACGGTTAATTCCTTTTCAAACCCCTGGGCCCTTGGTGATCATCAATGGTCGCCTTATTGTTAATCCTGCTATGAGTATGTGCAATATTCGCCAAAACTAGTCATGTTATACTTGTACTCTCGTATCTTCTATTTCTCTCTTTTCATTATTCCATTTTTGACATCCACCCTGACATAGTATTGATGCTGAATTGTTTGTTTTAAACAATCATGTTTGTTTCAGGCACACATCATGCAACAAAGTCTCCCTTTGCCAAAACAACAAAAATATGAAGAACTAACTGTTCTTGTAACATCGGATCAGCTTTGATTGTTTTATTGTCCCCTGTCTGCAAAAGAGAGGTTTTCTGGTATTTATTAGTTTAATTGGCAAGGAAACCACTTGGTTGCTATAAATACACACGGAAGATCTGCAGTCAGTCGAGCGAGAGATCATCTCCGAGCCTCCAAAGCTATTTCACTTCAGACTTTTCACAATTTGCAAATGTCAGTTCCTCGCACAAGAAATATTCTGCTGTTACATGATGTCTCTTGACAGATGAGACACCGGTAATGCTATTAAATCACAGCACCGTTCTACTGTACTGATAGGAAGTAATCTGATTTCTAAGAAGGATGTGCGTTCGGAAGACATTATATTAATTCATAGAAAGGCCCACCTATACTGGCATGTGTGCGCATATGTTTATACCTCACTATTAATCACACAAACACGGAAATATAAACCTGGGCGGCACAGGAGATATATATTGAAACGGGGAAATGCAAATATCCTTTCATACTTTGCTCACAGCAGATTAAGCTCATAAATAATTTCGAGTTATATATTCTTTGAATTATTTTCCTTTTGTTTTCTATTAATTCGCAGTGTGATCTGGAGTCTTCTCAGTATAACGTCGAGATTCCACAAAATGAAACATAGGGATATGATGTATGTACATTGCACATGTGGTGGCATGGTAGTCAGATGGTTCTCTACAAGGTTCTAGGAAAGTGACTTTAATTACACTTTTGCACATTTGCATTTATGCACTTTTTATTCATTTTCTGCGGTGGTATTGAGAAATAGCCAGGGATGGTGGGACCAGAATCTCGAGTTCAAACAGATATACGGGGTACAGGGCTGTTGGTAAGTATTCTGTTTTGAGAAAGACTGGACATTTTGGAGGGAAGAGCTACATGTCACACAAAACAAAACACATTTCTGGTATAGAACCTCTGTCGGTCATTCAGTAACTGCATAGAGCTGTGGCGTACCTACCATGGTCACAGGCATCGCTGCTGTGACCAAGCTCATCACTGCAGGGGACCCGACCGCAGCTGCGACTCCTGCGACCGTGGGCCACAGACATACCATCAGGGACAGTGCACTGCCACAACAACCCAGGGCTGGGTTACCAGCAGGAGAAGAGTGCTGCGCTGTGCTGCTCCCTTCTTACCGCTGTGTGTAGCATTGCCGAGTGTTCTGACAGGAAGTGCTCACTGAGAGAGCACTTCCTGTCAGACAAGTATCACGGCCAGCAGGTACAGAAGGGGGGGGAGGGGAGGGGGGTTACATGGAGTGGATGGAGGGAATGGGGCACATGGAGGGGCTGAGGAGGAAGATGGCATGGAACACATGGAAGGACTGGGGTGGAGGTGTGAATGGGAAACATGGATGGATTGGAAGGGAGGAGGGAATAGGACACATGGAAGGGCTTTGGGGTAGAGGGGAGAATAAGAAACATGTAGGGCCTGAGGGAGAAGGGGATGGGAAACATGGAGGCACTGGGGGGAGAAGGGAATGAGACAAATGTAGGGCATATTGGGGAGGAGAAAATTAGACACATGGAGGGACTAAGGAGGAAGGAGGGAATGGGACACATGGAGGGGCCTGGGGGGAGAGGGAATGAGAAAAATGTAGGGCATATTGGGGAGGAGAAAATTAGACACATGGAGGGACTGAGGGGGAAGGAGGGAATGGGACACATGGAGGGGCTTGGGGGGAGAGGGAATGAGAAAAATGTAGAGCTTGTGGGGAGGAGGGAATGGGAAACATGGAGTGGCTTTTAAGGGAAGGAGGAAATGGGACACATGGAGGGCCTGGGGGGAATGAGACACCTGGCAGGGAGGAAGTGAGACACATCTAGCAAATGGGGGTGAGGGAATTAGACACATGGAGGTGCTGGGGCAAGGGAATGAGACACACGGAGAGGGCCCTGGGCAATTATTACAATGGGTCCCAGTGCTTTCTATTTTTGCCTCTGTCATAGAAGCTTAGGAGAACTGTTCTGTTTGGTCCTTTAAGGTTATTAAGTTTTAATGAGGGGTGGGGGGATATCACAGCACCAAGAGTTGGATTTGGCGTTTGCAATAATGATTAATGGTATATCCAGATTTTATCTTATTTCCCTAAACTTGAATGTAACACAAAATCCTAATTCCTGAACACCATGAAATTCACAATTTTGTCTCAAGCCCTAAACCTAACTCTAAAATAACCATAGCCTTAATCCTAAATGTTCTAACTCGTGATGTAGTTAACTCCCTAACCCTGAATGTTCAAGTGACTCCAAGTTTACCTTAACCTCGAAGCCCTCCTCAGTCACAAAATCAGGAAACCTATACCTACGAGGAGCCAGCATGAGCACCACATTGACAAGGAGCCAGCATGAGCACCACATTGACAAGGAGCCAGCATGAGCACCACATTGACAAGGAGCCAGCATGAGCACCACATTGGAAAGGAGCCAGCATGAGCACCACATTGGCAAGGAGCCAGCATGAGCACCACATTGACAAGGAGCCAGCATGAGCACCACATTGGCAAGGAGCCAGCATGAGCACCACATTGGCAAGGAGCCAGCATGAGCACCACATTGGCAAGGAGCCAGCATGAGCACCACATTGGCAAGGAGCCAGCATGAGCACCACATTGGCAAGGAGCCAGCATGAGCACCACATTGACAAGGAGCCAGCATGAGCACCACATTGACAAGGAGCCAGCATGAGCACCACATTGACAAGGAGCCAGCATGAGCACCACATTGGAAAGGAGCCAGCATGAGCACCACATTGGCAAGGAGCCAGCATGAGCACCACATTGACAAGGAGCCAGCATGAGCACCACATTGGCAAGGAGCCAGCATGAGCACCACATTGGCAAGGAGCCAGCATGAGCACCACATTGGCAAGGAGCCAGCATGAGCACCACATTGGCAAGGAGCCAGCATGAGCACCACATTGACAAGGAGCCAGCATGAGCACCACATTGGCAATAAAGCACAATTTCAAGATCTTGTGCCAACGAGAAAGACTCTACATTAGGGGTGCCCAAAAGTTAGATCCCCATATGTTCTAGAACTACACTTCCCATAATGATTTGCATGCCTCTAGAATGACAAACCATCATGGAAGCTGTAGTTTTAAAACATCTACCTTTTGGGCAGCCCTGCTTTATATTGTCCTCAGTGTTTGCGCTACATTGCTTCTCAGTTTGTCACATGGATATTTAGCATCATCATCTGCTACCAAATACCGCAGCCTCTGTCACTGTATAGGCACCAGGACGCAATCCTTAGAAATGTCTGTCAAACCTTGGAAAAGATAATTTCCCGGTAATCTGATTAGTAAATAACCCTGTCTGTTTAGCACGATGCAGGATTGGCCAATTAATAAGTCCATCCTATTGATGCCAACTCAGTTCCTGATAGTACGAGTCAATTTTTGATTCCTCAGCCAAAAAACGTTCTAATGTTTCAGAAGAGAACAGAGCTGTTTCTCTTGTGTCTCCTCGAAGTAAAGCCATTTTTCATTCATCAATAAAGAGACTTTAAAAGAAATAACAAATATTTTCCTTTTTAACATTTACTATTCATTTAAAACCATTTTCTCACGCCCGTTAGGAAATGACGCCATGTGTATCCTCATGGTTATTCATGAACTGGCAGGCACACAGAGTGCTCATATTTTTCCTCTTTTACTAGTTCATGCCAACGTCAACACAGCAATTATCCAGGAAGCCCTGGAAAAGAATCATGGGAATTGTAGTGCACAGCAGCCTAGCTACTAGAAGTTGCTTTGAGTGTTCTGCCCTCAGAAAACTAAATGAAACACAAACTAACTTTTGGGCAATATCAAAATTCTGATCTGTACCTTCCTGGCAGCAACGCACACATGGATGCCACCTGACCAATCGGAGAGCTGGGATCCGACACGTATATTTTATAATAATATGCGTTCAGCTGGGCCGTGGTTAGATCAGATCATCTGAGGACACAAGCCTAAATGGCACAATTTGTTAGCACACGCAGGTTGAGCAGTCAATCATGTTTCCTGACACATTTTTATATGTAATGTTGGATACACGGACACCGTGCATATTTATCTGACATCTTTAGTGCGTGTATACTGATGAAAACAAACATACACTGTTTTTTTCTTTTTCTTTCTTTTCTTTCTTTTTCTTTTTTTTTTCGTTTCCCTCATTTAAGAGATCATACTGAAAAATACCATTGGGATTTTTTTTTTACATACAGGAAATAATATAGTGTCCTCTCTGTACTCGTTATTATTCCTGTCACTCATATACCTCCCGGATGAAACCTCACTACATATTTTTTACTCAGAAACGAACTCCATCATTTTCTTAGTGAAACACTGTATACGGTGAGAGGCAGGAACATTCAATCACTGCTTTAATGTCTGAATTAAAGATGGCTATTCCTCCACACCATGGCCATGATTTTATTTGCTTTAATCAGTATCAGAAATAACTTTACAAATGATTGATCTACGACTTATATGGTGACTTCTGTAGATAAACCGTCTGAAAAGTTTCTAACAAATTGGAATTATTTGTGATTTAAATGAATTAAATCAAGACTTAAGTATTCCCAATGACCGTGAGCCACAATAGCCTGGTATGCTGAGTATCTAGGTGTAAGCTCTACAATTTGTAAAGTAATTCTTTAATATGAGAAACCACTGTGAGTATATAGTGTGACCACGAGAGTCGGCAGTCGCCAATTGCTGTTCATGCAGTATAGCTGCTGTCTGGTTCAAGTGAGGTCAGTGAGGACGCATCTCCTTGGCCGCTGTGATGTGGAGTCAACATGGAGTAAGCAACCGTAAAAAATGGTGACCATGCACCACTTTGTCAGAGACTCCACTAACCTTACTCTATCAAACTACAACACCATACACAATTCACATAGTAATAATCCCTTGCCTTTTGCTCTACAGAAATCCATAAAGCCACCAGAGACGATGCCAGATTCAGAACCTTCGATCATTACTCTCTGTAATTGGACGACAGACATCACAGTCTTCCTGCTCCCTCACACGAGACGGCATCATCAGTTGAATCCCCTGTCACCAACAAGATGCTAGTGGAAAGAAAGACACATCTAGACCTGAAATTGTAATGAATCCTGTACTTACCTTGGCGGTCCACAGATCAGCTGTTTCTCCGATCAGGTGGACCGCCTCCTCCAGTCATCCTGCCCGATCGGCTAGTCTCCCGGACACCGGCCACTGTGCGCACGCCCCTTTTTATGATGCGGCGCACGCTTGCCAACGTCAGGTGATGGACAGTACTGAGGGTGGGATCTACAGATGCCCTCTCACATTTTGGGGGTGTGAATGAACCAATCATGCCCCCAAACATATAAAAGCACATTTAGCCAGTGTTTCAGTGTCCTGTTGTGGTTTTCTAGTTTACTATTGTCCCAAGAGTGCGTTTATTTCTGGTTTAGTGCTAGTTTGTTATTGACTCAGCTTTTTCCTGACCACTCTGATTTCTGGTTCCCTTGACTCAGCTCTTTTATTCGTTTTGGTTGTTCTCTGGTTCCCTTTGACATATGCCTGCTTTTGACTATTCTACTATTTTTGCTATCAGTCTGGCCATTCTAAGGACAGGTTTAGGTATTTATATGTACCTATAGGAGGGTTATTATTCTGTGTGTTGGGTCACCTTTTTCGTGACATTAATATCCCATCAAGGATCACCACTCATTGTCTCTTCTATAGAATATTAATCTGAAATGACCATAAACATGCCCAAGAAAGTCAGGTGGACATCTCACTCTGTGTTTCATGTACCTTCCAGACTCCAAACTGAGTTAAATCAATGTGTTTATCTCAGTAACACGATGATGCAACATTTGGGCCTTTTCATACAGATTAAGCATTTGGCAGTAGCAGGTAGTGCAGCATAAGCTTCGGAACCTTTCCTAACATACTGAACACTGATTCTGTTTCAGTTGAACACCCCAGATTTCCGCTGTTCAGATATTGATTGAATTAGCCTCAGAGAGTTGAGCCATAACTTCTTAGCCCAAGGACCTACTTGAAATCACAAAACAATTTAAATCTACCTTTCATGTGAAAGCACTTTGTGAAAGATTTGTACACAGTGGAAAAATTCAGTTTGTCCGAAGCAATTTGTCCGACAATAAACTTTACTTTGGGGAGTTTAATAGTTGTGCATGTTTGGCTCATCTGCATATTGTCCGTGTTAAAATATTTGGATCTGGAAAGTGATTTGGGAAACACAAAAAGGGAGTACATATTAGGTATATATTTTGCAGTTCACTGCACATTTTATTCGCCATTTGCTTCACAGATTAAGGTAGAAAAAGTAAAAAAAAAAAATGACTTCTGTTTTTCCCCTCTATTGCTCACTACTAGCTTGAGCTGTAAATAAAATCTAAATTTAGTGGCTGTCCTAACCAGCACTCATCTTTTATTTTGGCACCAGGAACGGACCTCCGAATGAAGACTCAAACGAACATGCTCATCCAATTCTGGACCCCATTAAATAGTGTTTCAGAATAATTAGCATTTTGTTCCAATTTGGGCTAGAAATTCATTGTTTTTAATTATATTTTCTATTACATCCTAAAAGTTCCAGCCCCTTTGTATTCTTCAGGGAAACTATTTCTCAAGTAAAGCAAAACATCTGGAATCCTGCTGAATGTGTGCTGGACCTCCTAGATAGATTGTCATAATAAGTACCTAACGCCAATTATTCCTCGTGGCTAATGTGTTGTTGGTGTGGTGGTCAGGGATGCCATAAAAAGCTCAATCATTGGTGTCACAGGAGAGTGATGGTTTCACTTGTTTTTCCAAGTGGATCTCATGTGGATGTCATTTCTATTTTTTTTTTTTTTATTTACAACACAAAGAAATCTTCACAAGCTTGACTGTTTTTTTTTTTTATAACTTTTTAATATTTTCACGCCCGAGGGATTTGCAAAGACAAAACAAAACAAAAAAAATAAATCTTTTTTTTTTTTTTTTTGTGTGATCTGCAAGTAATGTGAAAATGTATTTTTATTCTCTTAACACATAAATAACGCATTTATATGACCAAAAAGGGTAGATTTGTCAATTTCCATTTACGGATAGAAAAATGCAGTTAAAAATCTGAACATTTTTAGAAATGTTTATTAATATTTTTGTCTTGTCATATTTGTCATGTGCCATTTTCCCACCTTACAGTCCCATCATATACAGTTTTAATCAAAATTAATGACAACTATAGTCACCAGAACAACTACAGCTTATTGAATTTGTTCTGGTGAGTAGAATCATTCCCTTTAGGCTTTTTGCAGTAAACACTGTGTTTTCAGAAAAAATGCAGTGTTTACATTACAGCCTAGGGATAACTCCTGGCCACTCCTCAGATGGCTACTAAAGGTGCTTCCTGGGGCAGTGCTGCACATTGTGACTGCCATTCAGTGTCTCCATCTCTATTCATCTCTATGAGGAGATGCTGATTGGCCAGGGCTGTGTTTGGCTTGTGCTAGCTCTGCCCCTGATCTGCCATTTTGCAGTTTCAGCCAATCCTATGGGAAAGCATTGTGATTGGCATAGAACAAGACTTCTGATGATGTCAGCCAAGCAGGCAGTTCATGGGCAGAGTCAGCAGCAGCAGACTTTAACAAAAGTAATGTTTTACTTTATTTAAAGGGGCAAGGTGGGTTCAGGGGGACTAGATGGTGGAGTTAACAATATAGGGTCAGGAATACATGTTTGTGTTCCTGACCCTATAGTGTTCCTTTAACCTGTTTTCAATGAACAAATCAAAACAAACACAATGAAATACTTTGTGTTTTTCTAAAATTCATCTGAAAATGCATATTATAATTCTCCAATCTCACAATCATTCAACACCCTAAATAAAATCCACAAATATGCAAAACAGCTGTTGTCTCAAGCACACCTGCATGATGGAACTAATTAAGGGCTTCATTAGTTGCACCAGATGTGCTTGAGTTGGAACACTTGAAATACCTGAACTGACCAAGGATTTGATGTGTCTTGTTTGACGGCATGTTGGAAAGTTAAAAGAATGGTCCACAAAATTCATTAAGAGAAGAGATCATTGTCCTTCACAAACAGGGAACACAATACAAAAAGATAGTGAATGCACTGTATGTTCCTAAAGACATCGTTGGAGGCATAGTTTGCAAGTTCCAAGCTGAAGGAACAGTGGTTACACTACCTGGACGGGGAAGAAAAAGGTAGCTGTCAATGGATAAAATCAGATTTCTGAGAAGGCTGGTTGTGAAAAACCATCAAGTGACTGCAAAAGACCTGCAGCAAGACTTGGTGGCAACAGGCACTGAGGTTTCAGTGAGCACTGTAAGGCGTGTACTAAACAGAGAAGGTTTCCATGCCAGAACTCCAAGACACACACCACTACTGACCCAAGAGCACAAGAAAAGTTGGCTCCAATATGCTTAAAGGACCACTCTAGGCACCCAGACCACTTCAGCTTAATGAAGTGGTCTGGGTGCCAGGTCCAGCTAGCTTTTACCCTTTTTTTTATAAACATAGCAGTTTCAGAGAAACTGTAATTGACAGCCGCTAGAGGCGCTTGCGTGCTTCTCACTGTGAAAATCACAGTGAGAGCACGCAAGCGTCCATAGGAAAGCATTATGAATGCTTTCCTATGCGACCGGCTGAATGCAAGCGCGGCTCCTGCCGCGCATGCGCATTCAGCCGATGACGTCGCGAGGAAGAAGGAGAGGAGGAGGAAAGCTCCCCGCCCGGCGCTGGAGAAAGAGGTAAGTTTAACCCCTTCCTCCCCCCAGAGCCCGGCGGGAGTGGGTCCCTGAGGGTGGGGGCACCCTCAGGGCACTCTAGTGCCAGGAAAACGAGTATGTTTTCCTGGCACTAGAGTGGTCCTTTAAAATCATAGAAATAAGTCATGGAAGTTTGGGGTTTCTGTTCTGTGGATCGATAAAAAAAAAAAAAACTGGAACTTTTTGGTCCGATGGATCAGCAGTATGGATCAGTGGTATGTCTGGAGGAAGAAGAATTAAGCCTTTGCTGAGAAGAACACTCTGCCTACAGTTAATCATGGTGGTGGCTTGGTGATGCTCTGCGGCTGCTTTGCATCCTCTCACACCGGAAACCTGCAGATTGTGGAAGGCAAGATGGATGCATGGAAGTATCAGGAAATCCTAGGAAAAAACATCATGCCATCTGTGAAGTCCTGGAAAATTCTGCAGTGGCCGTCACAGTCACCTGATTTGAGCCCCATTTCTAGTGGGATTAAAAGAAGGCGGCTGCAGCATGCAAACCCGAGATGACTGAACCGGAGGCCCTTGCTCGTGAGCAATGGGCTGAGATTCCTCAGGAACGCTGTCTGGCTATTCATCTCATTTGCAGCAGGTCATAACAGCAAAATTATGCTTTGCAAAGTACTAAGGATGCTTCCCATGAAGGGGTTGAATGATTTTAAGACTGGAGAAGTCATTATAATTAGCAATTTCAGTTAAATTTGAGGAAACCACTTGAAGCATTCGTTGTGTTGAGCTATTTCAATTGCTTTCTGTTGACATTGTGCTCCAGATAAGATCATGCCTGAGGCTTTCTGTACTGAACTGCCTGTCCATAGTATGACCATATTTTCTAGACACGATAAATGCTTATTAGTTAGGATGCTTCTATGTTTCCAGAGAAACAAAACAATTTCTCCAAATACACAAAGCTATTTGCTGTATGGAGCCACATTCTGATTATGAGAGATTATTCTACACTTTTCACATCTATGGACAGAAGGCAGCATTGACTGCAGCAGAAGAAACAAGAAAAATGAGGAACCCAATGGTAAACGTACATAAGTAGAAAGGAATATTTAAAAATAAACTGCAGATCAGAGCAGTACCTGAACAGGTTAACAAAACGTAACATTTCTAAAAGGAGAAATGTTTTAGCTCTGCTTGTGCATTTCTCATGGAGAACACAAGAATTATTTATCCCCAGCAGCAAAATGGTATAAAAAGCAAATTATCCAAGGTGAGCTCTGTGCAAAAGCATTTTACATCTTCAGCTGATAAAAGCCACTGGGGACACAGAGAGCAGACAGTAAGAGCAAATTAGGCATTTACATGTGTTAATCTGTCTGACACCGAACATCACTGAAAGTTTTATTTCTGGAATCCAAGCCAGGAGCAATAAATGCACAAATGCCACATACAACGAATGCAAAACAGGTGGCGGAGCTCGGGGTGAAGAGCCGTAGAGATGGGGAGGAGTTTGGTCCATACCATCTGTCCGAGAATCTCACTTTAATGAGGGACTATTTATGGATCTGCCATTCTCTCTGCTCTGCTGATGGTTTTTAAAGGTGAATTTATGCAGTACAACTTTTTATTATTTTATTTTAAAAGAGTATCCAGTAGCATAAAATAAAATAAATGAGCTTTAATCAATCAAGTGTTTTATTTGTTTATACATTGTCTTAACATATTTAATAAGAAAATTAAAAAAGGAAATGTCACCACAAACCATGAAGCTTATCAAAGGAAACTCTGGTGTATTTGTAGGTCACAGTTAGAAAATTAGCAGTGCGATGTCTCGGCATCAATCCACCATCAGACTTAAAGGAAAACCATAGGGTCAGGAACACAAACATGCATTCCTGACCCTATAGTGCAAGACCCACCATTAAGGTGGCTGCCCCCCATTACCTTCTTAAAAGCATGAAAAACACTGACCCCAACCCCTTGGCGACATCATCAGGATTGCCGATTTGCCCATGGGGAGAGCATTGGATTGGCTAAAATCGGCATGGGGGTGGGGCCAAATGCCATTTTGGCCAATCAGCACCTCCTCATCAATGCATCTCTATGAGAAAATTCAGCGTCTCCATGCAGAGCGTGGAGACGCTGAATGGCAGGGCTGCTTACTGTGCAGCACTGAGCAAGGAGGCACCTCGAGTGGCCATCTAAGGAGTGACCACTTGGAGATGTCCCTAGGGGCAATGTAAACATGGCATTTTCTCTGAAAAGGCAGTATTTGCATGAAAATGCCTGAAGGCAATGATTGTACTCACCAGAAAAACTACATTAAGCTGTAGCTGTTCTGGTGACTATTGTGTCCCTTTAAAGTAAGTTTCACTGAACTTCTGTCGAGTCACAGCAGAATCAGTCACCTCACTGCTTCCCCTGAATGAGCTGGCCATTACCCAATCTTCATTCTCCAATGTCTACAGGGGAGGACTAGAGAAACAAAGAGCCCTAAATTATAACTCCTGGGTGTCCCTATTTAGGAGGGACAGTTACTATTTTGGGCCCAAATCTCTCAGTCTATCTTTTCTATCCTAAATCATCTATATTGTTTGTGTTTCTGAGTAACAGAGTTCCACAGCAATAATACTCACAGTGATGTGGCTTTAAACTACAATGGCACACATCCCAGATGTCCCAGTCTGTGTAAATAAGATACAATGTTTTTGGTATGATTACATTTTAGTTGTGTAAATTGCTATTAATAAGTCACCTAACATTTCTCACAACAGCATTCACTGGCTACACTCACACTCACACTCAAACATCCCCGCCCATGGCCACACCCTAACTCATACTCAAAACAGCCCCGCCCATGGCCACACCCTAACTCACACTCAAACAGCCCCGCCCATGGCCACACCCTAACTCACACTCAAACAGCCCCGCCCCTGGCCACATCATAACTCACACTCAAACAGCCCTGCCCATGGCCACACCCTAACTCATACTCAAAACAGCCCCGCCCATGGCCACACCCTAACTCACACTCAAACAGCCCTGCCCATGGCCACACCCTAACTCATACTCAAAACAGCCCCGCCCATGGCCACACCCTAACTCACACTCAAACAGCCCCGCCCATGGCCACACCCTAACTCATACTCAAAACAGCCCCGCCCATGGCCACACCCTAACTCACACTCAAACGGCCCCGCCCATGGCCACATCCTAACTCACACTCAAACAGCCCCGCCCATGGCCACACCCTAACTCACACTCAAACGGCCCCGCCCATGGCCACACCCTAAATCACACTCAAACAGCCCCGCCCATGGCCACACCCTAACTCATACTCAAAACAGCCCCGCCCATGGCCACACCCTAACTCACACTCAAACAGCCCTGCCCATGGCCACACCCTAACTCATACTCAAAACAGCCCCGCCCATGGCCACACCCTAACTCACACTCAAACATCCCCGCCCATGGCCACACCCTAACTGACACTCAAACAGCCCTGCCCATGGCCACACCCTAACTCACACTCAAACAGCCCCGCCCATGGCCACACCCTAACTCATACTCAAACAGCCCCGCCCATGGCCACACCCTAACTCATACTCAACACAGCCACACCCCTGGTCACACCCTAACTCATACTCAAAACAGCCCCGCCCATGGCCACACCCTAACTCACACTCAAACAGCCCCGCCCATGGCCACACCCTAACTCATACTCAAAACAGCCCCGCCCACGGCCACACCCTAACTCACACTCAACACAGCCACACCCCTGGTCACACCCTAACTCATACTCAACACAGCCACACCCCTGATCACACCCCCTCTCCCACGCCTAAACTAAAGTGTCAATCTTTGTCCATTTAGAATATTGGGAGTTGTGCCTAAATCATGTGTCCACATGAAACACCATGAAATATCCCCAAATTCACGGTCTTGCATGATACTTCATTTTTACACCAACAACAACTTTGAAAGGTGAAGCCCTTGTAGTGCAAATACCTTAAAGGGAAAAAGTGAGCATTAAAGAGGGACACTAAGACTTACTAGAGTCAACGGCTTAAATTTATATTATTTTTCTTTTACCCACAAATATTGTACAGACTAAACACAACAAGAACTTCTTGGTAATCAGATTTTTTGGTGTAGTGTTTATGCCAAATCTATATTCCTCTGCACAGCTTAGTCATGAATATTTTTAAAGACAACAAGTATTAAAAGGCTTCTCACCCCGTATTTACATCCAGAAGAAAAATAGATAAAAAATACATATAAACAGCCAATTAACTTGGATATCATACAAACCATCTGTTCATTATCACCATCAAAAGGAACCTAAAAATAATTTGCTTGACTTTTGAGATAATGCATTGAATGGAGCTCCAGATGTAGAGACTCACAGCAAGATCAACTACATTTTTTATAATTCCAAACTTCATAAAATTAATAATATTGAGTTGGGTAATAAAATCTAGACACTAGAACGTATTCAGAACATTGTATAATGATAAATGTACAAATAAATTGTTATTATTAATACATCTCTTAAATAAACAATAGAATCAATAAACACAATGTATACATTTTGATTAAACGTTCTTTAACCCTGTATAAGGGCCTGCTGTTGCTCTGTCTTTCTCTAATAAAAACACAGTCTTTTTAAAACTGCCCTGTGAAACTGCGCAACCGTGAAACTCAGCCGAGAATTAGAGAATATTTGAGACATTTATTGACATAATCCAGTATTTTGTTTTATTTTTGGAAAAATAACCAAACAGTCTTAATGTCAATATGCAGCTAGGGATACACTTACTCCAGCTTTGCTTAAACAAACATACCCACACTAAAAGACAAGATCTGTATAATTTAATTTCATAGGAAATACATCCCAAGCTAATATTATTTTAATGTGTTTAGACAGTGGGGGTATTTGGAAAAGGGGGGCATTTGCCAGTCTTTAATCGCATCCCTTCCGTGATCCTCAATCTCAGTTGATATAATTCAAGATCCTGCATCAACTAAATCAGTTCATGTCTTTTCGAATGTAAGCATTCAGCTAAAAATACAAAAATATTTCTATTAAAAAATACAAATGTATTTTCGAAAGGGCCTCCGGCAACGAAATTTGGTACTTTCTTGGGATGAGAAATATAGTGGGCAAATGTTATTATTTATCTCACCTGACATTTATTTAACTATGTGGATATTTTTCTGTATAAATTGTGCGCCAGCTGGCTGGGATGTTCGAAGTTGGAACTCGTTGCTGTGCCAGTATTTATCTATATTTTTATACCTGTGCTTTTTTAAAATGTGTTACCTTCGTACATATAATCCCAATATACGGTATATGGATGTCAGATAAATTAACTTCGTCTATATCTGAACTACTGTTTGCCATGTCCATCCAGTGTTTGTGGGGGTTATTTTCTAAATTGTGCATTTATGGTAACAATTAATGCAAAAAAAAGTTAGAAATTGGAACACTATTTTTTTTTATTTCACTAAGAGGTTCACTGTTGGTATATCTTTAAAAAGGAGTTAGAACAGCACAAAGTTAGAATACACTGAAATTTTACAACTGATATAGTGGAACACGTATGAGTGTTATCATGATTGGAAATTTGACTCAATGAACAGTCAGCTATATGTATGCACGCCTGGAAGAGTCTTTATGTGGTCCATACCTCCTCTGTAGCAAATGTGAGCGAGTGGCTTCTCTGGAAGCTCATATTGGAGATCTGAAGAAGTAAATTGCAACATTGAGATGGATTGAAAGGGCTTACTGCTCACTAAGCAATGAATAGTGGGGCAGATAGTGAAGTGGGAAGAGATGAGACAGCTGGAGAAGAGGCAGGTAGCTGGATAACAACTGGGCGAAGTAGCAGAAGGGAAGGTTTGCCTGCTTGAGTGAAGATGGGAGTGTCAGTATCAGAGTGGCATCTTCCTCTAACATTGTCATTGGTACCAATATGGACCATGACAGCTGGGTCATCCCCATTCTCTCCCAATTATCCATTCACTCTGTCAGCAACATGCCGCGTCTGAGCAATAAGAGACAGCAAACTCTCTGGTTGACATACATAAATACTAATACAGTGAAAAATGAACAATTGTATATGACAAACACACGTTAAAATAGGAGTTCATTTGCTAAACACCATATTGTAGTAAAAAGTCTATCGCTGCTCGTTGGAAAAAATATATAAATAGAAGATAAAGGTGACATGCACGCAGGAGACGTTTAATATACCCGAGCAACATTACTTGAATGTATTTTTAATATCTTGGCTACTGTTCGTTTCCCGTATTAACACAGGACGGGAGAAGAATGTGATTGAAAAGTACAGCTTGTGTTGAGAAAAAGCTGACTCATTAAAACTACTCCCTCGTGTTGGTTTAGAACTGGATATACATTATTACGGCCCTATCCAGTCTATACTTTCCTGTATAAGACTTTTTATATAAATATTTTGACTACAAATGTTTTCCAGTAAGTCAAATAAACTCCTGTTTCTTGTATCATTATTATTTTTATTAATAGTGTGATATAAGTACAGTTTTGATCTTTTAGATCTTTAATTTTATATATTAGCCAGTCTGCCCATTAAACCGTGTACAATAATGTAGATGACATATTCTAAATAATGGTTAGCCAAATAATGCGCCATTTAGCTACCACTGCGCAGTGCGGGGCCCTGATCTCAGGGCAGCACCAGGACACAGCGAATCACAGAGTGTATAATTTGGGGGTCTTTGGTGTCATGGGTTATTATAAAGAATTTCACACAATTCACAGACAGATGAAGTTTAGAAGCCCGTACTGTGCGGATGGCGATGTAATCCTTGCTATTACTCCTCAAGACAAACAAATAATAACACGTGGGTTACCTAGGTGCAATCTTGGGTTGTTAATTTTTGGCAGCTGATATGTCCTGCTGTGGCTTAGATTAGTGAGAGTTACATTCCCAACAGTACTCGCTACCATTTTAACTAGAGCAGCTGAAATAGCTGCCGCATGGGACTGTGAATCCAACTAATGTCAGGCTCTGATCTCAGAACTGCATCGTTCACTAGATATTCCACCCATTGTACAGCGCTACAGAACTTGCTGGCGCTATATAAAAATAAAATAACAATAGTAATATATACTGGGAATATATTTAAGAAACAGCAAGAGATGTAAGAATGTCAGTTTACAGAGAAATGTATCCTGGCTGCAACAATACAAGGTACTCAGCGGCTACTTCTCCTGGAATATGGTATATATTTGGAAGGATATTAAAATATCTATATATCAACTAATATTCTATTCATTAAAAGAAAACAATTGCTATATCTTGAGCCATTATACTCCACATGGACCATTTACCCCTTGTGACAGACTTCCAAACTGTCCCAGTTATGGACCAGTACCACGACAATCTATTATTTCCTCTTCAGTTTCACTGTAGGATTGTCCAGGAATATTACATTGTGTCTCTGGTGGTTCCTTGTCGTGCCCACTCCCATCCAATATCATAATAAATTGTCTCTAGATTACTAATCCCAAAATTCTTGAAGGTGTATTTTTGGGATAGTGGGAAATGTTGTCCTCGGAATGGAGGTATAGCCAAGGGTAGCCACTCCGCCATTAACCAGCAGAGACATTGCTAGGCGATGTGTGTATCACATGTATCAGGCAGGCGTGTTACATTTACAACCGTGTAACTTGCTACAATAAAATACTTATTGGTAAAAAACAAATATCACACTTCTGACACACAATATAACATTGTATGTTCCTTTCAAATAATCAGCAGGTGTGCTTCAGGCGATGTCATTAAACCCGTGTCTACCTGCATTTGCTTTGCCTTTTATTAACTTGCCAGTGACGGTGGGGCTTATTCACTAAGCAGTGTGTTGTGCTGACTTAAAATGTAGCACAGTGCAGCCAATTTGGAGAAAAAGGCAAATTTAAGTTAACACAACTAGTGTTTAGTGAATACAAAGCATAGTCTGTCTAGTTATACAGAAACAACTTATTGCTTTTCTTAAACTGTTTGCCTCATTCAGATAACAGCTTACAAAAAAATAATAATAATAAAAACGATATATTACAGGTAATTAAAGCAAGTTTGTTGATTAGCGTAAATAAACTTAACTATCCTGAGATTACTTCCCTGACTCTCATCGTCCAATCGTGTTATTTAGTTCAAAATGGCTACCCTCATGACAGTTTAAGATTGGCACATTTCTACTCCAGTGTTGGCTATATCAAAGATATTTACCCGTTTATTGTCCACGTTTGTATAATCTTTATTTTGCAGCATTTTAAGAATTCATATGTATTGTTATAATTCTAGGGCAACATTTTAAACACTTTAAAACTGGTCTTTTATCTTTCAATTTCCAAATACTTCCTGGTGGATTAAGTGATTACAGCTATGTAACAATTCTACTTGTGCGTAGTGATATTGTTTAGTTCTGCCAAATAATTTTTGGGTGAAATTTAAATTTTCTTCAGGATGTCTGATGCTTGTTCATGTGATGGTTTGGCTTTGCCGAACGTTGTTTACGAAAAAAAATATTCATAATATTGCCCAAATTGTAACTAAAATATAATTTACAACATGAACAATGTATCTTATTTACACAGACAGATTTCTAAACACATTTATTGTATTTTAAAAACACATTACTGGGAGTATTATTGCTGTGGAGCTCTGTTATACACTCAGTCACATTACTGGGAGTATTATTGCTGTGGAGCTCTGTTATACACTCAGACACGTTACTGGGAGTATTATTGCTGTGGAGCTTTGTTATACACTCAGACACATTACTGGGATTATTATCGCTGTGGAGCTCTGTTATACACTCAGTCACATTACTGGGAGTATTATTGCTGTGGGGCTCTGTTATACACTCAGACACATTACTGGGAGTATTATTCCTGTGGTGCTCTGTTATACACTCAGACACATTACTGGGAGTATTATTGCTGTGGAGCTCTGTTATACACTCAGACACATTACTGGGAGTATTATTACTGTGGAGCTCTGTTATACACTCAGACACATTACTGGGAGTATTATTGCTGTGGAGCTCCGTTATATGCTCAGACACATTACTGGGAGTATTATTGCTGTGGAGCTCTGTTATACACTCAGACATACATTACTGGGAGTATTATTGCTGTGGAGCTCTGTTATACACTCAGTCACATTACTGGGAGTATTATTACTGTGGAGCTCTGTTATACACTCAGGCACATTACTGGGAGTATTATTGCTGTGGAGCTCTGTTATACACTCAGACACATTACTGGGAGTATTATTGCTGTGGAGCTCTGTTATACACTCAGACACATTACTGGGAGTATTATTGCCGTGGAGCTCTGTTATACACTCAGACACATTACTGGGAGTATTATTGCTGTGGAGCTCTGTTATACACTCAAACACATTACTGGGAGTATTATTACTGTGGAGCTCTGTTATACACTCAGACACATTACTGGGAGTATTATTGCCGTGGAGCTCTGTTATACACTTAGACACATTACAGGGAGTATTATTGCCGTGGAGCTATGTTATACACTTAGACACATTACTGGGAGTATTATTGCCGTGGAGCTCTGTTATACACTTAGACACATTACTGGGAGTATTATTGCCGTGGAGCTCTGTTATACACTCAGACACATTACTGGGAGTATTTTTGCTGTGGAGCTCTGTTATACACTTAGACACATTACAGGGAGTATTATTGCCGTGGAGCTCTGTTATACACTCAGACACATTACTGGGAGTATTATTACTGTGGAGCTCTGTTATACACTCAGACACATTACTGTGAGTATTATTGCTGTGGAGCTCTGTTATACACTCAGACACATTACTTGGAGTAGTATTGCTGTGGAGCTCTGTTATACACTCAGACACATTACTGGGAGGATTATTGCTGTGGAGCTCTGTTATACACTCAGACACATTACTGGGAGTATTATTGCTGTGGAGCTCTGTTATGACACAGAGTCACATTACTGGGAGTATTATTGCTGTGGAGCTCTGTTATACACTCAGACACATTACTGGGAGTATTATTGCAGTGGAGCTCTGTTATACACTCAGACACATTACTGGGAGTATTATTGCTGTGGAGCTCTGTTATACACTCAGACACATTACTGAGAGTATTATTACTGTGGAGCTCTGTTATACAATCAGACACATTACTGTGAGTATTATTGCTGTGGAGCTCTGTTATACACTCAGTCACATTACTGGGAGTATTATTGCTGTGGAGCTCTGTTATACACTCAGACACGTTACTGGGAGTATTATTGCTGTGGAGCTTTGTTATACACTCAGACACATTACTGGGATTATTATCGCTGTGGAGCTCTGTTATACACTCAGACACATTACTGGGAGTATTATTGCCGTGGAGCTCTGTTATACACTCAGACACATTACTGGGAGTATTTTTGCTGTGGAGCTCTGTTATACACTTAGACACATTACAGGGAGTATTATTGCCGTGGAGCTCTGTTATACACTCAGACACATTACTGGGAGTATTATTACTGTGGAGCTCTGTTATACACTCAGACACATTACTGTGAGTATTATTGCTGTGGAGCTCTGTTATACACTCAGACACATTACTTGGAGTAGTATTGCTGTGGAGCTCTGTTATACACTCAGACACATTACTGGGAGGATTATTGCTGTGGAGCTCTGTTATACACTCAGACACATTACTGGGAGTATTATTGCTGTGGAGCTCTGTTATGACACAGAGTCACATTACTGGGAGTATTATTGCTGTGGAGCTCTGTTATACACTCAGACACATTACTGGGAGTATTATTGCAGTGGAGCTCTGTTATACACTCAGACACATTACTGGGAGTATTATTGCTGTGGAGCTCTGTTATACACTCAGACACATTACTGAGAGTATTATTACTGTGGAGCTCTGTTATACAATCAGACACATTACTGTGAGTATTATTGCTGTGGAGCTCTGTTATACACTCAGACACATTACTGGGAGTATTATTGCTGTGGAGCTCTGTTATACACTCAGACACATTACTGAGAGTATTATTGCTGTGGAGCTCTGTTATACACTCAGACACATCACTGGGAGTATTATTGCTGTGGAGCTCTGTTATACACTCAGACACATTACTGGGAGTATTATTGCTGTGGAGCTCTGTTATACAATCAGACACATTACTGAGAGTATTATTGCTGTGGAGCTCTGTTATACACTCAGTCACATTACTGGGAGTATTATTACTGTGGAGCTCTGTTATACACTCAGACACATTACTGGGAGTAGTATTGCTGTGGAGCTCTGTTATACACTCCGACACATTACTGAGAGTATTATTGCTGTGGAGCTCTGTTATACACTCAGACACATTACTGGGAGTATTATTACTGTGGAGCTCTGTTATACATTCAGACACATTACTGGGAGTAGTATTACCGTGGAGCTCTGTTATACACTCAAACCCATTACTGGGAGTATTATTGCTGTGAGTTCTGCTATACACTCACACATATTACTGGGAGTATTATTACCGTGGAGCTCTGTTATACGCTCAGACACATTACTGGGAGTATTATTACTGTGAGTTCTGCTATACACTCACACATATTACTGGGAGTATTATTGCTGTGGAGCTCTGTTATACACTCAGACACATTACTGGGAGTATTATTGCTGTGGAGCTCTGTTATACACTCAGACACATTACTGGGAGTATTATTGCTGTGGAGCTCTGTTATACACTCAGACACATTACTGGGAGTATTATTGCTGTGGAGCTCTGTTATACACTCAGACACATTACTGGGAGTATTATTGCTGTGGAGCTCTGTTATACACTCAGACACATTACTGGGAGTATTATTGCTGTGGAGCTATGTTATACACTCAGACACATTACTGGGAGTATTATTGCTGTGGAGCTATGTTATACACTCAGACACATTACTGGGAGTATTATTGCTGTGGAGCTCTGTTATACACTCAGACACATTACTGGGAGTATTATTACTGTGGAGCTCTGTTATACACTCAGACACATTACTGGGAGTATTATTGCTGTGGAGCTCTGTTATGCACTCAGACGACAATAAGGAGCTCCTAGAAAAGAGGGACACTAGAAAAGAAAAGAGGGACAGAGGGATTTAGTCTGTAAAATAGGGACTGTCCCTCCTAAATAGGAACACTTGGGAGGTATGGGATATTTATTGAATAACTCTGAAGTCTTTTTTGTTGGTTTGCTTTATTTTATAGAAATTCAATGACACATGTACAATTGAATTGGAAAACATTAAATTCGAAACCTCTGGACACATTTGAAAAACTAGCAAAATGTATTCGTTTTAGTGAAACACGTTGATATAATCCATACCGCATGTGCATTTCTATACACATGACTGAAAGCCTAAATAACCGCAACAAAGTATGTTATTAACAGCTAAGTAAACAGGGTTGAAAATTGCTGTGATTTGTCTTAATAAATTTAAATACTCACTATATTGAGAGTATATAACATGCTTGTCCACACTATTTGAACTCTACATAGGATTTTCCCTTCGATACTCTCGGAGGACAATACTCTAAGACTAAGAAAATGATGGACTTCACAATGAGGCGCGACATACAACTTCTGGCCTGAGCAATCTATTTACATTCAAATAATCAAACCGCGCATGGGACACAATCTACTGTTTATTGCAATTAGGTTCAAAGAAACAAAAAACATCCTGTTAAACTCACGCGTTGTGACTCCATTTGTCCTCCGTAATTATCTCAAATCAAGTCAGATTATGGAATGAAACACAAAACAACAATGGCATTTAAAGCAGAAGTAAAAAGTAAACACTTTGTAAACATAGCAAGAAAAGCCCATTGTATGCTTCACATTTCTCGTAAATACTTTATAGGCAGGAATGTTCTATATTTAATGTAAAACAGATTTTTGTGATCAAAGAAAATGTAGATGTTTTAGGCGTCAGATGAGTTAAGGACGCACATTCTGTCAGCTAAATTTCAACATGTGACATAAATGTATCCACTAATACACAGGGAGCACAAATATTCCTGTAAACCAAACCCTCTAGTAATTCTGTATCTTCATTTGCATAAAGCAGATATTGAGTGGTAGACGGCCTTGACCTATAGGCCTCATTCTCAGGACTGTTCGGCAAGTGTAGTGGTCCGTTAACAAGTTATTTGGATTTTAGTGATACCCATATGTAAATAGGTATTGGTAAGCCCAACGATTTGGGTAACTGATGTCTCATGAGAAGGCACTGATCTACAGAAGAGTTTTAGATGTGAATATTGCGTGGCCTTCACGTTGGCCATTGTGGGGTTGGCAGTCTACCTATTGGAGAAGTTAAAAATGTCTAAACCTCATATCACACGCATGCCTTCTGTAAGATATTTTAGATATTTGCTGGAAATTCATTTTAGAATGTCTTATCTGATGTTTTTATATTTTTATGGCCCATTTGTCGATCAGATCATTTTAGAGTGGAGTGATCCAAATTTTTTGTTTTGTTTGTTTGTTAGGTTTTTACTAGAACAGAGTTTTCTGCTTTGTGTAACTCACAATTATTTATCTCATAGTCCCGGACTATCCCACACCTGTTTAATGTTTGAAGATATCCTTTACAGTCAATTTTTCCCGTGCCCATATGGATATTTGCTGAAACATATGTTGATACTGCTTAGTTAGAAACATCTGGAGCAATGTATTCGGAAAAGAAATACTAATAGACAAAACATTTCATGACAAACAAAGCCTTGTATTTATAAAATGTAAAAAGGGATCGATTTACCAAAGGAGGAATTACAGAGATTTAATATGAAAATCGCTAATTTTAGGCGAGAATTGCCAAATTGAGTATTTTTTTTCAGTTTGGCTATTTTCTCCTAAAATGTTTAATTCCCATAGAAATGTTCTATAATTCGGAGTTTTAGCATTGTTGGTGATCTTGTATGGACCCCACAGAATATATAAGCGAGGGGCCCCCTATTGTCTAGTTTTAATACTTTTAACAATCATGCATTCACGGTGTAATAAAGTCTGTAATCCCGTCACTGCAAAATAGGCCTATAAATATATTTTATTTTCCACAAGTGCCTCAACGTAGGAAATCTTTCATTGAAACACAGCCCTTTCTGGGATTGTAAATTGCTAACACATTGCTCTGTCAGCTCCAGTCTGAATGGATTGATTATTACAGATTTAACAAAACCGCATCGTCGAGAAACTCTCCAGAGAGTAAATCCACAGCGAATTGTAACCGATTTGTCAATATATTAATCCAAACGCCTGGAAGATATTTTGCGCCTGATTAAAATTCAGAACACACAATACAATACAAGCAGAAAGTTCGGCCGTGTGCCCAACATTTAGAGTAGATGATGTATTTTTATGATCGCATGCTGTGGGCTGGATCTCATGAAGTTGTTTTTACAAGTTTCCTTTTTTCATAAATAAACTATGGAACATCAGACTTCATTAGGGACATTAATCAAACTCCAATATTTCAATACAATTAGCAACCACAACGAGGAAAATGCACAATGTCACAGCCAGGGCCAGCCAAAGACAATGTGCTGCCCAGGTGCAAGAAATAGTGCTGCCCACACCCCACCTGATCATACAATGCACCTCCTGCACCCATTACAACTAAAAGGAACACTCCTAACACCAGAACAACCACATCTTGCTGTAGTAGTTATGGTGTCAGTAGTGCCCTTGTGTCCACCCCAAACTGTAAGGAGCTTAGCCACTCTAAATGGCTTGATTTCTTTCTACGGTCTGCCGGACACCCCTCCCTGCCTCCACTACAATCTTCAAAGAGTCAGAGTCAACAGGAACTTTTGTTGTCCTCCTTAGATAAACCCGGCTGACGCTATCAGTCAATAAGCTAACCCTGGATCTAACACAAGTTCCTGCTGAGGCTCTCCAGAGATGGTAGTGGAGGAATGGAGTGATGCCCAGGTAAGACCTTAAACCATTCTAAATGGTCTGACACTCACAATAGGAGGATGCCAATGGCACTGCAGTGAGCTGCAGTGGTTGTGGTGCTTGGAGTGTTCTTTTAATATCAAACATTAGTTCTTGTCCTAATTCCAACCAGTCAGATATTTCCTCCAATACATATCCCACCCCTACACCTTCAATTCATCTCCCCGCCGTGTCTTCCTACATCCTCCAGGACTAGGTAATCTTAAACAACATATAGCTGTGTTTGGGAATGCATTTTATATTTATTTTAACATTAATCACTGAGAAGCATATTGAGGAATTTACAGCATCTTCAAAAACAGGCGGTGTTAATTAATCATCGAGTTCCAGAGATACTGTCACTGATTATTTTTATAATTCTGTGCCATCTTTATCTCTCTAAGGATTGCTTCCCCCATTAAAATCGCTCGGCGGCTTGAAACATCTGAAGGTATCCAGGAAATAACAAACAGGTTCTTAAAGAAATTACGAGAAAACAAGACAGACGAGAGAGCGTTTATCACACCTTAAACTGCCCACATGCACAGAGAACATCTAAGCCGCAAAATCATTACTTGTATTAAAAGAAACGACAGCTGTGTTTATAATCCGCTCTCTTTTAATCTAAAAATTGAAAGCAGATCTTTCCCGAAAGCGACAGTGTAAAAATAAAATGTTCAAATATTTTTAGCAAAGCTTGGTGAAATAAATCATTTACATATATTATATTATTTTAGATTATATATACTCTGTTTTTGTGAAAAGTGTCCGTTTAATGGTTTAACCTGCTATTAGCGGTGTCGAAGGGATTTATCAGTTGTTGCTGCCAGTCCCACGAAGGGCTGCATATCATTTCTATAGAGCCACTATATTCACTATAAACTCAATGAAGTGATCTGTGTGCAGTGGTCATGGTGTTTTTCTCTAGTAATGTAAATCATTGCTGTTTTGGAGAAACAACCATCTTTACATTGTTACTAGAGGGTGCTTCTGCAGTGACAAGCAAGTCTGACTCGGTACTTGAATGAAAGACGTATTCGAATAGCGCATTGAACCGATTGCCGCGTGTACACGTTACGTCCACATTGCTTTTCTATGAGAAGCATTTGATTGGAAAAAAGTGTCATGAAGCCTGATGATCTCAGCGGAGACTGTCTCTGCGCTGGATTGCAAGTAAGTAAAGGGTTAATATAACAGGGTGTTTTTCTTTTTTTAACGAAAAACAAGGAGCTGTGAAATCTAAACAGCACAACTAGCACTAGGGGCTAACAGTTAAAAACTGCATCCCCTCCCCTAATTGTTCCCTTAAAGCGCTCTCCTTGTGGGCTGACGTTTGCACAGCGCCAAGACGCAGGACACCAGACCACGTACCCGGAATGGTTGGACAGGACCCTGAATGGGAGATTGTTCAGCTAGACCCAGGATGTATGCAAGAATTCACATGGTGACTTGAACATTAGATCATTTCAATTATGTGAAACACATTAAATGCAGCAATAATGTGTATGTAAAATGTATCAAATGGATGAAGAACGGCACTTTAATGCGAGGGGTGGGATATTACACACGTAACAACTCTCATCACTGAGAGATGCAAAGAAAAGAGAATTGTGGAATTCTACTGATTTCACATAATGAACTGCCCAATGTTCTAAATGTAAAATATTCTAAGGTTACAACTTTCATTGAGAATCTTTATTTATGAAACATCATTTTCCGAGCAGAGGTCTCACAGTCTGTTATATGTCAAACCGAATCTTGTAACAGTATTATATTTAGCTGTTCAAAATCTGCTGGCACAGCATCAAAGGGATAAAAAATAAATAGAAACTCAAGATTTATTCTAAATTCACATGTGAATCCCTAGTCTATGTGTATGAGTGTATAACAGAGCTCCACAGCAATAATCCTCCCAGTAATGTGTCTGAGTGTATAACAGAGCTCCACAGCAATAATCCTCCCAGTAATGTGTCTGAGTGTATAACAGAGCTCCACAGCAATAATCCTCCCAGTAATGTGTCTGAGTGTATAACAGAGCTCCACAGCAATAATCCTCCCAGTAATGTGTCTGAGTGTATAACAGAACTCCACAGCAATAATACTCCCAGTAATGTGTCTGAGTGTATAACAGAACTCCACAGCAATAATACTCCCAGTAATGTGTCTGAGTGTATAACAGAGCTCCACAGCAATAATACTCCCAGTAATGTGTCTGAGTGTATAACAGAGCTCCACAGCAATAATACTCCCAGTAATGTGTCTGAGTGTATAACAGAGCTCCACAGTAATAATACTCCCAGTAATGTGTCTGAGTGTATAACAGAGCCCCACAGCAATAATCCTCCCAGTAATGTGTCTGAGTGTATAACAGAGCTCCACATCAATAATACTCCCAGTAATGTGTATGAGTGGATAACAGAGCTCCACAGCAATAATACTCCCAGTAATGTGTCTGAGTGTATAACAGAGCTCCACAGTAATAATACTCCCAGTAATGTGTCTGAGTGTATAACAGAGCCCCACAGCAATAATACTCCCAGTAATGTGTCTGAGTGTATAACAGAACTCCACAGCAATAATACTCCCAGTAATGTGTCTGAGTGTATAACAGAGCTCCACAGCAATAATACTCCCAGTAATGTGTCTGAGTGTATAACAGAGCTCCACAGTAATAATACTCCCAGTAATGTGTCTGAGTGTATAACAGAGCCCCACAGCAATAATACTCCCAGTAATGTGTCTGAGTGTATAACAGAGCTCCACATCAATAATACTCCCAGTAATGTGTATGAGTGGAAAACAGAGCTCCACAGCAATAATACTCCCAGTAATGTGTCTGAGTGTATAACAGAGCTCCACAGTAATAATACTCCCAGTAATGTGTCTGAGTGTATAACAGAGCCCCACAGCAATAATACTCCCAGTAATGTGTCTGAGTGTATAACAGAGCCCCACAGCAATAATACTCCCAGTAATGTGTCTGAGTGTATAACAGAGCTCCACAGCATTACTACTCCCAGTAATGTGTCTGAGTGTATAACAGAGCTCCACAGCAATAAAACTCCCAGTAATGTGTCTGAGTGTATAACAGAGCTCCACAGAGCAATAATACTCCCAGTAATGTGTCTGAGCGTATAACAGAGCTCCACACAGCAATAATACTCCCAGTAATGTGTCTGAGTGTATAACAGAGCTCCAAAGCAATAATACTCCCAGTAATGTGCCTGAGTGTATAACAGAGCGCCACACAGCAATAATACTCCCAGTAATGTGTCTGAGTGTATAACAGAGCCCCACAGCAATAATACTCCCAGTAATGTGTCTGAGTGTATAACAGAGCTACACACTAATAATACTCCCAGTAATGTGTCTGAGTGTATCACAGAGCTCCACACAGCAATAATACTCCCAGTAATGTGTCTGAGTGTATAACAGAGCTACACACTAATAATACTCCCAGTAATGTGTCTGTGTATCACAGAGCTCCACACAGCAATAATACTCCCAGTATTATAACAGTGTATAACAGAGCTCCACAGTAATAATCCTCCCAGTAATGTGTCTGAGTGTATAACAGAGCTACACACTAATAATACTCCCAGTAATGTGTCTGAGCGTATAACAGAGCTCCACAGCATTACTACTCCCAGTAATGTGTCTGAGTGTATAACAGAGCTCCACAGCAATAATACTCCCAGTAATGTGTCTGAGTGTATAACAGAGCTCCACAGTAATAATACTCCCAGTAATGTGTCTGAGTGTATAACAGAGCCCCACAGCAATAATCCTCCCAGTAATGTGTCTGAGTGTATAACAGAGCTCCACATCAATAATACTCCCAGTAATGTGTATGAGTGGATAACAGAGCTCCACAGCAATAATACTCCCAGTAATGTGTCTGAGTGTATAACAGAGCTCCACAGTAATAATACTCCCAGTAATGTGTCTGAGTGTATAACAGAGCCCCACAGCAATAATACTCCCAGTAATGTGTCTGAGTGTATAACAGAACTCCACAGCAATAATACTCCCAGTAATGTGTCTGAGTGTATAACAGAGCTCCACAGCAATAATACTCCCAGTAATGTGTCTGAGTGTATAACAGAGCTCCACAGTAATAATACTCCCAGTAATGTGTCTGAGTGTATAACAGAGCCCCACAGCAATAATACTCCCAGTAATGTGTCTGAATGTATAACAGAGCTCCACATCAATAATACTCCCAGTAATGTGTATGAGTGGATAACAGAGCTCCACAGCAATAATACTCCCAGTAATGTGTCTGAGTGTATAACAGAGCTCCACAGTAATAATACTCCCAGTAATGTGTCTGAGTGTATAACAGAGCCCCACAGCAATAATACTCCCAGTAATGTGTCTGAGTGTATAACAGAGCCCCACAGCAATAATACTCCCAGTAATGTGTCTGAGTGTATAACAGAGCTCCACAGCATTACTACTCCCAGTAATGTGTCTGAGTGTATAACAGAGCTCCACAGCAATAAAACTCCCAGTAATGTGTCTGAGTGTATAACAGAGCTCCACAGAGCAATAATACTCCCAGTAATGTGTCTGAGCGTATAACAGAGCTCCACACAGCAATAATACTCCCAGTAATGTGTCTGAGTGTATAACAGAGCTCCAAAGCAATAATACTCCCAGTAATGTGCCTGAGTGTATAACAGAGCGCCACACAGCAATAATACTCCCAGTAATGTGTCTGAGTGTATAACAGAGCCCCACAGCAATAATACTCCCAGTAATGTGTCTGAGTGTATAACAGAGCTACACACTAATAATACTCCCAGTAATGTGTCTGAGTGTATCACAGAGCTCCACACAGCAATAATACTCCCAGTAATGTGTCTGAGTGTATAACAGAGCTACACACTAATAATACTCCCAGTAATGTGTCTGTGTATCACAGAGCTCCACACAGCAATAATACTCCCAGTATTATAACAGTGTATAACAGAGCTCCACAGTAATAATCCTCCCAGTAATGTGTCTGAGTGTATAACAGAGCTACACACTAATAATACTCCCAGTAATGTGTCTGAGCGTATAACAGAGCTCCACAGCATTACTACTCCCAGTAATGTGTCTGAGTGTATAACAGAGCTCCACAGCAATAAAACTCCCAGTAATGTGTCTGAGTGTATAACAGAGCTCCGCAGCAATAATACTCCCAGTAATGTGCCTGAGTGTATAACAGAGCTCCACACAGCAATAATACTCCCAGTAATGTGTCTGAGCATATAACAGAGCTCCACACAGCAATAATACTCCCAGTAATGAGTCTGAGTGTATAACAGAGCTCCACAGCAATAATACCCCCAGTAATGTGCCTGAGTGTATAACAGAGCTCCACACAGCAATAATACTCCCAGTAATGTGTCTGAGTGTATAACAGAGCTACACACTAATAATACTCCCAGTAATGTGTCTGAGTGTATAACAGAGCCCCACAGCAATAATACTCCCAGTAATGTGTCTGAGTGTATAACAGAGCTACACACTAATAATACTCCCAGTAATGTGTCTGAGTGTATCACAGAGCTCCACACAGCAATAATACTCCCAGTAATGTGTCTGAGTGTATAACAGAGCTACACACTAATAATACTCCCAGTAATGTGTCTGAGTGTATCACAGAGCTCCACACAGCAATAATACTCCCAGTAATGTGTCTGAGTGTATAACAGAGCCCCACAGCAATAATACTCCCAGTAATGTGTCTGGGTGTATAACAGAGCTCCACAGCAATAATACTCCCAGTAATGTGTCTGAGTGTATAACAGAGCTCCACAGCAATAATACTCCCAGTAATGTGTCTGAGTGTATAACAGAGCTCCACACTAATAATACTCCCAGTAATGTGTCTGAGTGTATCACAGAGCTCCACACAGCAATAATACTCCCAGTAATGTGTCTGAGTGTATAACAGAGCTACACACTAATAATACTCCCAGTAATGTGTCTGAGTGTATCACAGAGCTCCACACAGCAATAATACTCCCAGTAATGTGTCTGAGTGTATAACAGAGCCCCACAGCAATAATACTCCCAGTAATGTGTCTGGGTGTATAACAGAGCTCCACAGCAATAATACTCCCAGTAATGTGTATGAGTGTATAACAGAGCTCCACAGCAATAATACGCCCAGTAATGTGTATGAGTGTATAACAGAGCTCCATAGTAATAATACTCCCAGTAATGTGTCTGAGTGTATAACAGAGCTCCACAGCAATAATACTCCCAGTAATGTGTCTGAGTGTATAACAGAGCTCCACAGCAATAATACTCCCAGTAATGTGTCTGAGTGTATCACAGAGCTCCACACAGCAATAATACTCCCAGTAATGTGTCTGAGTGTATAACAGAGCTCCACAGCAATAATCCTCCCAGTAATGTGTGAGTGTATAACAGAGCTCCACAGCAATAATACTCCCAGTAATGTGTCTGAGTGTATAACAGAGCTCCACAGCAATAATACTCCCAGTAATGTGTCTGAGTGTATAACAGAGCTCCACAGCAATAATCCTCCCAGTAATGTGTGAGTGTATAACAGAGCTCCACAGCAATAATACTCCCAGTAATGTGTGAGTGTATAACAGAGCTCCACAGCAATAATACTCCCAGTAATGTGTGAGTGTATAACAGAGCTCCACAGCAATATTACTCCCAGTAATGTGTCTGAGTGTATAACAGAGCTCCACAGCAATAATACTCCCAGTAATGTGTGAGTGTATAACAGAGCTCCACAGCAATAATACTCCCAGTAATGTGTCGGAGTGTATAACAGAGCTCCACAGTAATAATACTCCCAGTAATGTGTCTGCGTGTATAACAGAGCTCCACAGCAATAATACTCCCAGTAATGTGTCTGAGTGTATCACAGAGCTCCACACAGCAATAATACTCCCAGTAATGTGTCTGAGTGTATAACAGAGCTCCACAGCAATAATCCTCCCAGTAATGTGTGAGTGTATAACAGAGCTCCACAGCAATAATACTCCCAGTAATGTGTCTGAGTGTATAACAGAGCTCCACAGCAATAATACTCCCAGTAATGTGTCTGAGTGTATAACAGAGCTCCACAGCAATAATACTCCCAGTAATGTGTCTGAGTGTATAACAGAGCTTCACAGCAATAATCCTCCCAGTAATGTGTCTGAGTGTATAACAGAGCTCCACAGCAATAATCCTCCCAGTAATGTGTGAGTGTATAACAGAGCTCCACAGCAATAATACTCCCAGTAATGTGTCTGAGTGTATAACAGAGCTCCACAGCAATAATACTCCCAGTAATGTGTATGAGTGTATAACAGAGCTCCACAGCAATAATACTCCCAGTAATGTGTCTGAGTGTATAACAGAGCTCCACAGCAATAATACTCCCAGTAATGTGTCTGAGTGTATAACAGAGCTCCACAGCAATAACACTCCCAGTAATGTGTCTGAGTGTATAACAGAGCTCCACAGCAATAATACTCCCAGTAATGTGTGAGTGTATAACAGAGCTCCACAGCAATAATACTCCCAGTAATGTGTCTGAGTGTATAACAGAGCTCCACAGCGATAATACTCCCAGTAATGTGTCTGAGTGTATAACAGAGCCCCACAGCGATAATACTCCCAGTAATGTGTCTGAGTGTATAACAGAGCTCCACAGCGATAATATCCCAGTAATGTGTCTGAGTGTATAACAGAGCTCCACAGCAATAATACTCCCAGTAATGTGTCTGAGTGTATAACAGAGCTCCACACTAATAATACTCACAGTAATGTGTCTGAGTGTATCACAGAGCTCCACACAGCAATAATACTCCCAGTAATGTGTCTGAGTGTATAACAGAGCTACACACTAATAATACTCCCAGTAATGTGTCTGAGTGTATCACAGAGCTCCACACAGCAATAATACTCCCAGTAATGTGTCTGAGTGTATAACAGAGCCCCACAGCAATAATACTCCCAGTAATGTGTCTGGGTGTATAACAGAGCTCCACAGCAATAATACTCCCAGTAATGTGTATGAGTGTATAACAGAGCTCCACAGCAATAATACGCCCAGTAATGTGTATGAGTGTATAACAGAGCTCCATAGTAATAATACTCCCAGTAATGTGTCTGAGTGTATAACAGAGCTCCACAGCAATAATACTCCCAGTAATGTGTCTGAGTGTATCACAGAGCTCCACACAGCAATAATACTCCCAGTAATGTGTCTGAGTGTATAACAGAGCTCCACAGCAATAATCCTCCCAGTAATGTGTGAGTGTATAACAGAGCTCCACAGCAATAATACTCCCAGTAATGTGTCTGAGTGTATAACAGAGCTCCACAGCAATAATACTCCCAGTAATGTGTCTGAGTGTATAACAGAGCTCCACAGCAATAATCCTCCCAGTAATGTGTGAGTGTATAACAGAGCTCCACAGCAATAATACTCCCAGTAATGTGTGAGTGTATAACAGAGCTCCACAGCAATAATACTCCCAGTAATGTGTGAGTGTATAACAGAGCTCCACAGCAATAATACTCCCAGTAATGTGTCTGAGTGTATAACAGAGCTCCACAGCAATAATACTCCCAGTAATGTGTGAGTGTATAACAGAGCTCCACAGCAATAATACTCCCAGTAATGTGTCGGAGTGTATAACAGAGCTCCACAGTAATAATACTCCCAGTAATGTGTCTGCGTGTATAACAGAGCTCCACAGCAATAATACTCCCAGTAATGTGTCTGAGTGTATCACAGAGCTCCACACAGCAATAATACTCCCAGTAATGTGTCTGAGTGTATAACAGAGCTCCACAGCAATAATCCTCCCAGTAATGTGTGAGTGTATAACAGAGCTCCACAGCAATAATACTCCCAGTAATGTGTCTGAGTGTATAACAGAGCTCCACAGCAATAATACTCCCAGTAATGTGTCTGAGTGTATAACAGAGCTCCACAGCAATAATACTCCCAGTAATGTGTCTGAGTGTATAACAGAGCTCCACAGCAATAATCCTCCCAGTAATGTGTCTGAGTGTATAACAGAGCTCCACAGCAATAATCCTCCCAGTAATGTGTGAGTGTATAACAGAGCTCCACAGCAATAATACTCCCAGTAATGTGTCTGAGTGTATAACAGAGCTCCACAGCAATAATACTCCCAGTAATGTGTATGAGTGTATAACAGAGCTCCACAGCAATAATACTCCCAGTAATGTGTCTGAGTGTATAACAGAGCTCCACAGCAATAATACTCCCAGTAATGTGTCTGAGTGTATAACAGAGCTCCACAGCAATAACACTCCCAGTAATGTGTCTGAGTGTATAACAGAGCTCCACAGCAATAATACTCCCAGTAATGTGTGAGTGTATAACAGAGCTCCACAGCAATAATACTCCCAGTAATGTGTCTGAGTGTATAACAGAGCTCCACAGCAATAATCCTCCCAGTAATGTGTCTGAGTGTATAACAGAGCTTCACAGCAATAATACTCCCAGTAATGTGTCTGAGTGTATAACAGAGCTCCACAGCAATAATCCTCCCAGTAATGTGTCTGAGTGTATAACAGAGCTCCACAGCAATAATACTCCCAGTAATGTGTCTGAGTGTATAACAGAGCCACACAGCAATAATCCTCCCAGTAATGTGTCTTCAAACTACAATAAATGTGTTTAGAATTCAGTCAGTGTAAACAGGATTCATTGTTTTGTTTATTAACGTTTCGGTGTATAAATTGTTATTACTAAGTCACCTGAAATTTCCCAGACCTGCCCCAACCCCCTGGCCACACTCCACTCACACTCAGAACAGCCCCGCCTTTGACAACACCCCGACTTACACATTTAGAAAAGTACAGGGGTGTGAATGGGGCCCACCCCACTCAGAATAGCCCCCTAACCCTCTTTGTCCATTAAAGTGTCTCTCTTTGTCCATTAAAGTGTCTCTCTTTGTCCATTAAAGTGTCTCTCTTTGACCATTTGAAATGTTGCAAAGTACGGCATAAGTTTCCACATCCATGGCCAGCAATCTCCCATAAGTATGAGGTCCAGGAACGCGTTCACTTTGCCATTAATGCGTGCTCTACTGTAAACTGCTTGAAGTCTGCTGGATCTATCGTTAGGGCTCTCTTATGAGCCATTGCATTGCTTGTTGTTTGCAGCTATGTGAACATGTGATCTGCCATTAGACACAATGCTGAGTAAGATTACACGCACCCTTTCAAACTAAATTGTACGTTTTAACAAAAAAACAACAACGATGCTTCCGGCTTGACATGTTTCTTATTGAGCAGTTTCTTTGTTTAGACTTTGTTTCTAACTAAAAGTTTTTGTTGGACAGGGTTTTAAAGTGGGAATGCTTTTGATAGTGGATATACCAAATACCCTCCTCTATGAAAAAATCTACATGGAACAAACAAACAGTGCACTTACACACAGTAACACACAACAAACAGTGTACACACACAGTAATACATAACACAACGTGCTCCTACACACAGTAACACATAACAAACAGTGCACTTACACACAGTAACACACAACAAACAGTGTACACACACAGTAATACATAACACAAAGTGCTCCTACACACAGTAACACATAACAAACAGTGCACTTACACACAGTAACACACAACAAACAGTGTACCTACACGCAGTAACACTTTAAACAGTGTACACACAGTAATACATAACACACAGTGCTCCTACACACACGAACACATAAACAGTGTACCTACACACACTAACACATAACAAACAGTGTACACACAGTAATACATAACATACAGTGCTCCTACACATAGTAACACATAACAAACAGTGTACACACAGCAATACATAACACACAGTGCTCCTACACACAGTAACACATAACAAACAGTGTACACACAGCAATACATAACACACAGTGCTACTACACACAGTAACACATAAACAGTGTACATACACACACTAACACATAACAAACAGTGTACCTACACACACTAACACATAACAAACAGTGTACCTACACACAGAAGTAGTCCACAACATTTGGAGTGACAAAGGTTTCTTCCCCTGTATTAGTTCATCGTAGAGACTAAGTATGAAATCATGCACATGAATTTGATCTTTAATTATTTGGTTATTTTTTTATTTTTAGTCTGTTTTGATTTAATTATCACATTCTTTAGTTTTATCATTAATCCACATTTCATATGCTTACTTGTCAACTCAATGGATAAATAAATATTAATCAACTAAATATCACGCTGAATGTTGTCATTTGCTCTCGTTTGCTTCTTGGATCTTCATTGTGTTTTCTTGTTATTTTTTATTTTATATTTACCATTTTTGTATTCTTATTTTTGTTTTCTGTTTTTTTTATTATTATTATTTGGTACATGCCTTTAGTAAGGATCACATTTTTTTTTATAACTGGAGAGCTATAACCTTTATTTACAATTCTCTTTAATATTTTATGGCATAGTCCACCCCTCACCTAGTCAGTTTTGCTGAACCTGGTCCCAAAGATGAATAGGGTATGTCACAAAAAGTGCACATTTAATTCCTTTAGGGACCTATTAATTAATATGTTTTTTTAAGAAAGTATATTTACTACGATGAGAGATTTAAACATTTTTGCTAAATGAAAAATGAGGCAAAGTTCTAAAAGTGGAGATTACCATGGAAACAAATGACATTTTTTGCTGAAATTCTTGGTTTCTCCACTCTTCAGTTGGGTAAATTTTTACATATCAACCCCAAGAAGACTTGGATCAATATATCTTGTCAGAGGTCCACAGTAACAAGTCATATAGAAGGAAGCGGAGATGTAACAAAGAGGTTCTACCAAATGTAGGACAGCTTGATGTTGTGTAGAAAAGGGGAATTGCACAGATTAGTTTGAAAGACAGGGATACTTCCAAAATTTTCTTTGGTGCCACTTTTCAAAACCACAAGAATTGAGTTGTGCTGTTTAGGGGAAAGTTTACATGGGCCGTGTCCCTTTAATCTTTTCCTACAATGCACAGCATCATCTGATCCTTGAAGTTAGAAAGGATTTAGTGGTTTATTTCCAAATACTTAGAAGTGAATGTCACCAGCTATGTGTTATTCAGAACCACATTTAAATTTATGGCCAACCACATTAAAAAGCTCTTAAAATACTTCAGAATATTTTAGATACCCACTTTAAAGTCAATCTATTTTCATTTTCTAATTATATAAAGGAAACATTCCCTGGCAAAAAGTTGCTGGTATGTGTATACATATACTGCCACATACGCAGTGGCGGATCCAGAGCCTGATCTCGGGAGGGGCACTTGTAGATTATTTAAAGAAATAATCCAGACACAATAACCACTACAGCTCAGTGTAGTGGTTATGGTGTCAATAGTGGCGGGACCCCCTCCCAGAGTAAGTAGTTTGACAACTTACCTGAGGTCTGCTGGGAACTGGGGCTGTAGTAGGGCGTAGGAGCAGTGGTGTGTGTGAGTGGTTCAATGTGTAAGGGGTGCAGTGTGTGTGTGAGGGGGACAGTGTGTGAGCAGTGTGTGTGTGTGAAGGTTGTAGTGTGTGAGTGAGGGCGGCAGTGTATGTGTGGTGCAGTGTATGTGTGTGAGTATTGCAGTGTATGTGTGAGTGTGGGCAATGTGTGTGTATGGGGCGGCAGTGTATGGGGAGCAGTGTGTGTGTATGGGGGTAGTGTATGTATGTAGAGTGTGTGTGTATGGGGGAGCAGTATGTGTGTATGGGGGCAATATGTGTGTATGGGGCAGTGTGTGTGTATGGGGGGCAGTGTGTGTGTATGGGGGGCAGTGTGTGTGTATGGGGGCAGTGTGTGTGTATGGGGGGCAGTATGTATGTATGGGGGGCAGTATGTGTGTATGGGGGGCAGTGTGTGTAAATGGGGGCAGTGTGTGTATAGGGGCAGTATGGGGGGCAATGTGTGTGTATGGGGGCAGTATGGGGACAATGTGTGTATGGGGGCAGTGTGTGTATGGGGGGCAGTATGGGGGCAATGTGTGTGTATGGGGGCAGTATGGGGGCAATGTGTGTATGGGGGGCAGTGTAGAGTGTGTGTGTTTGTGTGTGTGATAAGGGAAGGGGGGCTTTTCTTTTTTAATAATTTATATATATATATATATATTTTTTTTTTTATTTAATTTAAATAAATATTGATGTCCCCCCTCCCTTCTTACCTTTACCAGGAGGAGGGGGGACATTTCTTGATCCCTGGTGGTCAGATGGTGATTCCCTGGTGGCCCAGTGGGGAGAGTGAACTCTAGCCCATAGCTCCCGGGCTAGAGTTCACTCTCGCGAGATTTGGAGCGTTGCCGTGGTTACCGCGGCAACGCTCCAAGCTTGCGAGATGAGGACCCGGAGGAGCTGCAGGCAGAGCTCCCGGGTCCTCTCTCCTCACTCTCCCTCCCCGGTCCACAGGCACATTGCAGGTCTGGCACCTGCATGTGCTGGCAGGGGAGAGGGAGACCGTCAATTTTCTCGGGGGGGGGGGGGGGGCAATTGCCCCGTTGCCCCCCCCCCTGGATCCGCCACTGCACATACGTACATACATAATGTATACAGACACATTAACACACAGATACACATATAAAAACATTGACACATATACGCACATTTATATACACACTGATATATACACACAGACACAAAGATACAAACCTTTACACATGCACAGAACTTGATACACACACACATACCCCAATACACACATACTGACACACACACACACACACACACACTTAGATACACTCAGTGACACATACACAAACTTGACACACAGATGCACACGACTTACTTACACACACTTACACACACACTCAGATACACACACGGGCACATACAAACACACTGATACACACATACTGACATATACACACAAAGACACACACACTCAGATACACAAACACAGACTCAGATGCACAGTGACACATACACAAACCTAGAAAAAACAAGTACACGCAGACTCAGATACACACACATATACAAACACTTGCACCCCCAGATACACACACTGGCACATACAGACACTCGGATACACACTCAGATACACACACACACACACATATGCACATACAAACACATTGATACACACACCTTGACAGATGCACACACACACACACACACACACACATATACACACACACAGTGATACATACACACACACACACACAATGACATACATCAGAGCTACCATCCAGTTAACTTACCTTGTAAATGCACTGTATACCTTGTACAGGTGTACTCAGCACTTTACAGGTTACATTACAGTAGAGGGAGGTACTGTGAGTGCAGTAGATAAACAGTGTATGTATATTTAATTTATATAGCGCTAACAGGTGTACTCAGCACTTTACAGGTTACATTACAGAAGAGGGAGGTACAGTAAGTGCAGTAGGTATACAGTGTATGGATATTTTATTTATATAGCGCTAACAGGTGTACTCAGCACTTTACAGGTTACATTACAGAAGAGGGAGGTACTGTGAGTGCAGTAGATAAACAGTGTATGTATATTTAATTTATATAGCGCTAACAGGTGTACTCAGCACTTTACAGGTTACATTACAGAAGAGGGAGGTACAGTAAGTGCAGTAGGTATACAGTGTATGTATATTTTATTTATATAGTACTAACAGGTGTACTCAGCACATTACAGGTTACATTACAGTAGAGGGAGGTACAGTAAGTGCAGTAGGTATACAGTGTATGTATATTATATTTATATAGCACTAACAGGTGTACTCAGCACTTTACAGGTTACATTACAGTAGAGGGAGGTACAGTAAGTGCAGTAGGTATACAGTGTATGTATATTTTATTTATATAGCACTAACAGGTGTACTCAGCACTTTACAGGTTACATTACAGTAGAGGGAGGTACAGTAAGTGCAGTAGGTATACAGTGTATGTATATTTTATTTATATAGCGCTAACAGGTATACTCAGCACTTTACAGGTTACATTACAGTAGAGGGAGGTACAGTAAGTGCAGTAGGTATACAGTGTATGTATATTATATTTATATAGCACTAACAGGTGTACTCAGCACTTTACAGGTTACATTACAGTAGAGGGAGGTACAGTAAGTGCAGTAGGTATACAGTGTATGTATATTATATTTATATAGCACTAACAGGTGTACTCAGCACTTTACAGGTTACATTACAGTAGAGGGAGGTACAGTAAGTGCAGTTGGTATACAGTGTATGTATATTATATTTATATAGCGCTAACAGGTGTACTCAGCACTTTACAGGTTACATTACAGTAGAGGGAGGTACAGTAAGTGCAGTAGGTATACAGTGTATGTATATTATATTTATATAGCACTAACAGGTATACTCAGCACTTTACAGGTTACATTACAGTAGAGGGAGGTACAGTAAGTGCAGTAGGTATACAGTGTATGTATATTATATTTATATAACACTAACAGGTGTACTCAGCACTTTACAGGTTACATTACAGTAGATGGAGGTACAGTAAGTGCAGTAGGTATACAGTGTATGTATATTTTATTTATATAGCACTAACAGGTGTACTCAGCACTTTACAGGTTACATTACAGTAGAGGGAGGTACAGTAAGTGCAGTAGGTATACAGTGTGTGTATATTTTATTTATATAGCGCTAACAGGTGAACTCAGCACGTTACAGGTTACATTACAGTAGAGGGAGGTACAGTAAGTGCAGTAGGTATACAGTGTATGAATATTTTATTTATATAGCACTAACAGGTGTACTCAGCACTTTACAGGTTACATTACAGTAGAGGGAGGTACAGTCAGTGCAGTAGGTATACAGTGTATGTATATTATATTTATATAGCACTAACAGGTGTACTCAGCACTTTACAGGTTACATTACAGTAGAGGGAGGTACAGTAAGTGCAGTAGGTATACAGTGTATGTATATTATATTTATATAACACTAACAGGTGTACTCAGCACTTTACAGGTTACATTACAGTAGATCGAGGTACAGTAAGTGCAGTAGGTATACAGTGTATGTATATTATATTTATATAGCACTAACAGGTGTACTCAGCACTTTACAGGTTACATTACAGTAGAGGGAGGTACAGTAAGTGCAGTAGGTATACAGTGTATGTATATTATATTTATATAACACTAACAGGTGTACTCAGCACTTTACAGGTTACATTACAGTAGATGGAGGTACAGTAAGTGCAGTAGGTATACAGTGTATGTATATTTTATTTATCTAGCACTAACAGGTGTACTCAGCACTTTACAGGTTACATTACAGTAGAGGGAGGTACAGTAAGTGCAGTAGGTATACAGTGTGTGTATATTTTATTTATATAGCGCTAACAGGTGTACTCAGCACGTTACAGGTTACATTACAGTAGAGGGAGGTACAGTAAGTGCAGTAGGTATACAGTGTATGTATATTTTATTTATATAGCGCTAACAGGTGTACTCAGCACTTTACAGGTTACATTACAGTAGAGGGAGGTACAGTAAGTGCAGTAGGTATACAGTGTGTGTATATTTTATTTATATAGCGCTAACAGGTGTACTCAGCACTTTACAGGTTACATTACAGTAGAGGGAGGTACAGTCAGTGCAGTAGGTATACAGTGTATGTATATTATATTTATATAGCACTAACAGGTGTACTCAGCACTTTACAGGTTACATTACAGTAGAGGGAGGTACAGTAAGTGCAGTAGGTATACAGTGTATGTATATTATATTTATATAACACTAACAGGTGTACTCAGCACTTTACAGGTTACATTACAGTAGATGGAGGTACAGTAAGTGCAGTAGGTATACAGTGTATGTATATTTTATTTATATAGCGCTAACAGGTTTACTCAGCACTTTACAGGTTACATTACAGTAGAGGGAGGTGCAGTAAGTGCAGTAGGTATACAGTGTATGTATATTATATTTATATAACACTAACAGGTGTACTCAGCACTTTACAGGTTACATTACAGTAGAGGGAGGTACAGTAAGTGCAGTAGGCATACAGTGTATGTATATTTTATTTACATAGCGCTAACAGGTGTACTCAGCACTTTACAGGTTACATTACAGTAGAGGGAGGTACAGTAAGTGTAGTAGGTATACAGTGTATGTATATTATATTTATATAGCGCTAACAGGTGTACTCAGCACTTTACAGGTTACATTACAGTAGAGGGAGGTACAGTAAGTGCAGTAGGTATACAGTGTATGTATATTTTATTTATATAGCACTAACAGGTGTACTCAGCACTTTACAGGTTACATTACAGTAGATGGAGGTACAGTAAGTGCAGTAGGTATACAGTGTATGTATATTTTATTTATATAGCGCTAACAGGTGTACTCAGCACTTTACAGGTTACATTACAGTAGAGGAAGGTACAGTAAGTGCAGTAGGTATACAGTGTATGTATATTTTATTTATATAGCACTAACAGGTGTACTCAGCACTTTACAGGTTACATTACAGTAGAGGAAGGTACAGTAAGTGCAGTAGGTATACAGTGTGTGTATATTTTATTTATATACCGCTAACAGGTGTACTCAGTACTTTACAGGTTGCATTACAGTAGATGGAGGTACAGTAAGTGCAGTAGGTATACAGTGTATGTATATTTTATTTATATAGCGCTAACAGGTGTACTCAGCACTTTACAGGTTACATTACAGTAGAGGGAGGTACAGTAAGTGCAGTAGGTATACAGTGTATGTATATTATATTTATATAGCGCTAACAGGTGTACTCAGCACGTTACAGGTTACATTACAGTAGAGGGAGGTACAGTAAGTGCAGTAGGTATACAGTGTATGTATATTATATTTATATAGCGCTAACAGGTGTACTCAGCACTTTACAGGTTACATTACAGTAGAGGGAGGTACAGTAAGTGCAGTAGGTATACAGTGTGTGTATATTATATTTATATAGCACTAACAGGTGTACTCAGCACTTTACAGGTTAGATTACAGTAGAGGGAGGTACAGTGAGTGCACTAGGTATACAGTGTATGTATATTCTATTTATATAGCGCTAACAGGTGTACTCAGCACTTTACATGTTACATTACAGTAGAGGGAGGTACAGTAAGTGCAGTAGGTATACAGTGTATGTATATTATATTTATATAGCGCTAACAGGTGTACTCAACACTTTACAGGTTACATTACAGTAGAGGGAGGTACAGTAAGTGCAGTAGGTATACAGTGTGTGTATATTATATTTATATAGCACTAACAGGTGTACTCAGCACTTTACAGGTTACATTACAGTAGAGGGAGGTACAGTAAGTGCAGTAGGTATACAGTGTATGTATGTTTTATTTATATAGCGCTAACAGGTGTACTCAGCACTTTACAGGTTACATTACAGTAGAGGGAGGTACAGTAAGTGCACTAGGTATACAGTGTATGTATATTCTATTTATATAGCGCTAACAGGTGTGCTCAGCACTTTACAGGTTACATTACAGTAGAGGGAGGTACAGTAAGTGCAGTAGGTATACAGTGTATGTATATTCTATTTATATAGCGCTAACAGGTGTACTCAGCACTTTACAGGTTACATTACAGTAGAGGGAGCTACAGTAAGTGCAGTAGGTATACAGTGTATGTATATTATATTTATATAGCGCTAACAGGTGTACTCAGCACTTTACAGGTGACATTACAGTAGAGGGAGGTACAGTAAGTGCAGTAGGTATACAGTGTGTGTATATTATATTTATATAGCACTAACAGGTGTACTCAGCACTTTACATGTTACATTACAGTAGAGGGAGGTACAGTAAGTGCAGTAGGTATACAGTGTATGTATATTATATTTATATAGCGCTAACAGGTGTACTCAGCACTTTACAGGTTACATTACAGTAGAGGGAGGTATAGTAAGTGCAGTAGGTATACAGTGTATGTATATTATATTTATATAGCGCTAACAGGTTTACTCAGCACTTTACAGGTTAGATTACAGTAGAGGGAGGTACAGTGAGTGCACTAGGTATACAGTGTATGTATATTCTATTTATATAGCGCTAACAGGTGTACTCAGCACTTTACAGGTTACATTACAGTAGAGGGAGGTACAGTAAGTGCAGTAGGTATACAGTGTATGTATATTATATTTATATAGCGCTAACAGGTGTACTCAACACTTTACAGGTTACATTACAGTAGAGGGAGGTACAGTAAGTGCAGTAGGTATACAGTGTGTGTATATTATATTTATATAGCACTAACAGGTGTACTCAGCACTTTACAGGTTACATTACAGTAGAGGGAGGTACAGTAAGTGCAGTAGGTATACAGTGTATGTATGTTTTATTTATATAGCGCTAACAGGTGTACTCAGCACTTTACAGGTTACATTACAGTAGAGGGAGGTACAGTAAGTGCAGTAGGTATACAGTGTATGTATATTATATTTATATAGCGCTAACAGGTGTACTCAGCACTTTACAGGTTACATTACAGTAGAGGGAGGTACAGTAAGTGCAGTAGGTATACAGTGTGTGTATATTATATTTATATAGCACTAACAGGTGTACTCAGCACTTTACAGGTTACATTACAGTAGAGGGAGGTACAGTAAGTGCAGTAGGTATACAGTGTATGTATGTTTTATTTATATAGCGCTAACAGGTGTACTCAGCACTTTACAGGTTACATTACAGTAGAGGGAGGTACAGTAAGTGCAGTAGGTATACAGTGTATGTATAATTTATTTATATAGTGCTAACAGGTGTACTCAGCACTTTACAGGTTACATTACAGAAGAGGGAGGTACAGTAAGTGCAGTAGGTATACAGTGTATGTATATTCTATTTATATAGCGCTAACAGGTGTACTCAGCACTTTACAGGTTACATTACAGTAGAGGGAGGTACAGTAAGTGCAGTAGGTATACAGTGTATGTATATTATATTTATATAGCGCTAACAGGTGTACTCAGCACTTTACAGGTTACATTACAGTAGAGGGAGGTACAGTAAGTGCAGTAGGTATACAGTGTGTGTATATTATATTTATATAGCACTAACAGGTGTGCTCAGCACTTTACAGGTTACATTACAGTAGAGGGAGGTACAGTAAGTGCAGTAGGTATACAGTGTATGTATGTTTTATTTATATAGCGCTAACAGGTGTACTCAGCACTTTACAGGTTACATTACAGTAGAGGGAGGTACAGTAAGTGCATTAGGTATACAGTGTATGTAAATTTTATTTATATAGCGCTAACAGGTGTACTCAGCACTTTACAGGTTACATTACATTAGAGGGAGGTACAGTGAGTGCACTAGGTATACAGTGTATGTATATTTTATTTATATAGCGCTGACAGGTGTACTCAGCACTTTACAGGTTACATTACAGTAGAGGGAGGTACAGTAAGTGCAGTAGGTATACAGTGTGTGTATATTATATTTATATAGCGCTAACAGGTGTACTCAGCACTTTACAGGTTACATTACAGTAGAGGGGGGTACAGTAAGTGCAGTAGGTATACAGTGTATGTATGTTTTATTTATATAGCACTAACAGGTGTAATCAGTACTTTACAGGTTACATTACAGTAGAGGGAGGTACAGTAAGTGCAGTAGGTATACAGTGTATGTATATTATATTTATATAGTGCTAACAGGTGTACTCAGCACGTTACAGGTTACATTACAGTAGAGGGAGGTACAGTAAGTGCAGTAGGTATACAGTGTATGTATATTTTATTTATATAGCGCTAACAGGTGTACTCAGCACGTTACAGGTTACATTACAGTAGAGGGAGGTACAGTAAGTGCAGTAGGTATACAGTGTATGTATATTTTATTTATATAGCGCTAACAGGTGTACTCAGCACGTTACAGGTTACATTACAGTAGAGGGAGGTACAGTAAGTGCAGTAGGTATACAGTGTATGTATATTATATTTATATAGCGCTAACAGGTGTACTCAGCACGTTACAGGTTACATTACAGTAGAGGGAGGTACAGTAAGTGCAGTAGGTATACAGTGTATGTATATTTTATTTATATAGCGCTAACAGGTGTACTCAGCACGTTACAGGTTACATTACAGTAGAGGGAGGTACAGTAAGTGCAGTAGGTATACAGTGTATGTATATTTTATTTATATAGCGCTAACAGGTGTACTCAGCACGTTACAGGTTACATTACAGTAGAGGGAGGTACAGTAAGTGCAGTAGGTATACAGTGTATGTATATTATATTTATATAGCGCTAACAGGTGTACTCAGCACGTTACAGGTTACATTACAGTAGAGGGAGGTACAGTAAGTGCAGTAGGTATACAGTGTATGTATATTTTATTTATATAGCACTAACAGGTGTACTCAGCACATTACAGGTTACATTACAGTAGAGGGAGGTACAGTAAGTGCAGTAGGTATACAGTGTATGTATGTTTTATTTATATAGCGCTAACAGGTGTACTCAGCACGTTACAGGTTACATTACAGTAGAGGGAGGTACAGTAAGTGCAGTAGGTATACAGTGTATGTATATTATATTTATATAGCGCTAACAGGTGTACTCAGCACTTTACAGGTTACATTACAGTAGAGGGAGGCACAGTAAGTGCAATAGGTATACAGTGTATGTATATTTTATTTATATAGCGCTAACAGGTGTACTCAGCACGTTACAGGTTACATTACAGTAGAGGGAGGTACAGTAAGTGCAGTAGGTATACAGTGTATGTATATTATATTTATATAGCGCTAACAGGTGTACTCAGCACTTTACAGGTTACATTACAGTAGAGGAAGGTACAGTAAGTGCAGTAGGTATACAGTGTATGTATATTTTATTTATATAGCACTAACAGGTGTACTCAGCACATTACAGGTTACATTACAGTAGAGGGAGGTACAGTAAGTGCAGTAGGTATACAGTGTATGTATATTATATTTATATAGCGCTAACAGGTGTACTCAGCACTTTACAGGTTACATTACAGTAGAGGAAGGTACAGTAAGTGCAGTAGGTATACAGTGTATGTATATTTTATTTATATAGCACTAACAGGTGTACTCAGCACATTACAGGTTACATTACAGTAGAGGGAGGTACAGTAAGTGCAGTAGGTATACAGTGTATGTATATTATATTTATATAGCGCTAACAGGTGTACTCAGCACATTACAGGTTACATTACAGTAGAGGGAGGTACAGTAAGTGCAGTAGGTATACAGTGTATGTATATTTTATTTATATAGCACTAACAGGTGTACTCAGCATATTACAGGTTACATTACAGTAGAGGGAGGTACAGTAAGTGCAGTGGTTATACAGTGTATGTATATTTTATTTATATAGCACTAACAGGTGTACTCAGCACATTACAGGTTACATTACAGTAGAGGGAGGTACAGTAAGTGCAGTAGGTATACAGTGTATGTATATTATATTTATATAGCGCTAACAGGTGCACTCAGCACTTTACAGGTTACATTACAGTAGAGGGAGGTACAGTAAGTGCAGTAGGTATACAGTGTATGTATATTATATTTATGTAGCGCTAACAGGTGTACTCAGCACATTACAGGTTACATTACAGTAGAGGGAGGTACAGTAAGTGCAGTAGGTATACAGTGTATGTATATTTTATTTATATAGCACTAACAGGTGTACTCAGCACATTACAGGTTACATTACAGTAGAGGGAGGTACAGTAAGTGCAGTAGGTATACAGTGTATGTATGTTTTATTTATATAGCACTAACAGGTGTACTCAGCACATTACAGGTTACATTACAGTAGAGGGAGGTACAGTAAGTGCAGTAGGTATACAGTGTATGTATGTTTTATTTATATAGCGCTAACAGGTGTACTCAGCACGTTACAGGTTACATTACAGTAGAGGGAGGTACAGTAAGTGCAGTAGGTATACAGTGTATGTATATTATATTTATATAGCGCTAACAGGTGTACTCAGCACTTTACAGGTTACATTACAGTAGAGGGAGGCACAGTAAGTGCAATAGGTATACAGTGTATGTATATTTTATTTATATAGCGCTAACAGGTGTACTCAGCACGTTACAGGTTACATTACAGTAGAGGGAGGTACAGTAAGTGCAGTAGGTATACAGTGTATGTATATTATATTTATATAGCGCTAACAGGTGTACTCAGCACGTTACAGGTTACATTACAGTAGAGGGAGGTACAGTAAGTGCAGTAGGTATACAGTGTATGTATATTTTATTTATATAGCGCTAACAGGTGTACTCAGCACGTTACAGGTTACATTACAGTAGAGGGAGGTACAGTAAGTGCAGTAGGTATACAGTGTATGTATATTTTATTTATATAGCGCTAACAGGTGTACTCAGCACGTTACAGGTTACATTACAGTAGAGGGAGGTACAGTAAGTGCAGTAGGTATACAGTGTATGTATATTATATTTATATAGCGCTAACAGGTGTACTCAGCACGTTACAGGTTACATTACAGTAGAGGGAGGTACAGTAAGTGCAGTAGGTATACAGTGTATGTATATTTTATTTATATAGCGCTAACAGGTGTACTCAGCACGTTACAGGTTACATTACAGTAGAGGGAGGTACAGTAAGTGCAGTAGGTATACAGTGTATGTATATTTTATTTATATAGCGCTAACAGGTGTACTCAGCACGTTACAGGTTACATTACAGTAGAGGGAGGTACAGTAAGTGCAGTAGGTATACAGTGTATGTATATTATATTTATATAGCGCTAACAGGTGTACTCAGCACGTTACAGGTTACATTACAGTAGAGGGAGGTACAGTAAGTGCAGTAGGTATACAGTGTATGTATATTTTATTTATATAGCACTAACAGGTGTACTCAGCACATTACAGGTTACATTACAGTAGAGGGAGGTACAGTAAGTGCAGTAGGTATACAGTGTATGTATGTTTTATTTATATAGCGCTAACAGGTGTACTCAGCACGTTACAGGTTACATTACAGTAGAGGGAGGTACAGTAAGTGCAGTAGGTATACAGTGTATGTATATTATATTTATATAGCGCTAACAGGTGTACTCAGCACTTTACAGGTTACATTACAGTAGAGGGAGGCACAGTAAGTGCAATAGGTATACAGTGTATGTATATTTTATTTATATAGCGCTAACAGGTGTACTCAGCACGTTACAGGTTACATTACAGTAGAGGGAGGTACAGTAAGTGCAGTAGGTATACAGTGTATGTATATTATATTTATATAGCGCTAACAGGTGTACTCAGCACTTTACAGGTTACATTACAGTAGAGGAAGGTACAGTAAGTGCAGTAGGTATACAGTGTATGTATATTTTATTTATATAGCACTAACAGGTGTACTCAGCACATTACAGGTTACATTACAGTAGAGGGAGGTACAGTAAGTGCAGTAGGTATACAGTGTATGTATATTATATTTATATAGCGCTAACAGGTGTACTCAGCACTTTACAGGTTACATTACAGTAGAGGAAGGTACAGTAAGTGCAGTAGGTATACAGTGTATGTATATTTTATTTATATAGCACTAACAGGTGTACTCAGCACATTACAGGTTACATTACAGTAGAGGGAGGTACAGTAAGTGCAGTAGGTATACAGTGTATGTATATTATATTTATATAGCGCTAACAGGTGTACTCAGCACATTACAGGTTACATTACAGTAGAGGGAGGTACAGTAAGTGCAGTAGGTATACAGTGTATGTATATTTTATTTATATAGCACTAACAGGTGTACTCAGCATATTACAGGTTACATTACAGTAGAGGGAGGTACAGTAAGTGCAGTGGTTATACAGTGTATGTATATTTTATTTATATAGCACTAACAGGTGTACTCAGCACATTACAGGTTACATTACAGTAGAGGGAGGTACAGTAAGTGCAGTAGGTATACAGTGTATGTATATTATATTTATATAGCGCTAACAGGTGCACTCAGCACTTTACAGGTTACATTACAGTAGAGGGAGGTACAGTAAGTGCAGTAGGTATACAGTGTATGTATATTATATTTATGTAGCGCTAACAGGTGTACTCAGCACATTACAGGTTACATTACAGTAGAGGGAGGTACAGTAAGTGCAGTAGGTATACAGTGTATGTATATTTTATTTATATAGCACTAACAGGTGTACTCAGCACATTACAGGTTACATTACAGTAGAGGGAGGTACAGTAAGTGCAGTAGGTATACAGTGTATGTATGTTTTATTTATATAGCACTAACAGGTGTACTCAGCACATTACAGGTTACATTACAGTAGAGGGAGGTACAGTAAGTGCAGTAGGTATACAGTGTATGTATGTTTTATTTATATAGCGCTAACAGGTGTACTCAGCACGTTACAGGTTACATTACAGTAGAGGGAGGTACAGTAAGTGCAGTAGGTATACAGTGTATGTATATTATATTTATATAGCGCTAACAGGTGTACTCAGCACTTTACAGGTTACATTACAGTAGAGGGAGGCACAGTAAGTGCAATAGGTATACAGTGTATGTATATTTTATTTATATAGCGCTAACAGGTGTACTCAGCACGTTACAGGTTACATTACAGTAGAGGGAGGTACAGTAAGTGCAGTAGGTATACAGTGTATGTATATTTTATTTATATAGCACTAACAGGTGTACTCAGCACATTACAGGTTACATTACAGTAGAGGGAGGTACAGTAAGTGCAGTAGTTATACAGTGTATGTATATTTTATTTATATAGCACTAACAGGTGTACTCAGCACATTACAGGTTACATTACAGTAGAGGGAGGTACAGTAAGTGCAGTAGGTATACAGTGTATGTATATTATATTTATATAGCGCTAACAGGTGCACTCAGCACTTTACAGGTTACATTGCAGTAGAGGGAGGTACAGTAAGTGCAGTAGGTATACAGTGTATGTATATTATATTTATATAGCGCTAACAGGTGCACTCAGCACTTTACAGGTTACATTACAGTAGAGGGAGGTACAGTAAGTGCAGTAGGTATACAGTGTATGTATATTATATTTATATAGCGCTAACAGGTGTACTCAGCACATTACAGGTTACATTACAGTAGAGGGAGGTACAGTAAGTGCAGTAGGTATACAGTGTATGTATATTATATTTATATAGCGCTAACAGGTGCACTCAGCACTTTACAGGTTACATTACAGTAGAGGGAGGTACAGTAAGTGCAGTAGTTATACAGTGTATGTATATTTTATTTATATAGCACTAACAGGTGTACTCAGCACATTACAGGTTACATTACAGTAGAGGGAGGTACAGTAAGTGCAGTAGTTATACAGTGTATGTATATTTTATTTATATAGCACTAACAGGTGTGCTCAGCACTTTACAGGTTACATTACAGTAGAGGGAGGTACAGTAAGTGCAGTAGGTATACAGTGTATGTATATTTTATTTATATAGCACTAACAGGTGTACTCAGCACTTTACAGGTTACATTACAGTAGAGGGAGGTACAGTAAGTGCAGTAGGTATACAGTGTATGTATATTATATTTATGTAGCGCTAACAGGTGTACTCAGCACTTTACAGGTTACATTACAGTAGAGGGAGGTACAGTAAGTGCAGTAGGTATACAGTGTATGTATATTATATTTATATAGCGCTAACAGGTGTACTCAGCACTTTACAGGTTACATTACAGTAGAGGGAGGTACAGTAAGTGCAGTAGGTATACAGTGTGTGTATATTTTATTTATATAGCACTAACAGGTGTACTCAGCACTTTACAGGTTACATTACAGTAGAGGGAGGTACAGTAAGTGCAGTAGGTATACAGAGTGTGTACATTTTATTTATATAGTGCTAACAGGTGTACTCAGCACTTTACAAATGGTGTTTGACAATGCAATAATTGATAGACATAATAAAAAGTATACAAGATGTATACATTAGAAAAGAATATACAGAATCTTCTAACATGCTCATACAGCTTTTGAATAAAAATACATGTATTCTCATGAGATCCTACGGTCTTATCAGTGATTTGTTATTAAAGGACCACTCTAGTGCCAGGAAAACATACTCGTTTTCCTGGCACTAGAGTGCCCTGAGGGTGCCCCCACCCTCAGGGTCCCACTCCCGCCCGGCTCTGGAAAGGGGAAAGGGGTAAAAACTTACCTTTTTCCAGCGGTGGGCGGAGAGCTCTCCTCCTCCGATCCTCCTCTTCTCCTCCCCGTCGGCTGAATGCGCACGCGCGGCAACAGCTGCGCGCGCATTCAGCCGGTCACATAGGAAAGCATTCATAATGCTTTCCTATGGACGCTTGCGTGCTCTCACTGTGATTTTCACAGTGAGAATCACGCAAGCGCCTCTAGCGGCTGTCAGTGAGACAGCCACTAGAGGAAATAGGGGAAGGCTTAACCCATTCACAAACATAGCAGTTTCTCTGAAACTGCTATGTTTATGAAAAAATGGGTTAACCCTAGAAGGACCTGGCACCCAGACCACTTCATTAAGCTGAAGTGGTCTGGGTGCCTAGAGTGGTCCTTTAACTATTTTAAAACATCGATCTAGAGCCTCTTGTAAAGAAAGAGCAATTAAGTTGCTATAAATGTAAAATCCTGTCCCTGGGGAACAGGAACCATCCCGTTCACTTGTCTCACTCTCTCTTTTTATCTCAGACCCAATGCTTGCCGTGTGAACACACACAAAAAAATCCTATTTGGCTAATGACAGAGCGTCGCCCTCTCCAAGACAGCGAATTGAACTGGCTGCCGTACAAACAGCTGGAAAAGCCGTCAGATCAGCCATTTCTGACAGTTAGTGTTTTCTATTTATAGAGCCGGGGCAGATATCACGGCCGGTTTAGAGGAAGAATATTCTAATCAGATGGAGCGTTTCCTTTGTCAGAGTGACAGTATACAAACGGGCAGTCAATTCATCTGTCAGGAGAGGGTGATGCCGAAGAAACTCAGAATTTACATATATACATACAATATACATCCAATAAATACTGTCTGTGTTCTGTTAATCCAAACTTTACTAACTAAAACAGCCTGAGCCCAGGGAATGGGAGATAAGAAGTGAAAAAAGATAGCAACGGCTGAAACTATTTGGAAGCTAACGTTTATGTTCCAACACATATTAATACAGCCAGCTTTGCAGAATTGTCCTGTGTTTCCCCCAGTGTGAGCTGCTGTGCTCCCCCCCAGTGTGAGCTGCTGTGTTCCCCCCAGAGTGAACTGCTGTGTTCCCCCAGTCTGAGCTGCTGTGTTCCCCCCAGTGTGAGCTGCTGTGTTCCCTCCAGTGTGAGATTACATTCACACTCTCCCGTATCCGTGCATACCCAGCATATTACGGATCTTCTACGCATGTTCTATGTTCTCATGTGTACGCACATTCCCAGCACATTCCATCCATGTCCAGAGACAAAACATTATACTTGTCCTCAAAGACAATTTAAGTAGGGACACAGGGAAGTGAGTAAATAGCTGCTTCATTCAGAATTGCAGTGGTGTTATTTTGAAGTATTGCATGGTAACAGATTGATTATGACGCTGGTCGTGTCGATGAGTACATGTCAGCTGCGTGCTTTTTTAAAATGTCGCTAAGTCAGTGGAAATTAATTAAACAATGTTCATCATGTGATCTGACTTCCATCTTTTTCAGACCCAATGCTTGCCTAAATAACGTGCCACCGAAGTTTGCTCCCAAATGGTGCTGATCATATTTGCTGATATAACCTTACCCCTCGAGGAGTAAATGGGGCTTTACTTACCAGATATTGTCTCACTTACCACCAATGACCAAATGTTCTTCCCACAATCATAAAAATGTAGACTTGTGCACAGAGAAAATAAATAAATTGGGCGGAATAAAAAAAAAATCTAAAATAATTTTTTGGGGGGCCAACCACATTTCAGGCAAAAGGAAGTTTGTCTAGTCCAAATTTTGTTAACAAAACAAGATTTCAAGATTGAAGATTTCGGCTAAAGTAAGTGGTTTATTTGGGCAACTAAAAACTAAATCATGAGTTGGCAAGAATTGACAAAGTCATTTCAAAATGTAGTCCCAATCACTGCATCGTTTTATTTCATTTTTTTCAATTCAATTTTGTTCACACCACTACCAGCATAAGCACACACCTCAAACTGGAAAAAAATTATCATACACCATGGCATGCTTTGTTCCTGTAACTTATCTGCTGAGTGCTGGTGGAGAGTTCTAAAAAATAGCCCTCCTACCCCCACCTCACAAAATTATAAAGTATCCCATTCACTATATGCCCAAACAAAAATGATGTCCAAATTCCTATTCCTTATGTTACTTGCCCTGGCAAATGATGTGGAGTCTAACCCTGGTCCCTCAGGCTAATTCTAGTCCTAATCTCCCCACTAAAAAAGGCCTCTCTTTTGTGCACTGCAACATCCGTAGTTTACTCCCTAAACTGGATGCACTGCAAGCCTGGTGTTCCCATTACAAACCAAAAATCATTGTGCTCTCAGAATCTTGGTTAACAACTAAAATACCAGACACCGCCATTGCAATACAGGGGTATTCATGTTTTAGAAATGACAGAGCAAAGAGAGGAGGAGGCATTGTTATTTATGTTGACAATTCCATAAAGTTTACCCCTTTACAAAACCTTAGTTCTCCTGCCACCTTTGATTTCCTCTCTGGCACAATTGAGATCCCGTGCAGTAATTCAATCATTGTTGCAGGAATCTACCGCCCACCTAGCTCCCCTGTGCATTCCCTTTCTGACATAGCCCATCTCCTTAGTGAAACCATTGCTCAAAACCCTAAAAGTGAACTGTTTGGAGATTTTAATATTGATTGGCTGAATCCTAAAAATAATAGTTCTTGCACGCTTTTTAAGACTTTGCAGCTAACGCAATTAATCTCCTCCCCAACTCGCATAAACATTAAAAGCCTTAACCATACCCTGCTAGATTGGATTCTCTCCACTTCTCCTGATAGAATCCAGGAGGCCGGTGTTCTCCCAAACACTTTCAGTGATCACTGTTTAGTGTACTGTGTGCGCAAAATAAAGGCTATTAAATCCTCTCCCAAGGTTAAAATAACTAGGTCCTTCAAAAAATTTAATATTGAATCCTTTCTAAAGGACATCAAGAACCTCCCATGGCACAGATTAAACATTATCCCGGATCTAGACTGTGCTGTTGAATTCTTTCAGTCTGAACTCCTACAAATTTGTTTTAAATATTTTTATTGTCGTCTTAGTATATATGCGGTTGCAGAGGCGGCTCTAGACTTTATGAGGCCTTAGGCAAAACGCAAACATGAGGCCCCACTAACAAAAAAGTGTCACATATACACATTGATGCACTGTCTACCTGTGTATGTGCCTGAGAGTGTGTCTGACAGAGAGTATCCTTGTGTGTGTGAATGTATGTCTCTGTGAGCATGTTTGTGTTTTTGTCTGAGACCCTATGTGTATGGGGTAGCTGATGGTGAGAGGGAGCAGGGGGTGTGATGGTGAGAGGGAGCGGGGGGTTGATGGTGAGAGGGAGCGGGGGGTTGATGGTGAGAGGGAGCGGGGGGTTGATGGTGAGAGGGAGCGGGGGGTGATGGTAATGTGAGAGGGAGCGGGGGGTGATGGTAATGTGAGAGGGAGCGGGGGGTGATGGTAATGTGAGAGGGAGCGGGGGGTGATGGTAATGTGAGAGGGAGCGGGGGGTAATGTGAGAGTGGGGGGGTAATGTGAGAGTGAGAGGGGGTAATGTGAGAGTGAGAGGGGGTAATGTGAGAGTGAGAGGGGGTAATGTGAGAGTGAGAGGGGGTAATGTGAGAGTGGGGGGTAATGTGAGAGTGAGGGGGGTAATGTGAGAGTGAGGGGGGGTAATATGAGAGTGGGGGGGTAATGTGAGAGTGAGAGGGGGTAATGTGAGAGGGGGGTAATGTGAGAGTGAGAGGGGGGTAATGTGAGAGTGAGAGGGGGTAATGTGAGAGTGAGAGGGGGTAATGTGAGAGTGAGGGGGGTGATGTGAGAAGGAGGGGGTGATGGTGAGTGGGGTGAGGCTGAGGGTGGTGACGGAGGGTTATGCTGAGGGTGGTGACGGAGGGTTATGCTGAGGGTGGTGACGGAGGGTTATGCTGAGGGTGGTGATGCTGAGGGTGGTGGGGGTGAGGCTGAGGGTGGTGGGGGTGAGGCTGAGGGTAGTGAGGGGTTAATGCTGAGGGTGGTGGGGGAGTGATTCTGAGGGTGGTGATGCTGAGGGTGGTATGGGGGTGAAGCTGAGGGTGGTGGTGGGTGGTGAAGCTGAGGGTGGTGAGGGGTGATGCTGAGGGTGGTGGGAGGTGAGGCTGAGGGTGGTGGGAGGTTATGGGGGATGGTGAGGCTGAGGGTGGTGGGGGGTAATGGTGAGGGTGGTGGGAGGTGAGGCTGAGGGTGGTGGGGGTTATGGGGATGGTGAGGCTGAGGGTGGTGGGGGGTAATGGTGGTGGTGGGGGTTAGGCTGAGGGTGGTGGGGGTGCGGCTGAGGGTGTTGGGGGTGATGGTGAGGGTGGTGGGGGTGAGGCTGAGGGTGGTGGGGGTGATGGTGAGGGTGGTGGGGGGTGATGGTGGTGGGGGTGAGGCTGAGGGTGGTGGGGGGTGATGGTGGTGGTGGGGGTGATGGTGAGGGTGGTGGGGGTTGAGGCTGAGGGTGGTGGGGGGTGATGTGAGGGTGGTGGGGGGTGATGTGAGGGTGGTTGGGGTTATGGTGGTGGTGGGGGTGATGGTGAGGGTGGAGAGGGGTGATGGTAGTGGGGGGTGGTGGGGGGTGAGGCTGAGGGTGGTGGGGGTAATGGTGAGGGTGGTGGGGGTGAGGCTGAGGGTGAAGGGGGGGTGATGGTGGTGGTGGGGGGTGATGGTGAGGGTGGTGGGGGGTGAGGCTGAGGGTGGTGGGGGGTGATGTGAGGGTGGTGGGGGTAAGGCTGAGGGTGGTGGGGGTTATGGGGATGGTGAGGCTGAGGGTGGTGGGGGGTGATGGTGAGGGTGGGGAGGGGTTATGGTAGTGGGGGGTGATGGGGAGGGTGGGGAGGGGTGATGGTAGTGGGGGTGATGGTGAGGGTGGTGGGGGGTGAGGCTGAGGGTGGTGGGGGGTAATGGTGAGGGTGGTGGGGGTGAGGCTGAGGGTGGTGGGGGGTGATGTGAGGGTGGTGGGGGTAAGGCTGAGGGTGGTGGGGGTTATGGGGATGGTGAGGCTGAGGGTGGTGGGGGGTGATGGTGGTGGTGGGGGTGATGGTGAGGGTGGAGAGGGGTGATGGTAGTGGGGGTGATGGTGAGGGTGGTGGGGGGGTGAGGCTGAGGGTGGTGGGGGTAATGGTGAGGGTGGTGGGGGGTGAGGCTGAGGCTGAAGGGGGGGTGATGGTGGTGGGGGGTGAGGGTGAGGGTGGTGGGGGTGATGTGAGGGTGGTGGGGGTGATGTGAGGGTGGTGGGGGTAAGGCTGAGGGTGGTGGGGGTTATGGGGATGGTGAGGGTGAGGGTGGTGGGGGGTGATGGTGAGGGTGGGGAGGGGTGATGGTAGTGGGGGGTGATGGTGAGGGTGGGGAGGGGTGATGGTAGTGGGGGGTGGTGGGGGGTGAGGCTGAGGGTGGTGGGGGTAATGGTGAGGGTGGTGGGGGTGAGGCTGAGGGTGAAGGGGGGGTGATGGTGGTGGTGGGGGGTGATGGTGAGGGTGGTGGGGGGTGAGGCTGAGGGTGGTGGGGGGTGATGTGAGGGTGGTGGGGGTAAGGCTGAGGGTGGTGGGGGTTATGGGGATGGTGAGGCTGAGGGTGGTGGGGGGTGATGGTGAGGGTGGGGAGGGGTTATGGTAGTGGGGGGTGATGGGGAGGGTGGGGAGGGGTGATGGTAGTGGGGGTGATGGTGAGGGTGGTGGGGGGTGAGGCTGAGGGTGGTGGGGGGTAATGGTGAGGGTGGTGGGGGTGAGGCTGAGGGTGGTGGGGGGTGATGTGAGGGTGGTGGGGGTAAGGCTGAGGGTGGTGGGGGTTATGGGGATGGTGAGGCTGAGGGTGGTGGGGGGTGATGGTGGTGGTGGGGGTGATGGTGAGGGTGGAGAGGGGTGATGGTAGTGGGGGTGATGGTGAGGGTGGTGGGGGGGTGAGGCTGAGGGTGGTGGGGGTAATGGTGAGGGTGGTGGGGGGTGAGGCTGAGGCTGAAGGGGGGGTGATGGTGGTGGGGGGTGAGGGTGAGGGTGGTGGGGGTGATGTGAGGGTGGTGGGGGTAAGGCTGAGGGTGGTGGGGGTTATGGGGATGGTGAGGGTGAGGGTGGTGGGGGGTGATGGTGAGGGTGGGGAGGGGTGATGGTAGTGGGGGGTGATGGTGAGGGTGGGGAGGGGTGATGGTAGTGGGGGTGATGGTGAGGGTGGTGGGGGGGTGAGGCTGAGGGTCGTGGGGGGTAATGGTGAGGGTGGTGGGGGTGAGGCTGAGGGTGAGGGGGGGTGATGGTGGTGGGGAGCAGGCTGAGGGTGGTGGGTGAAGCTGGGGGTGAGCCTGAGGGTGGTTGGGGGTGATGGGGAGGGAGAGCCTACCTTTCCCTGGTGGTCCAGTGGGCTCCCTGGTGGTCAGGTGGCCACTGCTTCCGGTCTGCAGCTCCGCAGAGCTGCAGACCGTGTAATCTCGCGAGATTTCAGAGCGTTGCCGTGGTAACCCGCGGCAATGCTCTGATTGGCCAATTCTCGCGAGTCACATGGTCTGCAGCTCTGCTCACTGCGGAGCTGCAGACCAGTGTCTGCGATGGTGGCCGGGCAGCCAGGAGGGGCCTCGCACCCGGCGGCATACCGGCAAGCCGCCGGGCCCCCTCCTGGTGTCAGGTCCTCGGTCACTGACCGAGGACCTGACACACTCTGCCCACAGGCGGTTTAGGCGGCCGCGAGGCCCCAGCCAGCGCGAGGCCTTAGGCGGCCGCCTAAACCGCCTAATTAGAGAGCCGCCTCTGTGCGGTTGTCAAACATATTACTGGTTAAGCAAACAGTTGCCTACGCAGAGGCATGCTTATCAGAATTGCAAATGACATGAGAGCTTGCATATTGCGAATTGAGCAAAGTAGCATACGGTTGCCTGCGCAGAGGCGTGTACGTCATAGTTATCAAGCGATGGCCCAGTTTGGGTATACGTAGGCTTTGCATAGTTAGATTTATCATTAAACATACATAAACATTGCGAGAGTTGATATGTCTTGGCTTAGGACAAACCTGTGTTTGCAGTGTTCTGGTGCTGTGTTCCAATGTTTCTGTGTAAAGATTAAATGCATGCGTGGAAACAATAAAGTAAAGAAAAACAAAGAAATGCGGACTATAGAATGGCAGGACGGCTATTGGGATATTTAGCATTTTTACCCACATCATGTTGTACTTCCTCCTGGCTATCTAGTCAACAAAAATAATAACATGAGCTGAAGCAACAAAAGCAAACATTAACATAAATAGCCATAACAAGACTGATTCAAGTTGCAGATTACTTTTATCAGCATCCATTAATTCAGTGGATGAGTTCCAATGGCTTTATCAGGCTTAACCGTTTCATCCAAGCTTTATGTGCAGTTCTATGTGGTGCATTATCTGGCTGGCTGTGTGGGAACAGTGCCTAGTCATGTGGCGTGTCCGGGTCCCCCACACCGGTCAGGACGTAGCCAGCGCCCCTCCATCTCTCCGGGTGCTCGGCCCCAGACGGCCCCCCAGATTAACCCAGGCCTCCCCCCGTACGCACCGCGGCTCGGTGGGCACTCGGGGGCATCCTGAACGTTTGCGGCCCCTCCACCCAAAGAGTCCACATGCCCAGTGTCCCCTGCACCTCCCCCGTACCTCCAGTACCCCGGCAGGTTCCAGGTCCGCTCTGTGTGTCTCTCCCATCGCCGGCCGCTGCTACTGGGCCAGAGCTGCACGGCCCCGCGGCCACCGGTCCACCGGGGGCGCGTTCCTCCCAGCCCCGTCGGGCTCACAGCGGTGGGGACAAGTTCCTCCGGGTGCCCACCTCATCCGGAGGTCGAGCGGCCCTGTTGTTGGCTCCTAGGCCATCCGGACAGACCGCCCGCAGCACCGATCTCCACGGGTCAAAGGGTGGGCGCAGGGTGTCCCCCCCACGCATGGGTTAGCCGTTTCTCGCGTCAGACTGCTGGCGGGTCCCACATAATTAGCCTCTGCCATTGCTGGGCTGCATCGCAGGCACCGGTCAGGGTCTCCCTCCTCGGCGTCTGCGGTCCCCGCGTGGCCGGGATTACCCCCGCCGGCCGGGGGGGGGGGAAACGGGGCCGTGCCCCGGGCCAAGGGTCTCTCCATGCCAGGAATGTTTATGTTGCGGCGGGTTGGTTCTGTGTTACGTTATTTCACGGCTCCGTGCTGCTTGTAATGGCGGCCGATGCTCCAAGGCCGCGTGTAGGCCAGATCCAGTCTTCTCCGCCCATTTGCCACTCGATCGGCTTCGTGCAAATACCAGGCGGGTGTCAGAGCTTTCCCCCCTCAAATGCAGCATATTTAGCTTTTTTTGAGCGGTTTAGGGCCATGTTTAATGCTTTTTGCCGCTGGAGCCCATCTAGATGGCGTCCAGTCGGCCCGGCGGCCCGGCCCCGCCCCCAACTCCTACAAATTTGGAATTTGCATGCCCCGCTGCGTAAGGTCAGGGTAAAAGGAGCACATATGAACTGGATCACAGCTGACCTCATCCAAATGTACCAGTTTTGGGATTCTTTGTGGTCAAAGTTTAAGCGTACTGGCTCTATGAATGATCACTGTGCATATAGACAATGGCGAAATATATGCACAAAACAAACAAAATTGGCCAAGGCCCAATATTTCTATGACAATCTGAACAATAACATCTCAAACCCTAGAAACTTTTGGAAAGTCATAAATAAACTACAAACTCCCCCAATCCACTCCCAACCCTCCACTGTCAAAGTGGATAACCAAACCCTGCAACTTCCCTTAGATGTAGCAAATGCCTTTAACAATTATTTTGTCATATGCTCTACTGCCCTGATTGCCAAGCTAATAAATGATACACATCCTGAAACTACAAATGTGGATCAGGTCTCACTAAATTTGCAAACGCCCAATATAGACAAGTTCACTTTTAGACCTGTACCTGTTAGTGTCATTGAAAAACATCTTAATAATCTAAAAATGAAAAAACCAGTCTGGACCTGACCAAATCCCAGCAATGCTGTTGAAGCTCAGTGCACCGGCAATTGCTAAACCCGTCGCAACCCTAATTAATGAATCCTTGGTGTCTGGATACTTACCCAAACTTTGGAAGACTGCGAGAGTAGTGCCTATCCATAAAAGTGGTGACACTACCTTGGTTTCTAACTATCGCCCAATATCATTGCTCCCAGTATTGTCAAAAATCTTAGAAAAATTTGTCCATACGCAACTATGTGAGTATTACCAACAATCAAACTATCTGACCCCTGATCAATCGGGCTTTCGCCAGAATCACTCCACTACAACTGCCCTATTAAAAGTCTGCAATGACATCCAAACTGGCATGGAACAAGGAGACCTAACTGGAGCTATTTTCCTTGATTTTGCTAAGGCCTTTGACACAGTAGACCACGACATTCTACTGCACAAACTCAAAAACTCAGGTATGGGTGATCATTCGCTAAACTGGTTTCGATCGTATGTATCGGAACGCTCGCAATATGTGCCCATTTCTAACAGCGACTCCCTCCCTCTCCCAGTCACATGTGGTGTTCCCCAAGGTTCCATTCTCGGCCCCCTACTATTTTCATTATTTATAAATGATCTGCCTAATGTCTGCAAATCCTCAAATGTACACATGTACGCAGATGACACAGTAATCTATGCGAGCAGTTCCGATCTACCGCAGCTTGAGGCTGTGCTCCAAGACCAGTTTACAGAGGTAGAAAAGTGGATCGCAAAAAACAAACTGTTCCTGAACACTGACAAAACTGTCACAATGATCTTTGGAACAGTACCTAAATTACACAAATTACACAATTCTCACCTATCCATCAAAACAATTTCAAATGGCACACTGACCGCAGTCCACTCTTTCAAATACTTGGGTATGATGTTAGACCCCAATCTATCTTTTGGCCTGCACATAGAAAAGATTGCATCTAAACTTTATCCAAAACTAGGTGTCCTGTACAGAAACAAATCCTGCCTAAGCCCTTCAGTAAAGGAAAAGATTGTGCAGCAAATGCTGATGCCAATCATTGATTATGGGGATGTAGTATATGCATCTGCATCGCAATCCCACATTAATAAACTCAACACATTGTATAACTCGTTCTGCCGATTTGTGCTACAATGTAATTACAGGACCCACCATTGTGACATGCTAAAAGAACTAAACTGGCTGTCGCTGGAATCCAGACGCACCCTTCATCTTTCCAGCCTTGTGTTTAAGAGCTTTTCTGGAAAACTCCCACCCTACCTGAACACAATGCTTTCCCCGGCTGTTCCCACTTCCTATAACCGCCGATCCAGTACCAACACTTTACTTAGTCTACCTCAATATAAAAAGAAAGCAGCCCAATCCTCCTTCTCCTACAGAGCGCCACATTTGTGGAACGACCTCCCGCACAAATTAAAATCTTCCCTAAGCTTAAAGTCCTTTAAGAGATCCCTCTCTACATACCTCAAAACAGAATGCACCTGTCATGGTAGATTATATATTTCCTACCTGTTTTATGTTAAATGTTGTATATATTGTATATTTTGTATTTTATTGTACACTAACTGTAACAATGCAATGATTTGTGGACCCAGGACATACTTGAAAACGAGAGAAATCTCAATGTATCTTTCCTGGTAAAATATTTTATAAATAAAATAAATAAAATAAATTTACAGTTTTCTTTTTTTTTTTTTAAACTTGTGTTTCTGTTGTTTTGTGGTCTGTGGGGCAATTCTTTTATGACATACTTGACGCTTGGGTATGAATTCCTGAGCTATTTGTCCAATTTGGGGGAATTTAAACTAATTGGTGGTTACATTTTTTTTTTTTTTTTTAAATCGAATTTAAAAATGAATTCCAAATCTTATGTAAAAATAGGTGAATTGGAGAATGTTGCCAGGTTGGTTCCCTTAGTCTAGAATTTAAAATTCCCTTCTCATTTTGTCACCCAATGCCAAGTTTAGTAAATAGACACTTACAGGTTTCTTCATGTAACTTGAAATTGTTAAAATTAACAAGGACAATAATCAGCTACGAAAATCGCCAGGTCTGGGAATATAACCGAGGATTGTTCTTATTTTACGAGATGGTTTTATACAAATGGCTTTTTCTATGACACAAGAAAACGCTGATGTTCTATTTTTGAAAAGAGCTCTGTACTGTTCTCCCTAAATAGCATTGGATTTCTCTTGTGCTCCTCCATTGCGCCTGTTTTATTTTCACGGCTTGTAGACTGAATGAGATTTACGATAAATGTTTTGGGATTGCAGTTGTCCTTTTTGATGCTGGTTTGAGAATTGAAGCTCTAAAATAAGATAAATGCTTCTAACAACATAAAAAGGGATTTGGAAACCAGGGATTTGAAATGGAAAATGATGAGATGTGTCACATGAGCGCTCAGGCGGTGTAACAAAAGCTGACATTCGATATTAATGGACACAAACAGTACTTCCAGTCGTTAAACAGAAATTGGACTAAACCTCAGGCCCTTCCCGAATGGATCACAGGTCCACACGGGGATTAATCCGAAATGACACCCTACGCAACAATACAATCAATGAAGCGAGAACTGGAAAATGTGTAAAGGATACTTCCAGAAAAAAAGAACATCTATCTGGAAAAAGTAAATGTATCGTTCAGTCTCTGCAATGTTTTAACAACACAGAGACAAACATCTTTAACCCCTTCATCGCCAGAGGAGTAGCACAAAGGATCTATCCGCAGTACTGAATTAGGGGTGATGTTTATCAGTGCTCAGTGAGCTGCTTTGCTCATATTGAGCGTCACTATAATAAACAATTCTGGAGCAGAACGCTAAAGTGTAACATTCTATTGGTTTCTATGGAGACAGCACCACTATTCACACTTTGCTCTAGGGTTACTCTAGACTCAAGTCTCGCAATGATTTCACTGGTAACCGGCCGGCGTGGTGATAGTACATGGGTCGCTAATTAGAGAAAGAGGAGGTCCTCATCTAACACAGAGATTTCAAGTCATCAAAGTTAATAAAGAATACATCAAACATATACATCATAATGTGCCAATCCCCAGGGAAATATCCCAGCAGACAAGTCTAGGTTTGGAGACCAGAAACCCATGCACTAACACACACAGCGCATGCACAGGCTGGTAATAAAGCTTGTGCACAGTTCCTGCTTGCTGCTTTGGGCATTCCAACACTCTTCTAGGCTAGCTGCTTTTATTAAAAAACTATGCTGATAGGATGCTGCAGCCCACAACCTTTGTATGCTAAATGGTTCAGGGGCAAATGCCCCTTCAAGCCAACCAAGAATCTGGCATAGAAGGAGGCTGAAAGGAAACCAATGACGAGGGAAGGAGCCAGCACAAGGCTCTGCAGGGAAGGAGGCAGAAAGGAAACCAATGATGAGGGAAGGAGCCAGCCTAGGCTCTGCAGGGAAGGAGGCAGAAAGGAAACCAATGACGAGGGAAGGAGCCAGCCTAGGCTCTGCAGGGAAGGAGGCAGAAAGGAAACCAATGATGAGGCAAGGAGCCAGCACAAGGCTCTGCAGGGAAGGAGGCAGAAAGGAAACCAATGATGAGGGAAGGAGCCAGCCTAGGCTCTGCAGGGAAGGAGGCAGAAAGGAAACCAATGACGAGGGAAGGAGCCAGCCTAGGCTCTGCAGGGAAGGAGGCAGAAAGGAAACCAATGACGAGGGAAGGAGCCAGCACAAGGCTCTGCAGGGAAGGAGGCAGAAAGGAAAGCAATGATGATGGAAGGAGCCAGCCTAGGCTCTGCAGGGAAGGAGGCAGAAAGGAAACCAATGATGAGGGAAGGAGCCAGCACAAGGCTCTGCAGGGAAGGAGGCAGAAAGGAAAGCAATGATGAGGGAAGGAGCCAGCCTAGGCTCTGCAGGGAAGGAGGCAGAAAGGAAACCAATGACGAGGGAAGGAGCCAGCCTAGGCTCTGCAGGGAAGGAGGCAGAAAGGAAACCAATGACGAGGGAAGGAGCCAGCACAAGGCTCTGCGGGGAAGGAGGCAGAAAGGAAACCAATGATGAGGGAAGGAGCCAGCCTAGGCTCTGCAGGGAAGGAGGCAGAAAGGAAACCAATGACGAGGGAAGGAGCCAGCCTAGGCTCTGCAGGGAAGGAGGCAGAAAGGAAACCAATGACGAGGGAAGGAGCCAGCACAAGGCCCTGCAGGGAAGGAGGCAGAAAGGAAACCAATGATGAGGGAAGGAGCCAGCCTAGGCTCTGCCAGAGAAGGAGGCAGAAAGGAAACCAATGACGAGGGAAGGAGCCAGCACAAGGCTCTGCAGGGAAGGAGGCAGAAAGGAAACCAATGATGAGGGAAGGAGCCAGCACAAGGCTCTGCAGAGAAGGGGGCAGAAAGGAAACCAATGATGAGGGAAGGAGCCAGCACAAGGCTCTGCCAGAGAAGGAGGCAGAAAGGAAACCAATGACGAGGGAAGGAGCCAGCACAAGGCTCTGCGGGGAAGGAGGCAGAAAGGAAACCAATGGTGAGGGAAGGAGCCAGCACAAGGCTCTGCGGGGAAGGAGGCAGAAAGGAAACCAATGACGAGGGAAGGAGCCAGCCTAGGCTCTGCAGGGAAGGAGGCAGAAAGGAAACCAATGACGAGGGAAGGAGCCAGTCTAGGCTCTGCGGGGAAGGAGGCAGAAAGGAAACCAATGATGAGGGAAGGAGCCAGCACAAGGCTCTGCAGGGAAGGAGGCAGAAAGGAAACCAATGACGAGGGAAGGAGCCAGCCTAGGCTCTGCAGGGAAGGAGGCAGAAAGGAAACCAATGACGAGGGAAGGAGCCAGCCTAGGCTCTGCAGGGAAGGAGGCAGAAAGGAAACCAATGACGAGGGAAGGAGCCAGCACAAGGCCCTGCAGGGAAGGAGGCAGAAAGGAAACCAATGACGAGGGAAGGAGCCAGCCTAGGCTCTGCAAGGAAGGAGGCAGAAAGGAAACCAATGACGAGGGAAGGAGCCAGCCTAGGCTCTGCAGGGAAGGAGGCAGAAAGGAAACCAATGACGAGGGAAGGAGCCAGCACAAGGCTCTGCAGGGAAGGAGGCAGAAAGGAAACCAATGACGAGGGAAGGAGCCAGCCTAGGCTCTGCAGGGAAGGAGGCAGAAAGGAAACCAATGACGAGGGAAGGAGCCAGCCTAGGCTCTGCAGGGAAGGAGGCAGAAAGGAAACCAATGACGAGGGAAGGAGCCAGCACAAGGCTCTGCAGGGAAGGAGGCAGAAAGGAAACCAATGACGAGGGAAGGAGCCAGCCTAGGCTCTGCAGGGAAGGAGGCAGAAAGGAAACCAATGACGAGGGAAGGAGCCAGCCTAGGCTCTGCAGGGAAGGAGGCAGAAAGGAAACCAATGACGAGGGAAGGAGCCAGCCTAGGCTCTGCAGGGAAGGAGGCAGAAAGGAAACCAATGATGAGGGAAGGAGCCAGCCTAGGCTCTGCAGGGAAGGAGGCAGAAAGGAAACCAATGATGAGGGAAGGAGCCAGCACAAGGCTCTGCCAGAGAAGGAGGCAGAAAGGAAACCAATGACGAGGGAAGGAGCCAGCACAAGGCTCTGCGGGGAAGGAGGCAGAAAGGAAACCAATGGTGAGGGAAGGAGCCAGCACAAGGCTCTGCGGGGAAGGAGGCAGAAAGGAAACCAATGACGAGGGAAGGAGCCAGCCTAGGCTCTGCAGGGAAGGAGGCAGAAAGGAAACCAATGACGAGGGAAGGAGCCAGCCTAGGCTCTGCAGGGAAGGAGGCAGAAAGGAAACCAATGACGAGGGAAGGAGCCAGCACAAGGCTCTGCGGGGAAGGAGGCAGAAAGGAAACCAATGATGAGGGAAGGAGCCAGCACAAGGCTCTGCAGGGAAGGAGGCAGAAAGGAAACCAATGACGAGGGAAGGAGCCAGCCTAGGCTCTGCAGGGAAGGAGGCAGAAAGGAAACCAATGACGAGGGAAGGAGCCAGCACAAGGCCCTGCAGGGAAGGAGGCAGAAAGGAAACCAATGACGAGGGAAGGAGCCAGCCTAGGCTCTGCAGGGAAGGAGGCAGAAAGGAAACCAATGACGAGGGAAGGAGCCAGCCTAGGCTCTGCAGGGAAGGAGGCAGAAAGGAAACCAATGACGAGGGAAGGAGCCAGCACAAGGCTCTGCAGGGAAGGAGGCAGAAAGGAAACCAATGACGAGGGAAGGAGCCAGCCTAGGCTCTGCAGGGAAGGAGGCAGAAAGGAAACCAATGACGAGGGAAGGAGCCAGCCTAGGCTCTGCAGGGAAGGACACAGCACACAGGGCAGTAAAGGGAAGAATGATGCTCAAGGGTCAAAGAGAGACACAACGCTGCAGCACTAGAACATAGCTCGAGGCTCTGCGAGAAAAAGCAAAAATAAAAGGCTCTGTAAGGGTGGGGTATAGGAGAAAGCCCCAGGATAAGAATATTAAAATACATCACTCTGCACCTCGCCTGATTGTGGTAAATGTTTGACGTACAATTGTTACTATAAATATAACTGGATAATCTCTCCATTAAACCTAATGATTTATTAATAGAAATATTCCCTATAGTCCCAATCGTTGTGAACTGCAATCCAAATATCAATATTTAGGAAAATATATAATTTGTGGAGATTCTCCAACTCAGCTATAGACAAAACAAATAGAAAGCATTATTCAAAAACACATTGAAACTACATTCTCTCTTCCACATTCCCACTGATGCTAGATCCTGCAGTTCAGTTAATAAATCCCATTGTACAGCGCTACAGAATTTGCTAACGTTATCTAAATAATAAAAACAATAATAATAATAATAATAATAATAATAATAATAACTGCACACATGGTCTGGCAAGCAGAAATAGGTAACAAGCAGGCTAATCTAGGACATCAATGGCTATCGCTAATGCTGCCCTCTAGTGGCCTGTTGCCACAATGACACAATCTGTGTCGGAATATTTCAGAACCATTAGTTAGAATGTACAAAGCCGCCTGCATTTCATTTTGTAAGGAATAAACTCAAACACAAATTTGACGCTCGAGGGATGACTGCTGGCTGGGTATGTATTCAGATTTATTTGGGGTAAACAGGGCAGTTTTACACATTAGTGGTAATAGGTTTGGGGGAACACACAAACATTACACATCACTTTAAATGTCATAAAAAAAGCAGAAATCTAATTATGTATAATAAGAGAAAGAATATTAACGTAAAAAATGGAATAAAATATTAAATAGTCTAATCTCCCACATGATAAAAGTAAACAATGAATTATAGATTAAAAAACTACAATGATATCATGTCAGGAAAATATGAAGACTAAATGGAGAGAAGGTTTGTGCTTTTTGCCAAGACAACACACACACTGCCAGACTCCAACACTCAATGCCAGACTCCAACACACACTGCCAGACTCCAACACACAATGTCAGACTCCAACACACAATGTCAGACTCCAACACACAATGTCAGACTCCAACACACAATGTCAGACTCCAACACACAATGTCACTCACTCCAACACACAATGTCAGACTCCAACACACAATGTCAGACTCCAACACACAATGTCACTCACTCCAACACACAATGCCAGACTCCAACACACACTGCCAGACTCACTCCAACACACACTGCCAGACTCACTCCAACACACACTGCCAGACTCACTCCAACACACACTGCCAGACTCCAACACACAATGTCAGACTCCAACACACAATGTCAGACTCCAACACACAATGTCAGACTCCAACACACAATGTCAGACTCCAACACACAATGTCAGACTCCAACACTCACTGCCAGACTCCAACACACAATGTCAGACTCCAACACACACTGCCAGACTCCAACACACACTGCCAGACTCCAACACACACTGCCAGACTCCAACACACACTGCCAGACTCCAACACACAATGTCAGACTCCAACACACAATGCAAGACTCCAACACACAATGCAAGACTCCAACACACACTGCCAGACTCCAACACACAATGTCAGACTCCAACACACAATGCAAGACTCCAACACACAATGCAAGACTCCAACACACAATGCCACTAGTTTAAGTAATGAGATCTTCCAATAAAGAATCCACATGTTTAAAACACCTACCTGTATGCTGTAAGTGGCACTCTACCTAAATATCCCATTAACCTACCTGCATGCTGTAAGTGACACTCTACCTGTATAACTCATTAACCTACCTGCATGCTGTAAGTGACACTCTTGGGGTAAACAGGGCAGTTTTACACATTAGTGGTAATAGGTTTGGGGGAACACACAAACATTACACATCACTTTAAATGTCATAAAAAAAGCAGAAATCTAATTATGTATAATAAGAGAAAGAATATTAACGTAAAAAATTGAATAAAATATTAAATAGTCTAATCTCCCACATGATAAAAGTAAACAATGAATTATAGATTAAAAAACTACAATGATATCATGTCAGGAAAATATGAAGACTAAATGGAGAGAAGGTTTGTGCTTTTTGCCAAGACAACACACACACTGCCAGACTCCAACACTCAATGCCAGACTCCAACACACACTGCCAGACTCCAACACACAATGTCAGACTCCAACACACAATGTCAGACTCCAACACACAATGTCAGACTCCAACACACAATGTCACTCACTCCAACACACAATGTCAGACTCCAACACACAATGTCAGACTCCAACACACAATGTCACTCACTCCAACACACAATGCCAGACTCCAACACACACTGCCAGACTCACTCCAACACACACTGCCAGACTCACTCCAACACACACTGCCAGACTCACTCCAACACACAATGTCAGACTCCAACACACAATGTCAGACTCCAACACACAATGTCAGACTCCAACACACACTGCCAGACTCCAACACACACTGCCAGACTCCAACACACACTGCCAGACTCCAACACACACTGCCAGACTCCAACACACACTGCCAGACTCACTCCAACACACACTGCCAGACTCCAACACACAATGTCAGACTCCAACACACAATGTCAGACTCCAACACACACTGCCAGACTCCAACACACAATGTCAGACTCCAACACACAATGCCAGCCTCCAACACACAATGTCAGACTCCAACACACACTGCCAGACTCCAACACACAATGTCACTCACTCCAACACACAATGCCAGACTCCAACACACACTGCCAGACTCACTCCAACACACACTGCCAGACTCCAACACACAATGTCAGACTCCAACACACAATGTCAGACTCCAACACACAATGCCAGACTCCAACACACAATGTCAGACTCCAACACACACTGCCAGACTCCAACACACAATGTCACTCACTCCAACACACAATGCCAGACTCCAACACACACTGCCAGACTCACTCCAACACACACTGCCAGACTCCAACACACAATGTCAGACTCCAACACACAATGTCAGACTCCAACACACAATGCCAGACTCCAACACACAATGTCAGACTCCAACACACACTGCCAGACTCCAACACACAATGTCACTCACTCCAACACACAATGCCAGACTCCAACACACACTGCCAGACTCCAACACACAATGTCAGACTCCAACACACAATGTCAGACTCCAACACACAATGCCAGACTCCAACACACACTGCCAGACTCCAACACACACTGCCAGACTCCAACACACACTGCCAGACTCCAACACACAATGCAAGACTCCAACACACAATGTCAGACTCACTCCAACACACACTGCCAGACTCACTCCAACACACACTGCCAGACTCCAACACACAATGTCAGACTCCAACACACAATGTCAGACTCCAACACACAATGTCAGACTCCAACACACAATGTCAGACTCCAACACACAATGTCAGACTCCAACACACAATGTCAGACTCCAACACACACTGCCAGACTCCAACACACACTGCCAGACTCCAACACACACTGCCAGACTCCAACACACAATGTCAGACTCCAACACACAATGTCAGACTCCAACACACAATGTCAGACTCCAACACACAATGTCAGACTCCAACACTCACTGCCAGACTCCAACACACAATGTCAGACTCCAACACACACTGCCAGACTCCAACACACACTGCCAGACTCCAACACACACTGCCAGACTCCAACACACACTGCCAGACTCCAACACACAATGTCAGACTCCAACACACAATGCAAGACTCCAACACACAATGCAAGACTCCAACACACACTGCCAGACTCCAACACACAATGTCAGACTCCAACACACAATGCAAGACTCCAACACACAATGCCACTAGTTTAAGTAATGAGATCTTCCAATAAAGAATCCACATGTTTAAAACACCTACCTGTATGCTGTAAGTGGCACTCTACCTAAATATCCCATTAACCTACCTGCATGCTGTAAGTGACACTCTACCTGTATAACTCATTAACCTACCTGCATGCTGTAAGTGACACTCTACCTGTATAACTCATTAACCTACTTGCATGCTGTAAGTGGCACTCTACCTGTATAACTTATTAACCTACCTGCATGCTGTAAGTGGAAATTTACCTGTATAACCCATTAACCTACCTGAATGTTGTAAGTGGCACTCTACCTGTATAACCCATTAACTTACCTGCATGTTGTAAGTGGAATTACACCTGTATAGTCTATTAACCTACCTGTATGCTGTAAGTGGCATTCTACCTGTGTGACCCATTAACCTACCTGCATGCAGTAAGTGGTATTATACCTGTGTGACCCGTTAACCTACCTGCATGCAGTAAGTGGTATTATACCTGTGTGACCCATTAACCTACCTGGATGCAGTAAGTGGTATTACACCTGTGTGACCCATTAACCTACCTGCATGCAGTAAGTGGTATTATACCTGTGTGACCCATTAATCTACCTGGATGCAGTAAGTGGTATTATATCTGTATAACCCATTAACCTACCTGCATGCAGTAAGTAGTACTCCACCTGTGTGATCCATTAACCTACCTGCATGCAGTAAGTGGTATTATATCTGTATAACCCATTAACCTACCTGCATGCAGTAAGTGGTATTATATCTGTGTGATCCATTAACCTACCTGCATGCAGTAAGTGGTATTATATCTGTATGAACAATCCCCATACCTGCATGTTATGTGAGGTAACCTACCTGTATAGTACCCGGTGTCAGCTCTGTGAAAGGCCAGAAGCACTGCACAGGGTCTATACTCGGTAAAGGAGCAGACTATTAGCCCCTGCAGTGGGTGCATTGGGCCAATGCGTTAGAACTCTGACCTCCCACCAGACCATGATGGACACTGCACCCATTGCGTGGACCAGCAAGGAGTACCCTCACACAGAACATGAATAAAATGATACTCTGTCAGTGTGTCAGGTGAATACCGCCCATCACAAATAATCTGAACCTGACAGATCTTTATAGACTGAACACTGAACTCGGAAAGCTGACAAATCTCTCCGGCATAAGCTTTCCAAGCAATTAATATATCTGCAATCTTAATTTCCTTGTACAGCGCTGTGGAGTTTGTTGGCGCTTTATAAATAATAATAATAATATATAAACAAACAACATGTTAAAGGGATACTGTAGCTGCCTCCCTCCTCCCTCACGCCCGGTAAATAAAGGGTTAAAAACCCTTTATTCACTTACCTGATCCAAGCACTGATGTCCCTCGGCGCTGGGTCGAAGCTCCGCCCTGGAGTGTCCCTTTAACAGTTAATCAGGGTTAAAATGAAACAGATTTTATTCCTGGCAAATACAACTACTAACAGGTTGGGTTACAATGTATAAATCATCTGGTGAGAATGATGCATTTCGGAGAGTTTATACCAGATTTTGTTGAAAGTGATGATGGGTCGGTCCCTGTGTCTCACAGTAAAGGGAAGAGGGGATTCCCTGTTTACAGATGTGTTTTAATCAGAAGGTCAATGCAGAAATAAAATAAGGGAAAATAACAGGGATTCTCGGGGATTTAGGGGAGATGGGGGGATTTTAAGGGTCTTATGGTTAAGGGGCAAGTACTCTGAATAGGCAGATTCGTAGGCTTGAAGGGAGAATGAGAATGTTTTTGGGTGAATCGGTAAGGGGCAGATTCTCTGGGTGAAATGTTTATATTGCCTCTAGTGGCTGTCACACTGACGCCTGGAGTGGGCAGTAATCAGTGTATATTGTTGTAATTGTTGCCGTATCCCCATTGACAAGTAATGTGTCCCTGGAATGGCCTCGCCAGACCCTCCCCTTTCCTGTCCAACATTTATACCTTCCAGTATTGGACAAACACTGACACGCTACACAAATACACCCCTGTATTCAGACACACAAAATGTTACACAAACAGAACCCTGGACTTATACACACCACCGCATTCACACACACGCTTGACAAGTTTCCACAGTTATTATTTACATCATGATAGATAAATAAATAGATAGACAGACAGACAGACAGATGTTTGTCTGGGACTGTCTAATGTTCCAAAGTAGTAAAAAGTGCAATTTCTAGAAATGGACATATTGAAAAATCTGCCAATAAATTAATTAAAAAAAAATGTGTATGTGAAAAGAAATTGGTCCGGCAATTTTGTTACCAAATGAATTCACTGTAAATGAAGAACTCACTTTAGGAGGGAAGTGATCTTTCAAAACATACAGACTGTACACTGAACGCAAACACACTGCTAGTCCCAAAGTCGGGGTAGGCTCATTTTATTCCAACATCGTGAAAAAAAAAGGTTCAAGGGTGACTCACACACAGAGTGAGCAGGGATAGCCAAAAAAGCAATTTACACTTATTAAATAATATGATAAATCTAATTAATATGTAATGTAATAAATCTGTGTACTCACAAAAATGTTGTCAATTATACTTAATCAGAACTTGGAGGTAAAACAGCACAGGAAAAGCCGAATTTGACACAAAGCACATAAACCAATAGGACAATAAACTCAATTAATTTGCCAACTGCCTGGGAAATTCAAAGGGTAACAGTCAACCCCAACAAGGCATCACGTTGTCATTCCAACAGACAAACTGAAAGATACATCTTCATAAATGGTGCAGATGGTGTGACGGTGATGGCTAAAGGAACACTTAAAGGTTGTAAATAAATAAATACATGTATTTATAATGCTGGGGTGGAATTTTACATCTATATCTATCTCTATGTCTATAACAGCATCGCACCCACGATGTCCCGGGGCACAGGTAATCAGGAAGAAGAGCTCTGTCTGACTGACAACTGAGAAAGAGCAATTTATGAGCTTTATAAAAAATGCTGATTTCTGTAAAAATTGCCACTTTTTTAAGTAAGAAAAGGAGGAAAATCCGTTAAAGGGAGACTCCAGACCCTAAAGATGTTAGCCTGCTGAAGTGAAGAGTGTGTCCTGTTTTTTATTTTACAAAAAGTGCAGATTTCAATAGAAATTGAAACTTTAAGAATTTAACCTAGTTACACCCTCTGGCTGTCAATCAGATAACCAGTTCTGTTACTTCCTGGTTTGGTTAGCTCAGTGGAGATAAACCCAGAGCACCTGCCTTGCAAAGACTTCTCATTGAGCTGCAATGGGAGGTCTGTGATTGGACAGCCACAGAAAGTCTGGGCGGGGCTAGAGGGGGAGGGCTTGTAAAAGCTGCAGACAAGAGATCTGCATCTTTTGCAAGTAGTTTTTAGATATATCCTCAATGAAAAATGTGTAATTAAATGCATTCAAGTTTTCATTGGGGGCAATGAAAGTGATTTGTCTTTCTTTATGTACTTGGTCAAGGAGGCGTTCCCGGAAGCTTACTCAACGACTAACTACAGGGGTTGGTGATTGAGAGTCTCATCCAGTTACTGCAGGGTTTAGCAATGTAATAGACTGTTTGTAAACTATAAACTGTGTGACGCTAACAAGGGTTATGGATACAAAAGGCAAAGAGGAAAGATAATTTCTTGCTATAAAAATTCACTCCAAACCCGGAGGCTATCCACTAAAATGAGAATACTGGAGAAATAACACTCAAAATCCACATTTCACTTCAAAATAAATTAACTGCAAAAAATTCTACAATTCAGCTATTTTTCCGGCTCAGTTACTACGGCCTTGTTAATTCTCCCCAATTCCCTGATTAGTGAATTGACCCCCGGCTTTCAAGAGGCAGTCCAGTGTCAGCTTTAAATGCTTCAGTTTTTCGAATGATAAAAAAAGACATCTGTAATTTCACACATTTTACAAAAACACTAAAGGAAACCCCGAGCGATTTCGCTCTAATTTATATTAATCAGGTTTATTCACTAACGTGGCAGTTGTGGAGAACTTCAAGTGAATTGAAAGTGAATTTCGAATTTAAGACAAACACACGGGAACTGGAAGTGAAACTGACTCGGACCATTTCTCACAGTTTGACAATTTGGAATTAAATTTGAAATTCACTTTCGGAGTTATTCAATAAAGTGAGATTTGACGGGAATTCATCGTGAATTTATTGTGAATTTCATACTTAGATCCAGAATATCCGACCTGGGAATATTCTCAACTGTTTTGAAATTATTATTATTATTATTTTATTATTTATATGGCACCATCAGATTCCGTAGCGCTTTACAATGGGTGGACTAACAGACATGTAATTGTAACCAGACAACTGGACGTACAGGAACAGAGTGGTGGAGGGCCCTGTTCGATGAGCTTACATTCTAGAGGGAGTGGGGTATAGTGACACAAAGGGTACGAAGTAGGGGTGTGAAGTAGGTTGTGCTGAGGGCTTAGTAGGTAATTTTTGACAGTTGCAGGAGAGAAGTCATGGGGGGTGGGGGATAAAAACCTGCTAACTGTTTAATTGATATGCTTTCTTGAAGAAGTGAGAAATCCATTGGGAATCCCCAACAATCCTCACGTTACTGAAAAACCCTGCAAGCGACCTCACTGCTTCATTTACCTCCCCCAGCCTGGCAATGAAATGGTTAACGTTCCCTGCACAGAGGCACATTCAGGCAATCTCATGCTTTCACTATTCTAGCCACTAATTAATGAACAGTTTATGTAAAACACACATTAATCATTAAACCACTTCCCAAGTCATATCAATCACCAGGCTTATCATATTGCTGCAGGGAGGCTGGGTAATCAGTCTGTGTTCTGTCCTGGTACAAGGCAGGACCCCCCTCTCCCTGACAGGTTCCCAGTAACCCCCAATAGTAAATATTACTGTAAAACAGTGCCTGTCTGGCTGCTCAGATTTATAATAGGAGGATATCACTGCAGCCCAGGTGAGAATTGCCAATAAACCTGGTCAGACTCAGTCTGCTATATCTGTGTATTTGATTAATAGCATCCAATAATGAAAGGAGATCAGGAGAATTATAAAGCCATTCTCCCATAATAATGTAGGTGAGCAGTAAGGCAGATATTGTATGTAGAGCCTTACAGGAAGCATGCTGTGTTTATACAGGGCGCCCAGCATGTGGACCTGTACCCAGAGTTTTCTATATGTGGGGTATTGGATACAAATCACAAGGTATCATCTCCTGTAAGGTAAGCTATAACAGCACATAGTCATGGGCAGCACAGCCATCAGTCATAGTCAACACAGCCATCAGTCATAGTCAAAACAGAGACCAGGACTCAGACTGCAGCAGAGACCATGACACCCCCCCTAACATGCTTACATTTGTCACCTCTTGTCAGATTGTACAGCGCTGTGGAATAGGTTGGAGCTTTAAAAATTAAATATATATATAGTTTTATTAGTAATTTAAATTCCTTTAGAAATACCACTACAGACATGCTAAGGCCCATTTCCTGCAGGGAAAATCGTTATTAAGAGAGAATTGCAAAACAATAAATAGAAACATCAGTAAGTTGCAATGACATTGTAATTACATCCAGGTTCTGAAGCTGTTCCATAGGAAGCCAGGGTCTGGGCAAAGTGTCCATTTGCGCCACAGACATGTTGTGTATTTAACCCTCAAAATGCCAGGGCTAGTCAGAGCATGAATGTTTCACCTTGACACTGCAGATTTAAGCCACACTCTCATGATGCTCAGCCAGCCCAAATATATTTAATCGCGTGCAGTGCTGCCCATCACTGATACAAGCTATGGTGCTCCAGCTGTGATGGACTCCAGCTCACATCACTGGAAGGTTCAGCGACTAGCTGGCTGAAATGAATAGGGGTTGGGTTCCTCCATATGTATTAACCTGGAGGTGTTTTATAGCAGGGCAGGCAGGGGTTATAGAAGGAGGTATGGCTGTTTCATTCCATGTATCCATCGTTTGCCTTGCTATAACACGGGGAAAGCCTAGATCTCTGATGTTTAGAGAGCACACATCAACTAAACCACATTTATAAACACGAGGGCTTTGCTGAACATGTTAACTTTATAAACTGCAGCTGAGTTTATAGAGAAAATAAAAACAAACACAATGTATCCATCCACTAGATGTATCAAGACAGACATTAAATGAATAAACAAACAAACTCATCACAAGCAGGGCTGTCATCAACTTACCTGAGAATTAGCCGAATGTAATAGTGAGCAGCAGAGAATTACACACAGACTAGAAGTCACCAAAAATGATCCCATATCCAAGGTCACTGCATCCAAAGGTGGGAGAGCAAAGGCAGAATCTGTACAGACCTTCCAGTTAGCCAACAATGCTCATTGCCAGGGAGTCCAGCTGGCTGGCCCTTCTCACCTTGTCCCAGGATGTATAAGCCATATCTCCTGGTGGCCCCAAGCTTTGCAACAGATACAAATAAAGCAGTTATTATGGAGAGTCAGTCTCAGAGGAAGGAGCTGGGAGTTTAGTCTGTGTACATCTAGGAAGTCATCACATCCATATGTGAGCAGAGGGCTGCCCTCTCTCCTGCCCAGGAAGTGTCAGATAGATGGGATAAGATTTGTATGTGTTCATTCCATCCCATGTATTCCCTGCTGGAGGAGATAGTATCACTGTAACAGTCCAGGATTGCAGTCAAACTTTGCACTTGGAACCTGGATCCATTCTTCACTGAGACTCCTGGAATCTCTGCTCAGGGCTGACCCTGACCTATTCTGGAGGACACTCAGCTCTGGACACAGTGACCTGACTGGGACAAGGACCTCTCTGGGACAAACCAGTTCTGTGTTGGGACCCACAACGGCTTCCCCTGTTACTGAGTCACATCTGGCAAAAAACGATGGATATTACTGGATACAATCAATCTTTCTTCGAACAAGCAATGTTTGTGGATCTAAGTGATCTTTCTGGATATATATAGTCTCTGTAGATATAGGAGATAATTCTGGATACAGATAGTCGCTGTAGATACAGGAGATCTTGCTGGATATATATAGTCTCTTTAGATATAGGAGATCTTTCTGGATATATATAGTCTCTGTAGATATAGGAGATCTTGCTGGATATATATAGTCTCTGTAGATACAGGAGATCTTGCTGGATATATGTAGTCTCTGTAGATACAGGAGATCTTTCTGGATATATATAGTCTCTGTAGATATAGGAGATAATTCTGGATACAGTTAGTCGCTGTAGATACAGGAGATCTTGCTGGATATATATAGTCCCTGTAGATACAGGAGATCTTTCTGGATATATATATATAGTCTCTGTAGATACAGGAGATATCTCTAGACACAGCTGATCTGTATGGAAGTGGAGGATGGTCTTAGTGATGTAGTTGACTCAGTTCATAGAATTCTCCTTTCTGGATACAGTTATCTTTGGTCTGGGTGATACAGCTGGTCTCTTAGTTCTCCAGGTTTGTTGAGGGACTAATCTCTGTGAATGGGGTTAATGTCTTTGGAGTTAAATGACCATGTCCAGCCAGCCCCTGCTGACCCCTTACAGAAGCTCTATCTGTGTATAAGAGCACATGCAGCCTCCCCCATAGACAGCAGGACCTTCTGAGGTCAGAGTCCACCCCTGGAAGGAGTACACAGGGTGGGAGCTTGTCAGCTTCACGTGCTCTGCCCCCAAAGTCACTTCACTCACTCCAAGTTACAGGGCACCTTCTCCCTGCAGGGTGGGTCCATTGATGGAAGTCCAGTGATGCCCAGAAGGTCCCTCCAGTTCCGGCAGGGGCAGAGCTGAGAGGCAGGAGCCCTGGAGGGTGATGTCAGGCTGATGGGGATACTGTTTTGGGAGAGAGATTCTGCATTAGGCAGTCAGATGCTCTTTCACAGCTCACTTGGCCAGTCAATAGCAGCCTTCAGCTCATTTTATGAAAAGGGTCTCTCTCCAAGGGGGGAAGGACTGACTGAGGACTCTGACTGGAGCTCAGTGCATGTGAGGGACTTACTACTGGGGGGCAGGTATAAAACCAGCATGGTCTGCAGCCCATTGGCTTCTCACAGCCAGCCATGTGACTTTAAGACACTGAGAAACATGTTTATACAGCAGCCCACCCTTCAATGCCCTGACTGCTGCACAACACAGCAAAGAGCACACTGTCAGCAGAGCACACAGTCTGCACAGCACAGGGCACAGTCTGCTTAACACTGCACACCACATAGCACACTGCCTGCACTGCACTGAGCACACGGTCTGCACAGCGATATCACACTGTCAGCACAGCACAGAGCACGCTGTCTGCACAACACAGAGCACACTCTGCTTAACACTGCACACCACATAGCACACTGCCTGCACTGCACTGAGCACACGGTCTGCACAGCAATATCACACTGTCAGCACAGCACAGAGCACGCTGTCTGCACAACACAGAGCACACTCTGCCCAACATTGCACAACACAGAGCACACTGCCTGCACAGTACTGCCTGCACAGCACAGATCACACTGTCTGCACAACACAGAGCACACTCTGCCCAACACTGCACAGCACACTGCCTGCACAGCACAGATCACACTGCCTGCACAACACAGAGCACAGTCTGCCCAACATTGCATAGCACATAGCACACTGCCTGCACAGCACAGATCACACTGCCTGCACAACACAGAGCACAGTCTGCCCAACATTGCACAGCACATAGCACACTGCCTGCACTGCACTGAGCACACTGTCTGCACAGCACATATCACACTGTCAGCACAACATAGAGCAAACTGCCTGCACTTAACTGTCTGCACAGCACAGAGCACATTCTGCCCAAACACTGTCAGCAGTCACCAGAGGGAAAAACTGACTGTATTTTCCTACGCTTGCTCTGATTAACCCATCCCGTGCCAGATAGGTGTGATAGGCATTGCATGCAGGGAAGGCTGACATTAACCCACACGGTGCCAGTACAGTGTCATTCTGTGACATGGGCTGGACAGTGACTGGTAATAAGGTTATCATTAACCCATCATGTGACTGGTGTCTGTGGGCAGAGCCGGTATTAACCCATTCATTGACAGACACTGTATGTATTATATAAAGTTCTGTGACACATGAGCTCACAATCCATTTATTTTTAGAGAATTCAGATATTAACCCTTTCTGTGTTCCTCTGTGCGTCCTTCTGCTCCATGGCAGTGTATAATGGTAAGCTATTATAAACAGAGGGTAAACTAACCCATTCTCTAATGAATCCCCTGCCAGTATCCTGTGCCAATGCGTCTGCAATGCATTGCCTGCTATGATCTTACTCTGTGCCAGGGCACAGAGTAATACCCCCCTGGTATTAACCCATCATATGCCAGAGTGTGCAAAGCATCGTCTGCATTAACACATTTTGGGTTGCACTTACAATGGGGGAGGCTTTTATTAACCCATTCAAGGCCACACAGTGTCGATACAGAAGTCTTTCATTAACCCTTTCAGTGCCAGTGGATTGTGTGCTGCATTATCTGGGAAGAGGACACTAACACATTAACCCATTCAGTGCCAGAGGATACTACGACATTAACCTATGCAGTGCCAGGAGATTGTGTACTGCATTATCTGGGAAGAGGACATTAACACATTAACCCATTCAATGCCAGAGTATATCAACACCTTAACCCATTCAATGCTAACACATTGACCCATTCAGTGCTGTAATGTGTGCTGCATTATCTGGGAAGAGGATATTAACACATTAACCCATTCCATACCAGGGGACACAAACACATTAACCCATTCAATGCCAGGGGATAGCAACAGATTAACCAATACAATGCCAGAGGATGCTACCACATTGCCCCATTAAATGCCAGAACATACTTACAGATTAACCTATTCAGTGCCATCAGCTTATTGTGCAATGCATTGCCTGCAGTGAATAATAAGATTAACTCTTCATGTGTCATAGAAGTGCGCAATGCACCCTTTGTGAACCTTTTCACAGCCAACATTACTGGCAAAGGACACATTAACCTATACTTTGCCTGGGGCAGTTGTAATGCATTGTTTGCACAGGAAGACTGGTTTAACCCATTCTGTTCAGGATTAGTTGATCAAGCTGGAAGATGTTGACATTTACCTATTATATACAATTATAATTTAATGAAGGTATATGGTTCTATTAACCCATTTACTGCCAGGGTAGTTAGTAAGTAGGCTCGTGCATGGTTTCAAACAAATTCCAATTCGTCCAAGTTTTGGGAAATGGCGGATCGTCCGAAACCTGTAACATTATATGGACAGATCACAAAAATAACAAAGTGGACAATGATTGGTTTGTTTCACGGTTGGGAATTCTATCTGCGCAGCCAAAAAATAGATGATAGATGGCTAGGGAAGAGCCATTAAATGTTGATTTTATTCACAGATTGAATGAGAAGTGACCGATAGAGGGAAACCAGGGCCAGCAGTCATACAATACTCTATATTTATGTATCATGTCCTAATAATTACACAATATATAAACATAGATTTCTGTTTTTAGTCCTCCTTTTTTTTTACTCTATTGATGACTTTTTCTCACTCGATCTTTGAACCAAATGGTGAGAAAATGCAGTAATCGATGTCCTGCGAAATATATACATACTATTTCTATTAATATATTTATATTCTGGCTCTATTTGCAGGACACTGATTGGCCCATTTTTACGCACTTTTTTTGTTAGTCTCAATCCTGTTCCCAAACTATTGCATGAACAAAATTCACCTGAAACCCACGGGTTTCCCAATCCCGAATCGACAGAACCAGATTGTTTTCACTGTGCACAAATTGAGGAGTATGTAAAACAGGGTGTGATATAGGGCAGGCTGGCATTAACCCATTCCCTTCCATAAATAACAGTAAAATATAATGGTGAAAGAATCCTAAAAAGAAATAGTGGTGCTACAATCACCTTAGTGGAGCCACAGAAACCACTAAATAAATACAAGTGACAATTAAAATACAAATGGTGAGAGCACTCTAATGAAATAAAAAGTAAAATAATAATATTACCCAAACTTGATCACAATCTGGAGATAAAACACAGATGGGAAGAAAGAGCACATAGGGTAATAACGTCACAGTAAAAACTTTAAAACTGTAATACTGGTCTCACTCACATAAAAAGAGCCACTTAGTTAGCTGGCTCAAACTGCATGCCTTGAATCAAAATCTTATGGAACTTTCTTCGGGTCCTTTCTGTAGTTGTATTCAATGTACCACCATGGAACGCAGGTTCAAGGGGTAACAGTAAACTTTATTTTCACAACACTTAGAAATAATTAAAATAATGAATATTAAAAGAAAAAATCCCTTTACATAAAAGTCCAAAGTGCACCCTTCCCTTTCCATTCCCTTCCAGGTGAGTGTGAAATACATTGTCTCCTTGCTCACAGGAATCTGCAGGAATCAAATAAAAATGCATCAACGCGCTCTGCAACAGGAGATTTATTAACCGGTTCTGTGCCAGGGCGTTATGCATCAGATTGGCTGCAGTGCTGGCAGCTGATGTTAAACACATTACATGTCCGCTAGGTGGATGATTGATATCAGAAGGATGTGTAACAAATTGCTCTTCTGGGAGAAACGCATTAACCCTTTACTTCCAGGAGGTATGCATGCTTGCAAGCAAATGCTGGCTTGTATTTATATCTAGTAAAATTAGCCAATTCTAGGCCATTTGCAACAACCATACCTCCCAAGTGTCCCTATGTAGGGAGAACAGTCCCTATTTTGATCCCAATCCCTCTGTCTCTCTTTTCTCTCCTAATGTCCCTCTCTTCTAGGAGCTCCATATCATTGGTGTGTCTGAGTGTATAACAGAGCTCCACAGCGATAATAATCCCAGTAATATGTCTGAGTGTATAACAGAGCTCCACAGCATTAGTACTCCCAGTAATGTGTCTGAGTGTATAATGGAGCTCCACAGCAATAATACTCCCAGTAATGTGTCTGAGAGTATAACAGAGCTCCACAGCAATAATACTCCCAGTAATGTGTCTGAGTGTATAACAGAGCTCCACAGCGATAATACTCCCAGTAATGTGTCTGAGTGTATAACAGAGCTCCACAGCATTAGTACTCCCAGTAATGTGTCTGAGTGTATAATGGAGCTCCACAGCAATAATACTCCCAGTAATGTGTCGGAGAGTATAACAGAGCTCCACAGCAATAATACTCCCAGTAATGTGTCTGAGTGTATAACAGAGCTCCACATCATTAGTACTCCCAGTAATGTGTCTGAGTGTATAACAGAGCTCCCCAGTAATATTACTCCCAGTAATGTGTCTGAGTGTATAACAGAGCTCCCCAGCAATAACACTCCCAGTAATGTGTCTGAGTGTATAACAGAGCTCCACAGCAATAACACTCCCAGTAATGTGTGTGTGTGTGTGTGTATAACAGAGCTCCACAGCGATAATAATCCCAGTAATGTGTCTGAGTGTATAACAGAGCCCCACAGCGATAATACTCCCAGTAATGTGTCTGAGTGTATAACAGAGCTCCACAGCGATAATACTCCCAGTAATGTGTCTGAGAGTATAACAGAGCTCCACAGCAATAATACTCCCAGTAATGTGTCTGAGTGTATAACAGAGCTCCACAGCGATAATACTCCCAGTAATGTGTCTGAGTGTATAACAGAGCTCCACAGCATTAGTACTCCCAGTAATGTGTCTGAGTGTATAATGGAGCTCCACAGCAATAATACTCCCAGTAATGTGTCGGAGAGTATAACAGAGCTCCACAGCAATAATACTCCCAGTAATGTGTCTGAGTGTGTAACAGAGCTCCACATCATTAGTACTCCCAGTAATGTGTCTGAGTGTATAACAGAGCTCCCCAGTAATATTACTCCCAGTAATGTGTCTGAGTGTATAACAGAGCTCCACAGTAATAATACTCCCAGTAATGTGTCTGAGTGTATGACAGAGCTCCACAGCGATAATACTCCCAGTAATGTGTCTGAGTGTATAACAGAGCTCCACAGCAATAATATTCCTAGTAATGTGTCTGAGAGTATAACAGAGCTCCACAGCAATAATACTCCCAGTAATGTGTCTGAGTGTATAACAGAGCCCCACAGCAATAATACTCCCAGTAATGTGTCTGAGTGTATAACAGAACGCCACAGCAATAATACTCCCAGTAATGTGTCTGAGTGTATAACAGAGCTCCACAGCAATAATATTCCTAGTAATGTGTCTGAGAGTATAACAGAGCTCCACAGTAATAATACTCCCAGTAATGTGTCTGAGTGTATAACAGAGCTCCACAGCAATAATACTCCCAGTAATGTGTCTGAGTGTATAACAGAGCCCCACAGCAATAATACTCCCAGTAATGTGTCTGAGTGTATAACAGAACGCCACAGTAATAATACTCCCAGTAATGTGTCTGAGTGTATAACAGAATTCCACAGCAATAATACTCCCAGTAATGTGTCTGAGTGTATAACAGAGCTCCACAGCAATAATACTCCCAGTAATGTGTCTGAGTGTATAACAGAGCTCCACAGTAATAATACTCCCAGTAATGTGTCTGAGTGTATAACAGAGCTCCACAGCGATAATACTCCCAGTAATGTGTCTGAGTGTATAACAGAGCTCCACAGCAATAATATTCCTAGTAATGTGTCTGAGAGTATAACAGAGCTCCACAGCAATAATACTCCCAGTAATGTGTCTGAGTGTATAACAGAGCCCCACAGCAATAATACTCCCAGTAATGTGTCTGAGTGTATAACAGAACGCCACAGCAATAATACTCCCAGTAATGTGTCTGAGTGTATAACAGAGCTCCACAGCAATAATATTCCTAGTAATGTGTCTGAGAGTATAACAGAGCTCCACAGTAATAATACTCCCAGTAATGTGTCTGAGTGTATAACAGAGCTCCACAGCAATAATACTCCCAGTAATGTGTCTGAGTGTATAACAGAGCTCCACAGCAATAATACTCCCAGTAATGTGTCTGAGTGTATAACAGAATTCCACAGCAATAATACTCCCAGTAATGTGTCTGAGTGTATAACAGAGCCCCACCGCAATAATACTCCCAGTAATGTGTCTGAGTGTATAACAGAGCTCCACAGCAATAATACTCCCAGTAATGTGTCTGAGTGTATAACAGAGCCCCACAGTAATAATACTCCCAGTAATGTGTCTGAGTGTATAACAGAGCTCCACAGCAATAATACTCCCAGTAATGTGTCTGAGTGTATAACAGAGCTCCACAGCAATAATACTCCCAGTAATGTGTCTGAGTGTATAACAGAGCTCCACAGCAATAATACTCCCAGTGATGTGTGAGTGTATAACAGAGCTCCACAGCAATAATACTCCCAGTAATGTATCTGAGTGTATAACAGAGCCCCACAGCAATAATACTCCCAGTAATGTGTCTGATTGTATGACAGAGCCCCACAGCAATAATACTCCCAGTAATGTGTCTGAGTGTATAACAGAGCCCCACAGCAATAATACTCCCAGTAATGTGTCTGAGTGTATAACGGAACTCCACAGCAATAATACTCCCAGTAATGTGTCTTTAAACTACAATAAGTGTGTTTAGAAATCAGTCTGTATAAATAAGAAACATTGTTGTAAATTGTTATACATTACATTTTAGATGCATAAATTATCATAGGACACCTAACATTTCTCCAAACAGTCCAGTCCGTGCCCCCCTCACACCCCCAAAATGAAAATGATTTCTCTATCTGAAATATTGGGAGGTATGCAATACAGATATAAGCACGGGTAACTTATTGTCTTTTCTGGATTCTGAATTCTGTTCTGTAAAATTTAACAGCACTGACCACATTTCTCTGTATGCTGAGTGTTTTTATGTTATTTAACTTTACTGTAATATAGATTTTTATATTACAGCAATCGTCACCTTATTCCAAAAGACACGTAAATAATTCCGCATTTTAAAAAGCAGAATTCTCCAGGACTCAGATATAATTTGGATTTCTTTTGAAGATATTATTTCTTTGAAGAAAGAAGGTTAGCTTGTGATGGCAGAGTTCTGATATCACGTGGTAAATCAGGAAGATGCTGATGGGGAACATACCAGCAGTTACAGTAGACCTGTTGGGATTTCAATAACAGGGACAGATTCCTTTGACTTATTTGAAATAAAGTGTTGCCTATAATCATTATTCAAATATCTTTAATAATAACAAAGTGTTTAACCAGGAAAGGTACGTTCAGATTACTCTGGTTTCCAAGTACGTCCTGGGGATGTTACCTTAGCCCAACATCCAGGGGTTGTTACTATCACCCAATTTAATTGAACCTCTTCTTTCTTATTTCTTTGTTAAAAAAATTAAAATAACATTTATTTTAAAACTAAAATTATCACAAAATTGCAATTCTGTGTTTAAACAGAGGTTCAAGCCTATATAAATATTGAAATTATGCCCATTTCTACTTTTTACTACTTTTATTTCTTCCACTTATTGTTTTTTTTTATTATTATTATATGGTATCCCTTTGTAATATTTCTACTTTTAGGAAAAATGGGGCAAGCTTGTGACAATGTTTTGACGTGCAGGGAGACTGAAGATAAAATGAGGGTTTTTATTGACTAATTAGCAAATTTCAGTGAATTGATAATCAAATAGGAAAACTCAGGCTTAAAGCCAAGTTGTGACAATTCACGTCTATCAGGGTCATTTTCTAAATAGGGATTGTCAGGAATACAAAGTGAATTCTAAGTGAATTTAACCCCTTTACTCTTCTTATGGGGAGAGTAATCTCCGGCAACCTAGAGCAAGTTTTCATTTCAACTGCGATGGTCTCCAATTTACCCAAAATCCATCCATCAAGAGAAACGCATAGAAGGGGAAACTGCGGACAACATGGACAGTGGAGAACAAAATGGCGGTGTCCATGCTTTGAGATATGGTGCAAGGAAGAAAAGATAATAAATATAAGGACTATGGAAGAGTTATCATTAAGGACACGGGGCATAAGGAAAGGATAACTAAAAGAAAAAAACGCATGATAATAAGTCAGGGCAGCTTTCAAGTTAGTGCGTACCCGGTGTTAGTGTAAATGGCGCACTTAGTGTCTGCACACTTCGTAGCCAGCAAATGTGACATTGCCATGAAGGTCCACCCACAGCGAACAGCAAGGAGATGGCTATGTAAGGGATGGGTTCTCAATCTCTCCCCTTACCTTGTCCTCTCAATGACACCTATGTTTTATGTCCATGCCGTTCATTCTGTAAAATGGACAGCGAATATATAGTGTTCGTATCCGCACTGGGCAAAGTGTCCCCAGGTGACCCATCTTCTGATTGTCTTTACTTATTGTGTTTATCTGTTTGTTGTTTTGTGTTATGTTCTCTTCATCAGAATTGTGGTTCTAATTGCGGTATTACTCATTAGATTAATGATTGTATAAATGTTTAGCCAGTATTTACTTTCTCTGATGATAGCTTTTGTGGGCAATTAAGCTTTGTCTTTCTGTCCCTTTGTCTACACTTTTGGTACAGCTGGTTATGGTAAATCAATAAGAGTATACATTTGCAAGCTGATAGTATTTTCTTTCATTCCCGAGATGCGAGACAGCACTAAAACAGCGACATGTTAGCAGAGCATCGTGGAAATGGAGTTCGTAGATATTTGGCCTATCGAGGTTCTATAGAGAAGACAGACTCATGTTAGGTCATACACACGGGAAGCATTAGATACAATCGATAGCTTGGACATCCAGAATTATTTATTTTTTAATACCGGTAATTATTTCAGCCTGATCGATAACAATATCCAACAGAGAATAAATTGAATGCGGTGGACAGAAAAATAACGTTTGCTTTGTTTCTTACAAATTATTAAAACATTTTATTGGTGGTGGGGTTGTGTGTTGTGGGAATGGCAGTAAAGGGTGTATCCAGGCCATGATCTTAAAAATGTTAGGTGCAAAATATAAGACATCCTCAATGTAATAAATCAAATTAGAAATGTGGATAAAAAGCCATTTTTGCTAGATGTCAGATAGGATTAATGGCCCCCCAAAATATTCCCATTTGCAAACTCAAATATCAAAGTGGAAATATCAATATCAAAAGCGAACATAGCGTGTTCGCGTTCGCCACGGCGGGTGTACACATGCGCGGTTCGATCCGCCCCCTATTCGTCATCATTGACTAAACTTTGACCCTGTGCCTTATCAGCAGCAGACCCTCCCTTCCAGACCCTCCCACCTCCTGTACAGCATCTATTTTAGATTCATTCTGAAGCTGCATTCTTAGATAGAGGAGGGAAAGTGTAGCTGCTGCTCATTTGATAGGGAAATGTATAGCTAGGCTAGGGTATTCAGTGTCCACTACAGTCCTGAAGGACTCATCTGATCTCTGCTGTAAGAACAGCACCCCAAAAAGCCCTTTTTAGGGCTAAAACATCAGTCTGCTTTTTTTTGTGTGTAATCTAATTGCAGTTGCCTGCCTGCCTGCCAGCTTCTGTGTCAGGCTCACAGTGGATACTGTGCCCACTTGCCCAGTGCCACCACTCATATCTGGTGTCACAATAGCTTGCATTTAAAAATACATTTTTTTTTTCACTGTAATAGATTAATTAGCAGTTAGTTGTCTGCAAGCGTCTGTGTGTCAAGCCAACAGCGTGTACTCTGCCAATGTGCACAGTGCCACTCATATCTGGTGGCACAATAGCGTGCATTTAAAAACCCACAAACTTTTTTTTCACTGTAATAGATTGAATAGCAGTTAGTTGTTTGCAAGCGTCTGTGTGTCAGGCTCACAGTGGATACAGTGCCCACTTGCCCAGTGCCACCACTCATATCTGGTGTCACAATAGCGTGCATTTAAAAACAAAAAACTTTTTTCACTGTTATAGATTGAATAGCAGTTAGTTGTCTGCAAGCGTCTGTGTGTCAGGTCAACAGCGTGTACTCTGCCAACCTCTGCCAGTGCACATTGACACTCATATCTGGTGTCACAATAGCGTGCATTTAAAACCCAAAAACTTTTTTCACTGTTATAGATTGAATAGCAGTTACTTGTCTTCAAGCGGGTGTGTCAGGCCTACAGCGTGTACTCTGCCAACCTCTGCCAGTGCACATTGCCACTAATATCTGGTGTCACAATAGCGTGCATGTAAAACCAAAAAACATTTTTCACTGTTATAGATTGAATAGCAGTTAGTTGTCTTCAAGCGGGTGTGTCAGGCCTACAGCGTGTACTCTGCCAAACTCTGCCACTGCACAGTGCCACTCATATCTGGTCTCACAGTAGCTTGCACGCATAGTACTACTAATTAAAAAAAAAATGACAGGCAGAGGCAGGCCACCCCGCAGGGGCCAACGTGGTCGTGGTGCTGTGATTCCCTTTTGCCCTAGAATAATGCCCAGTTTTCAGAGGCCACGTACCCTGAACTTGAAAAGTTCTGAGGACATAGTTGACTGGCTAACACAGGACACCCAATCTTCTACAGCTTCCGCTCGGAACCTTGACGCACCATCCTCCTCCAGCTCAGCTTCGGGCACCTCTCAAGATACCACTCACCCGCCTGCCGCCACCACCAACACTAGCACCACAGCCGCTTCACTTGGTATGTCAGAGGAGTTATTTACACATCCGTTTGAAGAAATGAGTGATGCGCAAGCATTATTGCCAGAGGATGTAGATAACAGGGATATGTCTCAGGCAGGCAGCATTACACACATGGACGTATGGTGTGATGAGGATGATGTTGTACCCGCTGCTGCTTCCTTTGCTGAGTTGTCAGATACAAGTGAAGCGGTTGATGATGACGATGCGTCCATGGATGTCACGTGGGTGCCCGCTCGGCAAGAAGAAGAACAGGGCGAAAGTTCAGATGGGGAGACAGAGAGGAGGAGTAGACGAGTTGGAAGCAGGGGGAGGTCGTCGCAAGGAGCTAGTGGCACAGTCAGACAGCATGCATTGGCACCCGGGGTCAGCCCGACAGCACGCCAATCAACGCATGCTGTGTCCACCACCAGAATGCCGTCATTGCAGAGCTCAGCAGTGTGGCATTTTTTTTGTGTGTCTGCCTCTGACAACAGCGATGCCATTTGCAACCTGTGCCAAAAGAAACTGAGTCGTGGGAAGTCCAACACCCACCTAGTTACAACTGCTTTGCGTAGGCACATGATCGCACATCACAAACGCCTATGGGATCAACGCATGAGTACAAGCAGCACACAAACTCAAAGCCGCCATCCTCCTCCTGGTCCAGGAACAGTCCCTATTCTGCTCTGTGTCAGTGTGTATCAGGGTCCATGAGGACAGGTGTCAATCCATATCTGCCAAGTGACCCTATGTAGGGGGAACAGTCCCTATTCTGCTCTGTGTCAGTGTGTATCAGGGTCCCTGAGGACAGGTGTCAATCCATATCTGCCAAGTGACCCTATGTAGGGGGAACAGTCCCTATTCTGCTCTGTGTCAGTGTGTATCAGGGTCCCTGAGGACAGGTGTCAATCCATATCTGCCAAGTGACCCTATGTAGGGGGAACAGTCCCTATTCTGCTCTGTGTCAGTGTGTATCAGGGTCTCTGAGGACAGGTGTCAATCCATATGTCAAGGTGTCAATATGTCATATGTCAGGTGTCAATCCATATCCATTGTGATTTAGGAATGTTAGGTGATTTATGCCCTTTATGGATTAAAACCAGACTCTGCATCAACTGTGTAATTTTCCATGGGAGTTTTGCCATGGATCCCCCTCCGGCATGCCACAGTCCAGGTGTTAGTCCCCTTGAAACAACTTTTCCATCACTATTGTGGCCAGAAAGAGTCCCTGTGGGTTTTAAAATTTGCCTGCCCATTGAAGTCAATGGCGGTTCGCCCGGTTCGCGAACGTTTGAGGAAGTTCGCGTTCGCCGTTCGCGAACCAAAAATTTGATGTTCGCGACATCACTACTTCGGACTAACTTACAAAAAACAGATTAGTTGTTTGCTGAAGTTGGGCATTTTTGTTCAGGAACTCTCAATATCTTGACTTGAAGAATTGGATAGGACACCAAGTGAACCAGTAAATTCTGCAGCAGCCATGTGGTTGCCCACACATTTCTTATACCATGCCAGGAGGAGAGACCCGGTGTATGGTCTCCTGATTCCTGTACCCCCTGGTGGAGTTTTCATTATTCATTTTGATTGAGCCTTCCTGATGCACCTTCCCTAATGGAATATAAATTAATTAATCTTGTAGAAGAGTCTAGTAGGGGTTAATGTCATGTTCAGCAAGCCATGGGCTACTTGGTGGGTTTCTTGGTGGGCTGCACCATGTGCCACATACATCCATGACCACAGAATAGATATACAGGTGTTACTGACCAACGCTGTACACATTTTCCCCAAATACATAAATTATACACTAAGAACAGGTTCATAGGAAAGGGATAAAGAATAATAAAGTTTCAGAAATGTCACTGTATATATTATATATTATTAGTTTTGGGTCAGCAGTTTGTCCAAAATCACAAAATCACAAATTCCAAAACGCTACATAGACGAATCACAAAAAAAATAACCAGATAATGGGCAAAATTGCAGCATGTTCAGCATGTCCTACGCCAGACGCTGGAGTCACGCCCTTTTTAATGACGTCATGACGTCTGCACAGCACGTCAACGACATGGCCCCACATCATCAATACCGGCCCAGAACATTTTGGGGGCATGGCCTTAAAGCAAAAGATACTCCCTTATAAAAAGGGCGCCTTTTATCTTGTTCTTTGCCCTACTGTGGTTCCTTGTGTTCCCTTTTGTGCATTTGATATTCTCTGTGACTACTAGGTTGTTTGTGATTGGACTCGGCTTGGCTTTTGACTTCTCTGTTCTCTGGTTCCCTGACTCGTCTTGTATTGTATTGTACTTTTTGTCACGTATTCATCCGCTTATTAAAATGCAATTAATGGAAATTACTGTTCAGACAGGAAACGTTGTGCCGAACAGCAATCAAATCCATAGGAGGGTTTGTGCTGAGCAGCAATTATGCAAATAGGAACCTGGTAACTGCCTGTGAGGTTAAAGGTCGATTACAGCCTATCAGATCTAGAGGAGGGGTATTTAGGCCCAGTTCTCATCCTGCTCAGTGCCCTGTCGTGGTTTCCCTTGTGGTTGTCCGAGAGCGCGTTATTGATTCTGGTTATTTGACTTTGGCATTGTTTTTAACGTCCCTGTTTTCTGGCATCCCTGACCCCTGGCTTTTCCTTATCGTTGTGTCTCTTTCTGTATCCCTTGACCTCAGCTTTTCCTGACTATTCTTTGGTACGTTAGTCTGGCCATTCTAAGGTACGGTATATGTTACCTATCAGTCCTCTGTGTTACACAATTCTACGTGCTGGATCATTCTGTAATCCTGACACTTTTCTTCTTTCTGGTATCCTGACACGGATATTCTTGTATCGTTCGCCTGATCTCCGGTATCCTGACTTTTGGCTATTCCTTGACTACACTTTTCTATCTACATTAAACCCGACCATTCTAAGGTTCGGTAATACGTCCTTGGATTTTCTGTGGGTTTATTGCGTGTTGGGTTATTACGCAACCGTGATACATTACATCTGTGGCAGGAAGAAAAAGAGATGATTGATGGGGGAAAAAAATGATTGATGGCTATGGGACAGCCGCTAAATGTTGAAATTATTCACTGATGAAGGGAGAAGTAAATACATTTTTTTTTATATTTAGTAAATATATATACTATATACATTTATAAATATAGATTTCTTTTCAGATCCTCCTGTTTCTTTTTTCCTTTTTGGTAAGTTAGCATTAAAATGTGCTTCAAGAAACATACATAATATATCTGTATATTTTGCAATACACCAACTCACCAATTTTTGAGCCCTTTTGGTTCATCCGAATATTTTTCCTGAAACTATTACATGGACGAAATTAGTCTGAACCAAAACATCACATCGGTAAATCCAGATTGACCGAAACAAATTTATTTTTCAGGCAAATCTATTCCCACAAACTTCCAGCAGTGCACAATTCTAGCTCCTATCCACTCCAGAATGAAGACCATCGCTCTCATCACAAGAAACTGAAAACATGGATCCTCGACAGAAACCGTTTCTACCAGACTAACCTGCCCTTCAAGCTCCATATTAAGGCTGCTTCCTTCTTATTTTTAAACTGTTTGTTTTACTGTTTATCTTTCTTGTAGGATTTCCTTATAGATTCAGAGTTCATAGAAAATGCAGAGTCGGATTTGCTTTGTTGCCCTATGCAAACCCAAAGATACAGACCAATATTGGAAATGTATCTTTCTCATTGAGTTTTCAGATTCTAAATTACCCCAAGGCAATGTAATTACCACGCTATAACAATAATCAGATAACTGAAGCTTTTCTCAGTATGTCCCTCTTCCGTTCTGCCATGTCTAAGGTGAGTATTTACAAAAAATCTACCTGACCACTAACACATTCCATTTGGTCAGCAATAGTGTACTTACTGGACAATGTTTGGCCCCACCCAAGGCAAGATGATGGGGCATTAGATCATTCTACCCAACAGTAGCCCAGGATTGGGACGTTAGATCATTCTACCCAACTGTAGCCCAGGATTGGGACGTTAGATCATTATACCCAACTGTAACCCAGGACTGGGACGTTCGATCATTATACCCAACTGTAGCCCAGGATTGGGACGTTAGATCATTATACCTAACTGTAACCCAGGACTGGGACGTTCGATCATTATACCCAACTGTAGCCCAGGATCGGGACGTTAGATCATTATACCCAACTGTAACCCAGGATTGGGACGTTCGATCATACTATCCAACTGTAGCCCAGAATTGGGACGTTAGATCATCATACCCAACCCCTGAAAATTAAGGGTTATGTGTCGGGGTCAGGAGCTATGCATGGGTTCGATCAGGGAGAAAAAGAGAAGTAGTCATGAATGGAGTGTGTAGGCTATTTTTACTCAAGAGATTGATCGTGCATTAATACATTAAACTTGTGCATTCGTTTTCAAATGAATTGTGATTGATCTAAATTTTGGGGGATCAGTGATTCCTCCGAAACCCTAAACTCCAAAACAATGTACGGACAAATCCCAAAGCAAACAAAACAATGTATGGACAAATCCCAAAGCAAACAAAATGATGTATGGACAATCTGTTTCAATGTTTTGTGCTGAAAAAAAAACATGGTATTTCTACTGCTTCTTCTTCTTTTCCCTTTTATGGGTTACTTCTTCGCACTTGATCTGTGAACCAAATGGCAGGAAAATGAGCTTTAAATGCTGCATGGACGAAACTCAAATCAAAATTCCTTCAGACAAAACGATTGGGACAAACCAGATTTTCCTCTGTCTATACGTCTTATTATGCATGTTATCAAATAGCGATAACCCTTTATCACCATGTGTGCACTATAACTGCATCAACACATGTCCTGTACGCTTTTGGTATTGAAACAATTACTGCTTTACATCATCAATCACCCACAAACACACTTTCACTTTTATCTCTATAAAAAATACATTGCTTATTGTTGTAATATTATGACATTATTCAGATTGGCTCTGTAATGTTTCCGTGATCTTAGAAAACGTCACAATAATGGCTTTGACAGCTCTGACGATGCTATTTTGTTTTGCTGGTGAACAATCTAATGCTTCTAAATCAAAATCATTTTCTTGTTTGTTTTTAGAATATCTGCATTGCATGTAAAAGTATTCCACACTATTATATATAGATCTTTTTTTATTTTAATGCATTGTTCATTTCAACTTTTCCCTGATATTTATTTATAACATATAATGTCTGTATAATCTGTAAAAATAGCAATGTATGTATACAGAATGTATACAGGGTTCATTTTTTACAACTCCTTTAATCAACACATCTGTTGGCTTAAGGAAAAGAAAGGAGTTCCGTATTAAAAAGAGATCTTGTTTACTGGCACGCCATCGGTTTCCATACATTAGGCGCTGAGTTTTTATACTTTTCGTTTTATTGTCGAGAGACACGTGAAGTTCTAAAGTATGATTTAAATAAAAAACACTATACGTGTCCTTAGCGTACTGCTTCTCCTGATGTCACTGGAGCAGTTTGAAGGACAGAGTGTCTTCACATGTAATGGGAGGTCCTCCATGAGCCAGCTGGCCAACATTCAGCAGTCATCTTAAGCAAATTCCCTTGGCATGGGTTCCTGTTAGGTTGGTATGCAGAAAGCAGAGAGCCAGGTGTAATAGGGCATTTCTCTCCCAGATACCACGCTGCAGTGCAATTAAAATATGTATCATTTTGGCGAAGTATGCATCCTATTGGTGATTTTTATTGATAAAAGAGGCATTAATTAATATTATGCTTTCCTGTTGTATAAGGCTAATTAGGCCTTGGGCACACATTAGCTTATGGAAGCTGTATTCATATTGCAAGCTTTTTAGATTACACCGAGGAACCTCGGAATACACGCTTTTTTTAGATCAAACTTTGCAATCTAACCATGTTTATTATTTTTTATGTTTGTCATTTACTTTCCTTCTCTGATTATCTGTTGGTGTCCCACAACCATCAGAAATAATGTGGAAGGAGTTGGTCTTTGAACAGTTCTAGGGCCTTTCTCTCCCGTTATAACTACGTGGTATTTGGGAGCATGAATGCTTTGTGTTGGCTTCATTGTGAGCAGCTGAACGTACACTGCGGAGTGATTGTCTCAGGACACAGAGAAACACACGCATTCTTTACCTTGTTACCAGTGATGGAAAACATAGCCCACTTTACAATTTGTTCTCCAACATCTGGGTCATATTTGGGAAACCTTGCTGGAAGGTTTATTTTTATATCCTGCCAGATAAGATTTTGCAATCTTGGTTACAGCATAGAAGTGGAATTTTAGAAGATCTGGCATCGAGGTATACAGTAACTAGTGACCCTTCTCGGAGTTTCTGTCTCCAAACAGTAAACCCAATGTTTTGAGAATACTCGTGGCCTATTCAGCCACTTCCCCAGCGCTATCTTGAGGGAACGGTAATCCAGTTTTTATCTTACATGGAAAAATAAATCAGTTTTCTGTTTTTCTGTTAGTACAATTCCTAGTAAGGCACTGCGAGTAGTGTGTACAGACTAACTCTCCTCCATTGATGATAGACCTACTATCTCCCATATTCATCTGATAATACATTACTCTTTGCATTATACTAGTTAAATGGTGACAGGGGTGTTGCTAATGGGGGTTGACAGGTGCTGGAACCCTGAGCGTGGTCTTGAAATGCCCCAGGTCTAAATTTGGAACCATTTCCTTGTTAGCCCCCTGTAATACAGAGAGAGAGGCAACACATTTAGCAACACATTTATCACTAAATTGGGAATTGGAAAAAATTCACAAGGGAAATTTTGGATGAAAATGGCTGACATATAAAAAATTTTTTTCTCAATTTCAGCTATTTTCCAGCGTACTGCTTTTGTCTTAAATGTGCAGCTATCTTTTCAATTCTTAATAACTCTCAGCTTTGTGAATAAGTCCCACCTGTGTGTTCTCTAGTAAATTGGATAAAGAACGCCCTGAATAACATTGTTAATACACTGTAATCACGGCGTTACATGCTCTCCCCTGTCGCTAGTGTAATATTGTATTCATATTTCTGAAACACCCATATCTTCTTCATTCTGGAGCTTCTTTACCAAACATTTTTTTTTAAATATATTTAAAGGCACATTGGTTAGGAAAGAAAGAAACAAAGAAAGAAAGAAAGAAAGAAAGAAAGAAAGAAAGAAAGAAAGAAAAAACAACAGAAAATATGTTAACTTTACAAATGAAATGATATGATACTACAACAATAGACCTAAGATTAAATCCATTAAATCAGATAATAATAACATGTATAACCCAGGACGTAATTTGAAAATAATAGCAAGCTAAATGTTAATTTACTGGTTAAATACCAGTAGATATTAATATGATTATATGTTACCTCTATATAAATACTGCTACTAATAATGATTATATTTAGATGAACACGTGATCTGAGAGATTACAATTAAAAACCCTCAACATTAAAGTGTTTTTTTATAAATCCCTCGTATTACCCAGTGGCGTTCTGTTCTTGGTCCCGCCCTCTTCTTCTGGTAACTCCTTGTGGAAGTAACGTATCACCTCCACGCAACTGCTCTATTCTCACGTCGTACGATTGATTTTTAATTTCACTAAACTCTGAATTTGATGTTCTTCCATAAAATGTTCTTCATTGGAGAACCTTTGTGAATCATTTCCTCATGTGATTATATACAGGCTTTAACTGCTTTAACTGCACGTGATACAAAAGGAAATCAGCGCTAATTAACAGACAATATGTAAATGGGCAGCAACCCAAACAAAGGAAACCCCTCAAATCCTTTTTAATAAATAGGTAAGACAATACAAAGAGAAGGGGTAGGGCTGTGCCAACAAAAAAAAATAAAGTAACATAAATAGTCCAGAAGAGTCTAACTAGAGCAGCAATGCTTGATGGAATGTAGATGAGTAGACTTTTCAGTGGGGGTGGGTGCATCCTCAATGTCTCAGGGTATTCGTATATATGGAAGACAAAGAGACGGGGCAGCCAGTAGTGCAATACGTCTAAAATCCAGAGAGTAGGATAGTAGTATGAGGTGAAGAACTCACATTTAAAAGAGCTATGGCCAGCTCTGGTGTGAAGGGCGTACAACGGTATAATCCTCGCTTATGGGATATGTGCGTCTATCAACACCGTCTGGTCATCCAAGGCTCCAAGAGGGAATAAAAAGAGGCGACAATAGTGCTCTCAATTGGATAAGAGTAAGTAAAAGTAAATAAAATAATACTCACAGGCATAGCTCTATCAAAATATCAAACCTTGCAAGTAGATAATACTGAGTTAAACAATTAAACAGCCAGGCTGGGAAAGTGGGAAATACTTTGACCTAAAATGTAATTTTGCTTTGACTGTTAACTCTCAGTCGTCCTTGGTTTTGTGAATAAGCACTATACATTTTTCATTAGGAAACACGAATGCCTTGTTATTAATTTTATTAACTGACAGATCAAGAACAAACTCTGTAGATTAAACCATTCAGATAAGGAGGTGAGGTACCTGTGACGGTAATGTATATTGACACTCCGGCCCCCCTTCCCAAACTGTAGAATTGTTTTGTTTTGTTTAGTTTTTTTGTTGTTCACTCTCTGCAATGCCATACCACCTCTTTGTTAGGGAAATAACAAATGCATGCACACTCACATTTATATTATTTATAAAATATTTTACCAGGCAAGATACATTGAGATTTCTCTCATTTTCAAGTATGTCCTGGGTCCACAAATCATTGCATTGTTACAGTTAGTGTACAATAAAATACAAAAACAATATTAATATACAATATATACAAAATGTAACATAGAACAGGTAGGAAATATATAATCAACCATGACAGGTGCATTCTGTTTTGAGGTATGTAGAGAGGGATCTCTTAAAGGACTTATATACACACATATGCTCACATTCATACACACACATAAACATTCACACAAATACAAGCTCATGTGCATACACACACACACACACACTCACTCATCATATACACACACATGCTTATTCACACACTCACATTCATATACAGATTTTTTTATTTGGCTCATTATCCCAGGGACCAGTGCTCTGCTGCTGTGATCACTGTGCAATGAATGAACAGTTCGCTGCCATATGCCAAATCCCTGCATTAGTACATGGCAGCATAGGAGCTGTGCAGTCATAGCACAGACTGATCTCCTGCCGGCCGCAAGATCTGAATCTGCATAGGAGACATTTTTCGTGCTGTACCTGCCGTCAGTAGGCAGGTACCTGGTCTGGCAAGAGGGCATGCTCTGTGTACCCCTGCCACCTGTGACCCCTGCAAACCGCCCCCTCCCCACCCCAGGTTATTATGCTACTGCTCTTTACAAGTATATATAATCCAAAAAGCCTAAAGAAAAGCAATAAAAACATACAAATCTGAAGGAAAAAAAATAATATGGGTTTGTTTATCAGCCAAATGATGCGTGGTCACAGCTGTGAAGAGTTCTGTAGAATAGGACTCAACAGGGAAACCCATAAATAATCTCCACAGCTTAGAGTGAACAGAAGTATGAGACTCAATAGTAATTTTGTTTTAAATATTTTTTATTGTTTCATAACATATGCGTGTATTTCGAATTGAGTCATAGTAAGGCAAGTGGATGCCCTCGCAGGGGCTTATGCAGTAACTTCCAATAAGGCAATTAGTAGCCTACGCAGAGGCTTAATTATCAGTAGAGGAGGAGAAGTGCATAACATCGCCTGCGCAGAGGCGGATTCGGTGAATACATGGAATCGCATTTAAACAAACTTTGCAGGGTTAAACTTACAAGCATTGCGGCGTGAGTTGCCGTGTGTAGGTTGGCACTATTACAAGTGTCATACGCATTTTCTAGCGATTAAGCAATATTTGTCTGTCATATAACTGCAAGTAAACATATATAGTGTAAATACAGGTCAACAGTAAACAAGAACGTGAGATTTAAGATGCAGCACCCATACATATGTTAATGTAAGGATAGGTCTGAGGTACCCTCTCGTTGCATTACGTGGGTCTGTTTGTGTAGGTTTGTTATGTTAATCGGTTTATGTAATCTCATCGGAGTGGCTGATGTGCGCATTGCTTTGCGCGTGTGTTGGCATGTGTAGGTGCTTTGCGTGATCCAGTTCGCATTGTTCATGTGTTTGTTCTGTTTCGGAAATGTCTATTGTGTGCACCTTAGTGATACGTGAATCTGGCCGCTGTGTATGACGCCAAGGTTTGCGGTTGCTTACGCGTGGGCGTGTATTGCGGTTAGCCGCCGTGTATGCATACGATTGCCTGTGCAGGGGGCTATATGGCGTAGCTGTTGTGTGCGCAGTTCGTTATTTTGAATCCTTCTCTCCGAGCTGGTGTGCGCGAGTAATAAATTCCTAATTGTTTACACTGCCAATGTAATGGTTGCTTAGCGGGTCAGTGCCTGCGCAGAGGTCTGGTTATGGTCTCCTGAACGAGCCTATAAGTTATGGCCTGCGCAGGGGTCTTATTTTCCAGTCTAGTATTGTGTAGCATTTGGCCTCGTAACTATTCCAGTCTAACGTCCTCTAGGTGCTAGTAGGCCCCTAAGAGGTCCGCTGGTGGGTTAGATCGGAGGGTCTATGCTTCAGTACTAACAGACAGTGCTGTGTGCTCGCTCCATTGCTGATTTTGTTAGCAACTTCGTCAATGTCGTCTTGACTCTCTTATCTGGTCGACCCCCTGCCTTCATACTCCGTACACGTTAGATATGTCCTGGGATAGGATATTGCACCTTGTTGGGTCAAGGGTATGGTCCAATGTGGTGTGTTAGCAGTCCGTTGTTTGCGTGAGGGTCCTCAGTCCGGTCATCCCCATGCGCAGAAGTGGGCTGGCCTGAGGTCTTGTGTATGTCGTGAGTGTGTCGCCTTGTCCGTGAGTGTCACGGTCTGTGTAGTTGGTTGTGGTAGGTGCTGTAGCGGGTGGGTGTCTGTGTATGTGATATGGTCTGGTGGGCCAGATGTTTTGTGGTTCGCCCCCTATCTCCCGCCCGAGCCGCTGCGTCCCACCGGCCTCCTTTCGCCTTCCTTGTTTCTCCTGGCTGCCTAAACCTGCCTCTGGTTACGGAGTGTTTAGGTGGTGTCTGAAGGAGTCTGATGTAGTTAGCCTCGTCCAGTGGAACCAGCGTTTGTTATGACGGTCTCTGAGGTTCGGGGTGTCTGCTTTCATATCCTCGAATGACTTTGTGGCTTCCACCTCCTCTAACCATCTTGTTATGGAGGGGGTATTTGTCTGTTTCCAGAAGATTGGTATGGTCACCTTGGCTGCGTTCAGGAGTCGAGGGATAACCGATCTCTTGTATGTTTGTACCGCCATGGTGGTGTGATGCAGGAGGAATGCAGCCGGGGACTGTGGTAGGAGCTCCTCCGTGACCTCGTGTATTATTGTCCGGATCCTGTCCCAGAACGGTCTGATGCGGGTGCATGTCCACCATAGATGTATAAACGTTCCTGCTTCCTCCCCGCAGCGCCAGCATGTGTCCTGGAGGTCGGGGTTTCTAGCGTGTAGCGTCGTCGGCGTCAGGTACCATCTGGTAAGGATCTTGTAGGAGTTTTCTTGGGAGCGTGCCGAACTCGGTGTCTTTTGTATCAGGTTAATGCTTTTGTCCCAGTCCGCGTCTGTCATTGTTTCCTCAAGGTCTTCCTCCCATTTTCCGATGCATGGTGGTGCCAGCAAGTATCTACTCGCGACAAGGGTAGTGTAGATTTGCGAAATGGCTCGGGGTGGTTCCCTGTCTTGCGTGCATAGGTGCTCGAATTGCGTCAAGTCCCTCAGGAGGGAAGGTTTTTGCGGGATGGATCTAGCGTATTGAGCAATTTGTGCTTTTGCTAGGGCGTGTGCGAATGTGTGCGGTCTATCCGGGTATAATTCTCCCAGTGGTCGAATGTCGTATGGTTGGCGGAGTACATCTCTTATGCGAGGCACCGTATTGTGTCTTGCCAGGCCTATTGTTGGGCCGTATTCTCCGGCCGGGAAGTCCGGGTTTCCCTTCAGGGGCAGGAGTGGGCCTGGGTCCGTAGTCAGATATTGTTTCGTGCCCTGCCCGTGCCACACCTGCATGGTCGCTGCCACGAATGGGTTTGTGATGCGTTTGCTCCTATATGCTGACTTAGGGATCCATGGTAGGGATCTGAGGTCGCAACTGGTTATGTCTGCTTCTAGTTGTGTCCACTGTTTGGTGCCGCTAGCTATCGACCAGCTGAGGACTCTGTTGATGTGTGTCGCGTGGTAGTATTTTTCAAAGTCTGGTAGTGCAAGGCCCCCTTTGAGCTTGGGCAGGATCAGTTGGGAGTGTGCTATGCGTGGGGACCTGCCCTTCCAGATAAAGGTGCGGACCTCCTTCTTGAGCGCCAGGAAGAATGTCCGTGGGACTTTGATGGGTACCGTTTGAAATATAAAGAGTAGTTGCGGCAGTAGTGTCATTTTCACCGCATTCACTCTACCCAGCCAGGATATGTAGTATGTTCCCCATCTGTGTAGTTCCTCTGTCGCCTTCCTCAGCATTGGGAGGTAGTTGTGGGTGTAGAGGTCCGCCGGGTTGGGTGTTAGCCATATCCCTAGATATTTCATGCGGTGTGTGCACCAGCGATACGCTTGTTGTGTTTGGATCATGCGTTGGAGAGTTTGGTTAGCGGTTATGTTCAGTATCTCAGATTTCGTGTAGTTAATGCGGAGATTCGAGATGCTGCCGTACATGTCAAATTCCATCTGAATAGCTCGTAGGGAGGTCTCCGGATCTGTGACCACGAACAGCATGTCATCCGCGTAGGCCAGAGTTTTGTGATGTACTTCTCCGACCATCAGTCCTCGGATTTCCGCGTTGCGTCTGATCCTGTTGAGAAAGGGTTCCAACGTCAGAGCAAAAAGTATGGGCGAGAGCGGGCACCCTTGCCTGGTGCCGTTGTGTATCTGAAACGGGTCTGTCAGTGCGCCATTGATCCGGATGCGCGCCGTTGGGTTAGTGTATAGCGTCTGCACCAAGGACATGTATTTGGGCCCGATGCCAAGGGAGCGGAGCGTTTCGAACATCAGGTCCCAGTCCACCCTATCGAACGCTTTCTCTGCGTCAGTGGACAGGAGTAGAGTTGGGGCCTTCTGTGCTTTCGCGTGGACTATGAGGTTCAGGGCTCTGATGGTGTTGTCCCGCACCTCCCTGCCCGGTATGAAGCCCGTTTGATCCGGGTGGATCACGGTAGGTAGCAGCGGTGCCAGGCGTGCCGCCATCACGCTCGCTAGCAGTTTGAGGTCCGTATTCAGAACGGAGATCGGGCGGTAGCTGGGGCATAGTGTCCGGTCTTTATCTTCCTTCGGAAGAAGGGTAATGTTCGCTGAGGTGAATTGGGCCGTTGGCGTGGCCCCGTCCTGGGCTGAATTCAGCGCAGCAATGAGTTTCGGTAATAAGGCTCCAGCGAAGGTTTTGTAATATTGGAGGGGTAGGCCATCCGGTCCCGGTGCTCTGCCCGTTTTCGCTTTTTTGATGGCTTGCGCTAATTCCTCTGGGGTTATGGGAGCTTCTAGTGCTTCCTGGTCTACTTCCCCTATTCCTGGTATGTCTGCCGCATCTAGGTATCTGCGGATGTCTTCCAATTTTTGGGGCCTCGGATGCTCCGGATCGGTATGTCTGATACTGTATAGGTTTTGGTAGTACGCATGGAACGCTGTCGAAATCTGTTCCGGTAGGTGTCTGAGGTGTTGTTGTGCATCTTTGATTTTCGGTATATAAAGCTGGTTCCTGCGTTGCTTCAAGAGATTCGCTAACAGTCTCCCGCATTTGTCCCCGTGTTCATGGATCATATGTTTATAATGTTGGTACGAACGTTGAATTGCGCGGTTCAGGTGTGTGGTGAGTTGGGACCGCTTGGACTGGAGTTCTTCGTATGTCGTCGCGTCCAGGGTGCGTTTGTGTCTGGCCTCTAAGATCTCAATTGCCGTGCTGAGTTCATGTATCGTCTGTATCGCCCTCTTCTTACGGGTCGCACATATCGCGATGAGCCGGCCCCGGATAACTGTTTTGTGCGCTTCCCAGCACGTCAGTGGGGTGACTTCGTCTGTTTCGTTGTACTCGAAGTACTCCTGGATGTGTTGTTGCATCTGGTCTACAACCGTGATGTCTGAGAGCAGTGATTCGTTCAATCGCCATGACATTTGTCTGGGTCTGTGTAGCGGTGACTTCATCCGTATGCGGATTGGGCTGTGGTCCGACCATGTCATCGGTAGGATTTCTGCGGCACTGAGCAGGACTAGGTTGCGGTGAGGCATCAGGAAGTAATCCAGTCTTGTATAGGTCGAGTGTGTCGTTGAATAGAACGTGTAATCCCTGGTGGAGGGGTGTAGCGCCCGCCAGCAGTCCGCCAGCTGGTGGAGGTGTAGGAGGCGAAGTGTGTTGGCGTGCCTGTTGTATGGTGTGTTTCCATGCGAGGCCGTCGAGTCCTGGTCCGGATGGATCGCCAGGTTAAGATCTCCGCCCATGATCAAGGTGCCCTCCGCGAATTTCATCAGGGTGTTTAATGCGTCACGTAGGAAGTGGTATTGTTTCGTGTTCGGAGCGTACACATTAGCGAACGTGTACGTTTGATCTAGTATTGTGCCTTTCGTGAAGAGGTACCTGCCTTGTTTGCATCTTACGGTGGATTGCTCAACGTAAGGGACATGGCGGGAGAAGAGGATGCTTACTCCCTGCGAGCGTCGGTTTGGGTTGTGGCTGAAATATCCCATTGGATAGTTGCGATCCTTCAAGGCTGGTGCCCTGCCTTCCTGGAAGTGCGTTTCCTGGAGGAACGCTATCGAGGCTTTGTAGTGTTTCAGGTCGCGCAGTAGTCTGGAGCGTTTCTCCCTGACGTTCAGGCCGCGGACGTTGTAGGAGACCATACATAAGTCCTCCCTAGCGTATCCACCCGGTCCCGGTGTCGGCATCGTCCGGGCGGGGTCTAGGGGGTGGAGTGGGCGAGCCTTGTGTGTACGTGTGTCACTACGTGCTGTCGGTGGTGTGTCTGGGTTCAGAATGAAGCTGTATCTGTGTTTACTGTCGATTAGGTCTGTTAAGTCTAGGATATCGAACAAGCGTCCCGATTGACCGGTCCCTAGGTCACCCCGAGTGGGGTGCCTGTGTCGGTGTCAGGAGTGATGTGTCCCCTACCAGTTGGGGGCTGTTTTGTCCTATGCCTGTGGGGGAGTCTGGTTATCTGTCCGACCAGATTCGGTCCGTCTATTCCGTGGCAGCGCGGAATGTGGTACCGTGTGTGGTATGTGGTGTGTAGTCACTCGTCCCCTTGGTGGCTATGTAGGTGGAGCGGCCGCTCCGTCCTTTCTGTATAGAGCATATGTGGGTCTGCGTGTGTGCGCCATGCATATTGCTGTGTGTCGCGTCTCTATGTTTAAATAGCTCTCTGTTTTACTTTGGTGTCGCTCGGTCTGTATATTATGTCTCGGGCGAGGCCTCGGTTTGGGAGTTCCTACTTGGGTGCATGCGTGTCGTAGCTGTGCTGCAGGCGGGGCTGGGTGGTTAGTAGGTGGTTGTGTGCTCGTGGGGTTACGGGGTGAGTGTATAGTAATGTTCAGGCTAGTGGCGATGTCTAGCATGTTCGGGGGTTAGGTTCTTTGCGGCCCATCGCTCCGGTATGTCTTCGTGGTTGCCTCTACCCTGGTCTGTCGGGTTTCCTATTGCTATATCTACAGCAATGAAAGTAGTTAAGGCAAGGCCCTGTAGGCAAGCCAATCTGAGGGCTGTCACTAGGTCTGTCTTGATGCTATCATTATTCATGTGTTTTTTTTTGTTTTTTTTTCCCCTTTTCCCCCTCCCCCCTCCCCCCCCCTCTCCCTTTCTTTCCCCCCCCTCTTCATACCTCCCCCCTTTCCCGTCCCCCTCCCTACCACCCCCCTTGACGTCTGTGTGTGTTGCCTCGGGGCGTCTATCTCACGGGAGCTGGAAAAACGATCTTGCCAGCCAATCTGGAACTTGGAGCGGTGGGAGGCCCATGGTGCGGAGGAAACCCGGGAGATCTTCTGGCCTTCTCACCACCAGTTGGTCTGGGCCGTGCCTGGCCGAGAGGGAGAATGGATAGCCCCACCTGTATGGTATTCCTGCCTGTTGCAGCGCGGATGTTACTGGGCGTAGGGCTCTCCTAGCCTGCAGGGTGTACCTGGATAAATCTTGGTATACTGATACGTTCTGGTTTTCGAAGCGGATGGTACCCATGCGGCGAGCTGTGCGCAGTATGTCTTCTTTCAGCTGATAATTGTCTAGGCAGCACACAATGTCTCTTGGTGGTTCTCCCGGCCCCGGCAAGGGTCGCAGTGCCCTATGCGCTCTGACTATGCCGAGTCTGGGCCTTTGTGGGCCCCCCTGTATCTGGGCGAACAGGCGCTGCAGCGTGTCTGGTATGTGTTCTGCAGGGCCACCCTCTCTCACCCCGCGGATTCGTAGATTCATCCTGCGGCCGCGGTTGTCTAAGTCATCTATCCACGTGGCTAGGTTGGCTGTGTCTGCTTCCTGGCTGGCCACGGCCGAATTAGTGTGTTCCAAGTCCGTGCGGAGGGACCTGGCCTCAGACTCCACCACTGACATCCGGGCTTCCACATTAGACAGGTCAGTGCGGAGTTGAGCCACCTCCTCCCTCACCACGCGGCCCAGCCGTTCAGATAGGGCCTCAAAGTCTGCCTTAGTGAGCAGATTAGGGAGTATGGCCTTCCACTCACTCTCCTGTGGGGGCTGTACCTCTGATGCGGTGGACGGTACTGGCGACATCCTAGCCGGCGTGGAGGGGAAGGAATCCATGTCCTGGCTGGCGGCCTCCTCCTCCCGCTGTGGTGAACGGGCGCGAGTTGCGGCTTGGAGGTAGGATCGGATAGAGTGCTCCCCTTCGCGCCCAGAGGGTCTTGGGGTGCCGGTGGGGTCGGATTGCTTCCTAGTGCGACCCATGTCTGTGTGTGGACGGGCTTGGTGCCGGTATTATAGCAGTTATATTGCGGGTGCCACGAGGAGCTCCGGAGTTAGGCGTCCATCTTCCTCGGCTGCCGGACACGCCCCCTCTCAATAGTAATTTTGTAGGACATGTCTAAATGATGAATAATACATCATGTAATCCTATCGAACATATAAAGATTTACAAGGAAACTTTGTAAGGAACTCAGCAGTGAAAACTGCTGGATGTTCTTCATTCCTGAGTGCATTAAGGAGAACAGCATTGAGGTGCGTGAGACATTGTTGCAGTCTTTAGATTCCAGCAATAATGGACTCATCAGTGAAGTCTTTAGGACAGATATCTCAAACTCTGCTCTGTGCCTCACGAGGTGTTGATAACCTGCAACTCTCAGATTTCTTTGAATGCTACAGATGGCTAAAGGATAGACATGAGCAATTAGTTTCTGTCCGAATTAAAATTCGGCCGAATTTTGGGTAATTCGGACATTCGGGTGCTTTCGAATGTCCGAATAGATGAATTGCTGAAGTGCCGAAGTTGCTGAAGTGCCGAAGTTGCCGAAGTTCTGAGGTGTCAAAGTGCTGAAGTTCCGTAGCACAGTATTGCCTAAGTACTAATATACTTACCCAGTGAAAGAATGTTACACTGTATACAATTTCAAATAAAAAGTATACAAACATAGCCAGGATTCAGCTGTAAGCATTTGCAACACTTACAACAATCAAGTAACATACATTCATATAAAATGTAAGTTACTTGGCCAGTCATGTAATGACAGGAATGAATAAGTAGATAACTCCCTAATTCCCACGGTATTAGGGAGCTATCTACTAAAAGGCTGAAAGACCTAAATTGGTCTTTCAGACAAATTTACTAATACTAAGTAAAGATTACTTAGTATTAGTAAATTATGCTCCTACTCGCTATACCGCGAGTAGGGGCATGTCTATTAAACAGTGAGCAGCCTGTGGCCCCTCCTGAGCCCCCACCCGTAACATGCGAGTGGGGTCTTTTAAACTCCAATCAGAGTGCTCTGACAGGTAAATGAAGAGACTGACAGGTAAGTCTCTACATTTACCTGTCACAGCACTCTGATTGATTGGTTTGAAATCCACCAATCAGAGTGCTCTGTGTCATTTTACACAGCGTGGGAAAGTTCTTTGGAATTTTCCCACGCTGTGTAATTTGACTCATAACACTCTGATTGGTTACTTAATGTAACCAATGCTCATTGTAATTTTTTTTTACAGTGAGCAGCCACAGGCCACAGGCTGCTCACTGTTTAATACACATGCCCCTACTCGCGGTATAGCGAGTAGGGGCACAATTTACTAATACTAAGTAATTTTTACTTAGTATTAGTAAATTTGGCTGTAAGACCAATTTAGGTCTTTCAGCCTTTTGGTAGATAACTCCCTAATACCGTGGGAATTAGGAGTTATCTACCAAGCGGCTGCAAGAAAAGTCCCGAAATGCCGGAGTTCTGAAGTGCCGAAGTTGCCTTAGTTCCGAAGTTGCCGAAGTTCCGAAGTGTCTAAGATCCGAAGTGCCGAAGTGTTCAAGTGCCGAAGTGCCGAAATTCCGAAGTGTCGAAGTCCCGAATTGAAGAAGTACCGAATTTCGGAATGCCAAACCGAGCCAAATATTTTCCCCATGCACATGCCTACTAAAGGATAATGGGAGTTGTGGTTCAGCAACATTTGGGCTATCAGAGTTTAAGACGCCTTTTCTGGAACATGAAATATGTTTGAAAATAGCAGCAAGGGAGTCAGCAGTAAACTCTAGGTCAACTCAAAAAGTTTTAACTTCACAGTAGTAGTGAATGCAGCATGTTATCAAAAAATACTGGCAGACAATTTGCATTCTTCTGCATGAAGATTGCTCATGGGACGCTCTTGAACTTTCCAGCATGACAATGACCCTAAGGACAAGGACAAGTTGGCACTCCGGTGGTTACAGCAGAAAAAGGTGAAGATTCTCAAGTGGCCATCACAGTCTCCTGACCTTAATATCATCAAGCCAATATGGGGAGATCTCAAATGTGCGGTTCATGCAAGACGACCAAAGACTTTGCATGACCTGGAGGTATTGTGCCAAGACGAAAGGGCAGCTATAGCACCTGCACTAATTAGGGGCCTCATAGACAACTATTACAAAAGACTGCACGCTGTCATTGATGCTAAGGGGGGACAATACACAGTATTAAGAACTAAGGGTATGCAGACTTTTGGACAGGGGTAATTTTTTTTTTCTTTGTTGCCATGTATTGTATTATGATTGTGTCATTCTGTTATTACCTACAGTTGAATATGAATCCCATAAGAAATAAAAGAAATGTGTTTTGCCTGCTCACTCGTGTTTTCTTTAAAAATGGTACGTATATTACCAATTCTCCAAGGGAATGCAAACTTTTGAGCACAGCTGTATATGTCCTCTAGCCATCAGTCATCTTTGTTTCCCTTCAGTTACCTTTTTTGGTGCAACAGGTGGAATTCTGAATCACGAATCAAAACACGCTTGTCCATGTCACGTTTAACCCCTTAAGGACACATGACGTGTCTGACACGTCATGATTCCCTTTTATCCCAGAAGTTTGGTCCTTAAGGGGTTAAACATTTGTTATGAAGGAACACAACTGCAGATTTCTTATAGTTTGAATATTTATTATAAAAAGTAGAAGATATTGTGACGTTAAGTCCAATTTACAGGTACTGTAGCTTTAATTAGTAAACGATAACTGAAGTCCACAATTACAGGCACTGTAGCTTTAAGTAGTAAACGATAACTGAAGTCCACAATTACAGGCACTGTAGCTTTAAGTAGTAAACGATAACTGAAGTCCACAATTAGAGGCACTGTAGCTTTAAGTAGTAAACGATAACTGAAGTCCACAATTACAGGCACTGTAGCTTTAAGTAGTAAACGATAACTGAAGTCCACAATTACAGGCACTGTAGCTTTAAGTAGTAAACGATAACTGAAGTCCACAATTACAGGCACTGAATCAGAAAGAGTCTCTTAGTAGTGTTAATGAATTAGGTGATAAGAAGTTACAATAGCTGTTCCATAGCATTTAACTGAAGCAAGACAGATGCAGCTAACTTGTATAGTGAATGAGTTAAAGATAGCTGTAACTGGGTTGTTTTATAGAAGGACTTTGGAGACAGGAAATAACGGCTTTGAGATGTAACGCTTATCACAGAGGTTTTACTTAGCTTCTGGCACATAGAACACTGGTTCCCGAGATCTCCTCAGAGGCGGTTATCATAAGTGAAGAGAGTTCAGCTTTAGTCGTGGATGAGGAGAGGTGAAGGGAACTTGAAGTGTCTTCCAGTCCGGTCCGGTAACAGAAGGCTTTCACAACGAAGTTGTAGCCGGTTCGTGAGTACGGAACGTAGTTCAATAATCCAGCGTCGATCAGCTGGTGCGGTCGGATTAAATAAGGAGACCGTGTCATAAAGGGGTGTGGCTAGGCTCCGTGGAACCAGGAAGTAAGAGGATACCATAGTTAAGGCATGACAGTCCATTGCGTTTTGTTTGGTTCATGAATCAGCTACATTTGGTTTCGGAGTTCAGGAATTTATACAATAACCGATCGGCCCAAATTCAGACAAAACAAGTATCTAATTCTGAGACTAACTCAGAAGCTTTAAGATCACATCTGTAAGGGGTCACTGGAGAGGTAAGCAGATGACATTCATCTATATCTTCTGGGTACAGATACACTCAATGTCACAGATTAAGACAGGTTCATGGTTTCTTTGTGTGCTGTAACCCAGGCATTGCATGCAAAATGGTGTCTGGTTACCCTGGGATGTGCTGAGTGCGTGCTGAATGTGTGCTGAGTGTGTGCTGAGTGTGTGCTGAGTGCATGCTCAGTGCTTACCCAATATTGTTGAATGGGTAAGGCAGTGGCTGAGTGACAGGCAACAGAGGGTTGTAGTCAATGGAGTATATTTGAAGCTTGGGCTTGTCACCAGTGGAGTACCTCAGGGATCTGTACTTGGACCCATTCTCTTTAATATTTTTATTAGTGATATTGCAGGTCTTGATGGTAAGGTATGTATTTTTGCTGATGATACTAAGATATGTAACAGGGTTGATGCTCCAAGAGGGATAAGCCAATTGGCAAATGAATTAGGTAAACTAGAAAAATGGTCAGAGTTGTGGCAACTGTGCAATGTGGTAAAGTGCAAGATAATGCATCCTGGACGTAAAAACCCAAGGGAGAAGTACAGAATATTTGATAGAGTCCTAACCTCAACATCTGAGGAAAGGGATTGTCAGGGTACCTGAAGCCTCCAGGGGCGGACTGAGAACCCTCAGGGCCCCCGGGCAAAATAAATCAAGGGCCCCCTTACAGGCCCCACCCATACTCCGCAGCAAGCGCCACCCATGTCCCGCCTCCATGCACCGCCTCCAGCCACACCCTACACAATCTTTAGACACAAGGAACAAAAGTGCAATAATCCCTTCAAGGCCCCAGTAGAGACTACAATTGAGGGCTAATGGGCCATGGAGGGGGGTCTTTCTAGCAGAGGCTATCTCAGTGTCCTTTAGAGAGTGTGTTAGAAAGAATCCCCTCCAGGCCCTATTAGAGACTACAATGGAGTCTAATAGGCTTGGAAGGGGGTCTTTCTAACAGAGGCCATCTCAGTGTCCCTGCTGGAAACAGTCGCCTCCAGGCCCCAGAAAGACTACAATTGAGGGCTAATGGGCCATGGAGGGGGGGAGCATTCTAGCAGAGGCTATCTCAGTGTCCTTTAGAGAGTGTGTTAGAAAGAATTTCCTCCAGGTCCCATTAGAGACTACAATGGAGTCTAATGGGGCCTGGAGGGGGTCTCTCCAACACTCTGGTTCCTATTCACAATATAGCAACACAACATAGCTGATACCTAGGCCAAGTTGGCTCCTCTTACCTTAATTACGGTTGCTGGCTGGCAGTCTGTGGGCTTGCTGGAAGGCTGTGGGCTTACTGGCTGCGGCTGGCAGGCTGTGGGCTTGCTGGCAGGCTGTGGGCTTGCTGGCTACTGCCGGCAGGCTGTGGGCTTGCTGGCTGCGGCTGGCAGGCTGTGGGCTTGCTGGAAGGCTGTGGGCTTACTGGCTGCAGCTGGCAGGCTGTGGGCTTGCTGGCAGGCTGTGGGCTTGCTGGCTACTGCCGGCAGGCTGTGGGCTTGCTGGCTGCGGCTGGCAGGCTGTGGGCTTGCTGGCTGCGGCTGGCAGGCTGTGGCTTGCTGGCTGTGGCTTGCTGGCTGTCAGGCTGTGGCTTGCTGGCTGCGGTTGGCAGGCTGTGGGTTTGCTGGCTTTAAGCCTAACTGGTGGCCTGTAGGCTGGCTGGCTGTCTACTGGCCAGCCTGTGGGCTGGCTGGCCTGTGGGTTGGCTGGCTTGCTGGCTACTGGGGCACTCGTAGATTATTCAAAGAAATAATCCATGCACAATAACCACTACTACTCTGTGTAGTCGTTATGGTGCCAGGAGGGCCGGGCCCCCCTCCCAGAGTAAGTAGTCAAACCGTTTAAGAACAGTTTGACAACTTACCTGGGGTCTGCTGGGATATGAGGCTGTAGTAGGGTATAGGAGCAGTGGTGCAATGTGTAAGGGGTGCAGTGTGTGTGAAAGGTTCAGTGTGTGTGAGGGGGTGTAGTGTGTGAATGTGTAGGGTGTGTGGGGCAATGTGTGTACGAGGGGGCTGTGTATGTGTGTGGCAATGTTAGTATGGGGGGCTGTGTGTGTATGGGTGGGCAGTGTATGTGTGTGTGTGTGAGGCAATGTGTGTAAATGTGTATGGTGTGTGTGGGGGCAGTGTGTTTATGGGGCTAAAGTTCACTCTCACCACTGCGACCACCAGGAATCCCTGGTGGTCACAGTGTTGAGAGTGAACTCTAGCCCGTAGCTCCAGGGCTAGAGTTTACTCTCGCAAGAGCCGTAACGTTGCCGTGGTAACCGCGGCAACGATCTGTGCTCGCGCAAGAAGGACCCAGAGGAGCTGCAGGCTGAGCTCCCGGGTCCTCTCGTCCTCCCTCCCCTGCCCGCACGGTGCCTGCGGACAGGGGAGGGGGCAATTGCCCTCCTCTTACTCCCCCTCTTCTTACCCCCTTCTTACTCCCACTCTCTTCTTACCCCCCTTCTTACTCTCCCCCTCTTCTTACTCCCCCCTCCCCCTCTCCTTACTCCCCCTTCTTACTCTCCCCCTCTTCTTACTCCCCCCTCCCCCTCTTCTTACTCCCACCTCTTCTTACCCCCTCCCCCCTCTTCTTACTCCCCCTTCCTCTTTTTACTCCCCCCTCCCCTCTTCTTACCCCCTTTACTCCCCCCCTCCCCTCTTCTTACTCTCCCCTCCCCCTCTTCTTACTCCCCCCTTCCTCTTTTACTCCCCCCTCCCCCTCTTCTTACTCCCTTCTTACTCCCCCCTCCCTTCTTACCCCCCCTCTCTTCTTACCCCCCTCCCTCCTCTTACCCCCTCCCTCTCTCTTCTTACCCCCTCCCTCTCTCTTCTTACCCCCCTCCCTCTCTCTTTTTACCCCCCTACTCCCCTCTCTCTTTTTACCCCCTCTCTCTTTTAACCCCCCCTCCCTCTTTTAACCCATCTCTTTTAACAACCCCCTCTCTCTTTTAACCCCCCCTCCCTCTCTCTTTTAACCCCCCCTCTCTCTTTTAACCCCCCTCCCTCTCTCTTTTAACCCCCCTCCCTCTCTCTTTTAACCCCCCCCTCTCTCTTTTAACTCCCCCCCTCTCTCTTTTTACCCCCTCCCCGTAGCGTGGCCGAGCTGCTCTGCGTCCGCGGTGCCGGCCGGAGTGATAGGAAGGTGCACACACACTGAGTGTGCACCTTCCTGTCAGTCCGGCCGGGTACAGGAAACAGAAACTCCTGTTCCGCGCGGAACAGGAGTTTCTGTTTCCTGTACCCGGCCGGACTGACAGGAAGGTGCACACTCAGTGTGTGTGCACTTTCCTATCACTCCGGCCGGCACCGCGGACGCAGAGCAGCTCGGCCACGCTACGGGGAGGGGAGGTGAGAAGCTGCAGCCGCCTGAGTGCTCTTAAGAGAGCGCTCAGGCGGCTGCAGCATTTAAAGGGGCGGCCGGGCCCCCTGATGGCGGGCCCCCCTCCCGGCCGGGCCCTCGGACCATGTCCGAAGTGCCCGACCGGTCAGTCCGCCCCTGGAAGCCTCTACCTCCGAAAGAGGTAGAGACTTAGTAGTTTACTCCTCCAGCAGGTCGGCTTCCTCCATCCCTCGTGGCTCTCCTAGACACTCTCACGCCGGCCGCGAGGGATCCGTCTCATTTTATGACGTCACGCACGCTGCCCGACGTCATGACGTCAGTCCGGACCAATCTGTCACTCAAGTGACTGGAAGCCACTCAGGACTCGTCGGAGGCGGGTATACTCACTGTAACCAGGGTATTTAAACCTGTTTCTCCCATTCACTCATTGCCCTGTCGTGGTTCTAGCCTGTCGAGTCACACAGTGCTCTGGCGATTTCAGTTATTCCTTTGGTTCCGACCCGGCTAGTTTGACTTAGTCTGTTTCCCTCTGGTATCCTTGACCTCGCTCACCTGTCCTCTCGTTCCCTCGACCTCGGCTTGTTTCTGACCATTCTCTTTACTCTCCGTACGTTAGTCCGGCCATTTTAAGGTCCGGTATACGTACCCTGTCCTGTTTGTACTTTGCGTGTTGGATCCCTGTCCCGATCCTGACAGGGATTTAGGGGTGATTATTTCTGATTACTTAAAGGTAGGCAGACAATGTAATAGAGCAGCAGGAAATGCTAGCAGAATGCTTGGTTGTATAGGGACAGGTATTAGCAGTAGAAAGAGGGAAGTGCTCATGCCATTGTACAGAACACTGGTGAGACCTCACTTGGAGTACTGTACGCAGTACTGGAGACCGTATCTTCAGAAGGATATTGATACTTTAGAGAGAGTTCAGAGAAGGGCTACTAAACTGGTTCATGGATTGCAGGATAAAACTTACCAGGAAAGGTTAAAGGATCTTAACATGTATAGCTTGGAGGAAAGACGAGACAGGGGGGATATGATAGAAACATTTAAATACATAAAGGGAATCAACACAGTAAAGGAGGAGACTATATTTAAAAGAAGAAAAACTACCACAACAAGAGGACATAGTCTTAAATTAGAGGGACAAAGATTTAAAAATAATATCAGGAAGTATTACTTTACTGAGAGGGTAGTGGATGCATGTAATAGCCTTCCAGTTGAAGTGGTAGAGGTTAACACAGTAAAGGAGTTTAAGCATGTGTGGGATAGGCATAAGGCTATCCTAACTATAAGACAAGGCTAGGGACTAATGAAAGTATTTAGAAAACTGGGCAGACTAGATGGGCCGAATGTTTCTTACAGTGAGGGAAAAAAGTATTTAAACCCCTGCTGATTTTGAATGTTTGCCCACTGACAAATAAATGATCAGTCTATAATTTTAACAGTGAGAGAGAGAATAACAAAAAAAGTTCTAAATTGATTTCCATATAATGAGTGAAATACGTATTTGATCCCCTAACAATCAGCAAGATTTTTGGCTCCCAGGTGTTTTATACAGGTAACGAGCTGAGATTAGGAGCAGTCTCTTAAAGGGAGTACTCCTAATTTCAGCTTGTTACCTGTATAAAAGACACCTATCCACAGAATCAATAAATCAATCAATCAGATTCCAAACTCTCCACCATGGCCAAGACCAAAGAGCTGTCCAAGAGACCAAGAATGGTAGACCTACACAAGGCTGGAATGGGCTACAAGACCATCGCCAAGTAGCTTGGTGAGAAGGTGACAACAGCTGGTGCAATTTTTCGCAATTGGAAGAAACACAAAATAACTGTCAGTCTTCCTCGGTCTGGTGCTCCATGCAAGATCTCACCTCGTGGATTTTCAATGATCATGAAAACGGTGATGAATCAGCCCAGAACTACACGGGAGGATCTTGTTAATGATCTCAAGGTAGCTGGGACCATAGTCACCAAGAAAACAATTGGTAACACACTACGCCGTGAAGGAGTGAAATCCTGCAGCACCTGCAAGGTCCCCCTGCTCAGTAAAACACATGTACAGGCCTGTCTGAAGCTTGCCAATGAACATCTGAATGATTCAGAGGAGAACTGAGTGAAAGTGTTGTGGTCAGATGAGACAAAAATCAAGCTCCTTGGCATCAACTTAGCTCGCCGTGTTTGGTGGAGGAGGAATGGTGCCTATGACACCAAGAACACCATCCCCACAGTAAAAACATGGAGGTGGAAACATTATGCTTTGGGGGTGTTTTTCTGCTATCGTCATATCTTGGGTGAGAACCTCCTTCCCTCAGCCAGGGCATTGAAAATGGGTCGTGGATGGGTATTCCAGCATGACAATGACCCAAAACACATAGCCAAGGCAACAAAGGCGTGGCTCAAGAAGAAGCACATTAAGGTCCTTTAGTGGCCTAGCCAGATTCCAGACCGTAGTCCCATAGAAAATCTGTGGATGGAGCTGAAGCTTTCGAGTTGCCAAACGTCAGCCTCGAAACCTGAATGACTTGTAGAGGATCTGTATAGAGGAGTGAGACAAAATCCCTCCTGAGATGTGTGCAAACCTGGTGACCAGCTACAAGAAACGTCTGACCTCTGTGATTGCCAACAAGGGATTTCCCACCAAGTACTAAGGGGAAGGGGTCAAATACTTATTTTACTCATTGACATGCAAATCAATTTATAACTTTTTTGACAGACGTTTTTCTGGATTTATTTTTGTTATTCTGTCTCTCACTGTTAAAATACACCATTATAATTATAGACTGGTCATTTCTTTGTCAGTGGGCAAACGTTCAAAATCAGCAGGAGATCAAATACTTTTTTCCCTCACTGTATCTGAGAGCGTGCTGTGTGTGTTCTGAGTGCGTGCTGAGTGCCTGCTAAGTGTGTGCTGAGTGCTTGCTGAGTGCCTGCTAAGTGTGTACTGAGTGTATGCTGAGTGTGTGCTGAATGTGTGCTGAGTGCCTGCTAAGTGTGTGCTGAGTGCTTGCTGAGTGTGTGCTGAATGTGTGCTGAGTGCCTGCTATGTGTGTGTTGAGTGTGTGCTGAGTGCATGCTGAGTGTGTGCTGAGTGCCTGCTGAGTGTGTGCTGAGTGTGTGCTGAGTGCTTGCTGAGTGTGTGTTGAATGTGTGCTGAGTGCCTGCTAAGTGTGTGCTGAGTGTGTGCTGAGTGCTTGCTGAGTGTGTGTTGAATGTGTGCTGAGTGCCTGCTAAGTGTGTGCTGAGTGTGTGCTGAGTGTGTGCTGAGTGTATGCTGAGTGTGTGCTGAATGTGTGCTGAGTGCCTGCTAAGTGTGTACTGAGTGCTTGCTGAGTTTGTGCTGAATGTGTGCTGAGTGCCTGCTAAGTGTGTGCTGAGTGCTTGCTGAGTGTGTGCTGAATGTGTGCTGAGTGCCTGCTAAGTGTGTACTGAGTGTATGCTGAGTGTGTGCTGAATGTGTGCTGAGTGCCTGCTAAGTGTGTACTGAGTGTGTGCTGAATGTGTGCTGAGTGCTTGTTGAGTATGTGCTGAGTCTGTGCTAAGTGTGTGTTGAGTGTGTGCTGAGTGCATGCTGAGTGTGTGCTGAGTGCTTGCTGAGTGTGTGCTGAGTGCATGCTGAGTGTGTGCTGAGTGCTTGCTGAGTGTGTGCTGAGTGTGAGTGTGTGCTGAGTGCTTGCGGAGTGTGTGCTGAGTCTGTGCTAAGCATGTGCTGAGTGCTTGCTGAGTGTGTGGTGAGTGTGTACTGAGTGCGTGCTGAGTGTGTGCTGAGTGTGAGTGTGTGCTGAGTGTGTGCTGAGTGCTTGCTGAGTGAGTGTTGAGCTAGGAGACATGTGCTGTATATTCCAGGATGTGAGATTCTTATTAGTATAGTTTTTGTGTGTTTGCTTATCTCACAGCACGTCAGAGCAATAAAAAGCACATGGATGTGTCTGTTCAACGTGTTGTAAATGTATACATAGCCATTACTGAGTATATAAACACAGCAGCCAGTGGCTATAACTAGTTTACATTTTATTGAAAACACCTCAATCCTCAATGCAGTATTTAAATGGGTACTTCAGACTGCTGATCAGCCTCTCCTTCCTAAACATAATTGTAGACAGTGGAGTTATTTACAAAACACTGAGCTGTAGTGACATGAAATTGACACAATTAGGCCAAAATAGCTGATTTCGAAAAAAATCCCCAATTCAGCCAACTGTGATAATCACAGATCAGCTAGTTTGGCCTTCAACTTGCAATTCAATTTTCGATTCACTGTAATTTAATGTTTAGTAAATAACCCATTACGCACGTAAAAATATCAAAATTATTTCCCAAACTATCCAAAATAGCTTAATAAATATTAAAATGTCCCTCTAAATACCATCACAACTTTGCATAATGTCACGCTTGATGACGCAGTGAGTACCCTGCATTCACTCTCAGCTGTTAGAGTGGCTTCTAACTACAGTCATTTCTATAAACCCTGTGTAAGACAGCCCCTCAGAGCTGTCAATCAGGCAGGTGCAATGCTCACGTCTGGTTGCTCAATATGAATTGTGTCCAAGCTGTGTTTGTGGCAGGTACATAGGAACTGACCTGTCTCTCCCGGCTCTGCTGATTGCTGCACATTATAGTGAGATGTTTTCTGATCACTGCGTTGATTTTTACCAGCTGTAAAAAAAATAAAAAAACATAGAAAAAAATATTATTGTGTTTTTTTTCCACATTTTTGTAATTGCAGCAGGTTAATATATTCCCCCAATTAATCTATAATATTACTGGAATAATTATTTTATTCTTTGCCTGAAGTGAACTACATCTTCCCCACATTTAAAGAGCAGACAGGTCCATTAATGAAGTCCTTTGGGAAATGTCGTTGAGACATGCTTTTCTGCATTAAGAGTTTTTTAAAAGTTTTCCTAATTTGTGTAATTAGCTATGAACATTGTAATTAATTCTTATTTCTGTGGACAAAATATTAACATTTGATTCTGCTAGTTTTGGAATGTATGTATTATTCATTAACAACGTTTAATACATTGTCATATTTCTGACTATCTTCCAGCCTGAATATGTATTTTCCATTTGCATCAAGTTGGCACGATTTCCGCAAGCAGGATCAGAATTATTTCTCCAGACGTGAACTCACATTAACCCGATATTATTAACACACAGGGATAGGTGTTTTGATACTGTGACTTTTTTTATCAATATTTTTTTCTCTGCAGTACCTGTTTGTGCGTGAATTTGGAAATATTAATGGCCAGTGCTAAGTGTCCCTCAGACACTTTCATTATTGACTGGGAGGTGCTCATATTGATTCTTGAAGGACATTATCTGATAAATCCATGAGGATAATAACAATAAGGGATCGTAAATCGGTTTGTCCAATGAGCACAGAACTTTCTCAGTATCTCCCGAGTCTCACGGTGACACCACAGGGGCTGGATTTGAATGCATGAGTGGCAGGCTGACTTATTTAAATGTAGGAGATCACTGGAAGTATTGTGCGCAATGTTATCCCACATAAGTCAAAGTCATTGCATTCTAACAGTGGTTGATCACCATTAAAGAGCAAAATAAACGTTATAAAAGATATTAAAACTTACTAACTTGCTGTACGGGTGGAGTCCACACTGGAGACTCTCAAGCAAGCTTTACTGACCTTCTTTCTGGACATGTTTCCGTGAAACGTGTTGGGCTGATCCCATCCATAAGGACTGACAGGGTCCGATAATGCCACAAAAGTATCCATGGAACTAAATTTGTGGTGGATGTGAAAGGGGAAGATAATTGTAGAAAGAGATGAAGAAAAGCTCGTTGGGTGGAGATCTATGCATAGAGGTCGGATGAGAGACCATCAGCATGAAATGGACCCCAAGTCAGGATGAGGACAAAACATTTCATATGGCTAAGATTTCACCTAATACTGTAAAAAAATTAAAATAACCTTTTTTTACGCATGATGTTATATTAGAGAATTAGCAGATGACATCACAATCCAGTTGAGTCAGTCCAGGCACAGTCAGGGCACACATTGCATTGGAGGTTGAGATATAGAAGTACGGTTTCTTTTCCCCTTTCTTTCTGCTCGGTCTATACTGACTTCTAGGAGCGAACGTAGAGCTTTTAACAATAACTGACAGGGAGCTACAGCGGTAAATACAACAGATGTGAATTTCAACATTTCACACCTTACAAACACATATTCAATAAATGTAGGAGTTACATAAACATCACATAGCATGATAACAAATCATGAAACAATTTAGCTACTAGGAAATAGGAAATGTTGCTTGCCAATTAATATAATGAATTATGACTTATATAATTGGCGTTCGGGGCTACAATCTAGCAATGCCAGATATAATAAAGTATATGGAGAGTTTTTTTTTTTCTTATGTAACAAACATTAATAAACATGTTAAAAATAAAACCAATATATTTGAAAGACATTATTTTGTTGAGCTTTTTTAATGGATCTCAGAATTTTATACTAGCTAAATGATACATTATAGTAATATCTGAACCCCCCCCTAACTGTGTTTGGAATAAATGGAGGAGTCCGTCTATCCTGGAGACCGTGTGGATTACAGTCACTTGGAAGAAGGAGCCCCTCTCTCAGTGGGATAACAATGATAACCTCATAGTGTGCATTTTGATTGGATGGTTGCTTTAGGTTACGTTTCATGCACTCGTTCCTGTTTCTCCTCCTGTGTTTTATTTCTAAATCCTTACATTTGATACGGGCACAATTACTTTTATTTCTTTAATTAATGACCCATTCTTGAATGCTTAAATGCTTAACTCATTCTTCCAGCAATATACCTTGATTAGACTCTTCTCACAGTAAGATGTTTCTCCATTATACAAGTCCATGCTGCTATACTAACCAATTGGTTAAGAGGAGCTTATTGGAGCTGCAGTCATTGGGAAAACACTTAACATGAAATCCTGATTTTGGTCCCACTCCCAGAGGTCAACAAACACCATTGAATCTGTAAAGGTCAATTTGTTAATTAAACTTCCACAGGTTGTTGCCTCTTGTAGAGCGTCGCCTTTGTACACAAGACATCTATCCTTCTTCCTTAAAGTCAGCAGCTCACTATTTTATTCCAGATCCACATTGACCCTGTGACGAGACCAATCTCGCCACTGTGCATTGGAGGAGCCTGGTTGCCCGCCTGCTGCCTTTAGACTGTGGCCCCATGTTGAAACGCTTGATTTTCCCTTGCAAAGACACGAAAGCCGGGTCATTCGGTGCTTGCCCTGTTTGAGCGGTGATACCCCAGATAGCTATGCCAGGGAGCCTATTCGTATAATGAAAGACTATGGGAAAGACTTTGGCTCCATGCCAATTGAACTGTATGTGTGTGATCTGAGCGCCATTCAGTAATAATGTGTGCTCAGATCTGAGCTATGTGGGGATATGTTGAATGTACCTGTTTTATGCAATGGCTGCACAGTTATATATATTTATGTATTTTATTGTCTTTTGCTGCCATGTGTTCAATGGAGTTTTGCCTCTGTCTTTGGAGATCAATGGATTACTTCTCAATTATCTCCAGGATAGAAGACACTGTGGAACTGGTTTTGGGCAGAAAAGCCATGCGTCATTTGGTCACAAAGGACTACGATCTATCTTTTGAACCACTGGACCAATTTGTATGATTTTGACGTATGTTTGTATTTGGAGTATGCAGATTCTGAAAATTTATTATGTGAATGTGATGCATACTTTTAAAGTTCTGAATAATGTGGAAAAACTGTATTTCTCTGCCTGTGATAATTACATTACCCATTGTGTAAGGTAATTGTATCACAGGCAGAGGGGAGGATTTTGTGTGGGAGTGTCTGAGTGTATTGTACGTGTTTATTGGTTGTTTTCCAAAACCCTGTGGGTGGTACTAATGTGTATATAAGAACAATAAACCCACAGCTCTAGCTGTTCACTGCTTGACCCTCAACACGAAGCTTTGTCTCGTTCTTGGGGGGATTTATTGAATGCCGTTCCAGTTTGACTGCTAGGAGTGTAAACCTATTTGTATGGTTTTTCCTATTCGGCTATTTACAGCATTCGGATGGTTCCGGTTCAGGTGTTTACGGCATTCATATGCTTCTCTGGTTCAGTGGATTGGTGTTTACAGTAGCTGTGCCTGTGTCTCTGGAAGGGGAAGATCTACTAAACAGCTTTTAACCCCTTTTTTTGCCTGGGGGTGCTGTTACAGACCCCTCAAAGGCAGATTATATAGCACCGGATTCATGAAAACGTGGATATTTTACTAGTAAGCGGTCAATTCACAGGCAAACATGTTAAGGGAATCTTAATTTGCATTCCTCGTTTATAATGCTGACAATGTTATCGATATATATATTAAAAGCGAAGAGGTTGAGAATGAATCTTGGAAGGTAGATAGATAGATCAGACGCAGGCCTGGATCACTAGTTTTAAGATTTTGTCATCATTCTGTCGAGGGAGACATGCACAACTGTCTTTAGCAGTGTCGTGTCACATATGTATGGCATTTATAAAATGGAATAATTTAATTCAATTTTTTTTTTTTTTAAAGAATCCAGGTCAGTGGAATCACTGCAATGGAGTGTGCACCCGGAATACCTCTCCCTCTCCCCACTCCCCCCACCCCCCTGGAAATGAGTTTACTTTATATGTTTTGTATTTTGTTTTTGCCTTTATCTGTTTTATGTTTTGGTTTTCTCTATTGCACCTCTCAGGTAATTTGATATTTCTCTTTGTATATCCCCCTGTCTCCTATGCTTTTGGAGAGTAGTAATTCTTGTATTAGGAAGGATGCTGCAAATTAACAATATATTTAGTTTAGCTTAGTAATGTCTTTTCCTCTGTTTTTCCATTTTATTTATTCATTTATTGCTTATAGTTGCAATGGGTGTGTCTGATAAATTACATAGTTACATAGCTGAAAAGAGACTTGCGTCCATCAAGTTCAGCCTTTCTCACATATGTTTTTGCTGCTGAACCAAAAGAAGGCAAAAAAAACTATAATATGTATAGCCTTTTTTATGAATAGATTGCCAGGTAATGGTTTGTACTGGCCCCAAATATCTATCTATCTATTATATAATGCATTATCTATCTATCTATCTCTATTTATATAGTTCTTAGTGTAAAAAAAAACTTTTCTTTGCCTTAGATTAAATCTCCTTTCTTCCAGCCTAAATGTGTGACCTTGTGTCCTTTGTAAAGACCTGTTTATAAATGGATTTCCAGATAATGGTTTGTACTGGCCCCGAATATATTTGTATAATGTTATCATATCCCCTCTGAGGCGCTGTTTTTCCAAACTAAAGAGATTTACATTTTTTAACCTTTCTTCATAACTAAAATGCTCCATTCCTTTTATCAATGTTGTAGCTCGTCTCTGCACTTTTTCTAGTGCCATGATATCATTTTATAGAACAGGTGCCCAGAATTCCACATCATATTCAAGGTGTGGTCTTACCAGCGATTTACAAAAGGCAAAATTATATTTTCATCCTGAGAATTTATGCCCCTATTAATACATGAAAAAACCTTACGGGCCTTAGCAACTGCTGATTGACATTACACATTGTTGCCTAATTTGTTGTCTATAACAATTCCCAAGTCCTTTTCGTGTGTGGTTATCCCTAATTCACTACCATTTAGGGTATAAGTACCATTAAGGGTTCTTAACCCCGAAGTGCATAACTTTGCATTTCTCTACGTTAAATTTCATCTGCCATTTTAGTGCCCAGTCCCCCAATCTATCTAAATCCCTCTGCAGCAAAGCAATATCCTGCTCACATTTTATTACTTTACAAAGTCTTGTGTCATCTGCAAACAATAAAACATGGCTTTCAATGCCTATTTCAAGATTATTTCTAAATATGTTAAATAGAAACGGTCCCAAAACAGAACCCTGAGGGACACCACTTACCACCTCTGTCCAGCATGAAAATTCACCATTAATGACAACTCATTGTACTCTATCCTTAAGCCAATGTTTTACCCAAGAACCCAAGAATAAGTGTTGTGTGTATGACCATGTCTTAGTAAGGGGTAGAGTCATACTAAAATGAAGACTGTCTTGTTGGCCAAGCAGCTGTTCTATAAGTTCTCAGATAGTGCTAATTTCCATACCTCAATATTACTGGTTCTATTTCTGTGGTCACAAGTTAAATATTGATATTGAGATGCAGTGCTGTTCATTCACCTGAATTAGCACTGTCCTTAAGTAACTCGCTGCCAATTCTCTTAACCACTTTGCTTCAGGAGGAGCCAAATATCTTCCCTCCACGCCATTTCTGGGACTTCTGCCCATGTCCTGTTCTGTTAATGGCCACAAACCATACCAAGGAGACAGTGGGAACCTGTCAAAGATCGCGGCTGTGAGCACATCAGGGAGTATATCATGGAAACTAAATTCTGCTCAAAATAAAACTACTGTTGGGGAGTAGTCCCAATAAATATTAGAGGTTAAAGAAAAAAAATTAAAAATCAACAAATTAATGGTCTGTAAAAATACGATGTCTTCTGCTGAGTGACGTTTGCAGTATCGGTGGAAGTCTTGGTGGAAAAAAGAATGGCCAGACAGCATGAATACAGTTTGACCATTGTTTTTCTTCAATTGGAGCATAGTTATCGACGTGGGAATCAAAGGTGGGACAGCCTTACATAATATCCCAGCCCCACTTGGGGAGCTTACAGTAAACCATGCAGTTATCGACTGATAAAATGATATTTTATCACTAGGGAGTCTGTTAGTAGAATGGGGTAACCAGTTCTTTTAACATGTTTTGTTTTCTTATATTTCTTAAACAGTGCAACTTATGATCTTAAAACGTTACGCTAGACTTTCTAGGAGAGATTCGTCCTCCTGATTCCTACACCCATGACCATAGTATTTGCGACACAGTAAGAATGATCTGGCCTTTCCTCCCCGTGCGTTTATCAAAGAGTGTTAGTGTGATTCTGTGCACTATTTTCAGCTCTGGGCTGACATGTTTAGGATTTACCACTGTGGGAGCTTTCTATGGGAGCGGGCCGTGAGAATCCTACTGAGTATTAACCCAGTGATATCCTCACAGGAACGTTCTATGTGTATTTGGACATTTTTGCAAGCGGGGCGGTTGTAACACAACCAATCCTGGGAACCCAACAGTCCGAGGAAAGGAACTGTCACTTTCCAAATATATTTCAGCCAATAAAATGTGTCATTACTTGTATTACTTGATTTGTTATTGTCTTTTATATAACAATATGATTCTAATCGCCCATCGCAGATGCATTCTGAAAGGGTGTTTCATGCTAATTAATTCTGTTAATAATGCTTTGCTAGCATTTGATTGGGCCATTTGCATGTTTCCCCTTTTTTCTTCGCCTATGGCTGCATTGATTCAATGTTGGCTTCATTAGGGACTCGTTTACTGAACTCAACACAGATCAGTCAGTGCTTGCCATTGGAGAGGGTGCTAGCCATGTGATGGGATTAGCAAACCACACACTCCACCTTGGACCACCAGAGAACCATTTTTCTTTAACATATTGCCAATCCCCCCTTTAGTGAAAACATAATAATTAAATGCATACATGTTTTCATTGGGGGTGTATCTACTAAATAGTAATTAAAAAAATAATAATTTGAGCAATGGGTTGATTATTTAACCTCACTGGGGTTAAATCAGTAAAATGTGAATTGTGGAAAACTAACCTTAAAATTCTACATTTTAGACCAGAATAGTCAGGCTATAAAAATACCTAATTTGGAGAAATTATCCTACTTTAATGAATACGCCCTGTGTATATTTGATAATATACACTGTATACCTTGGGATATAATAATTAAATAAGCAAATGTGAAGAATATGCAAATTCATTTTAGGACCAAATTGTAGAAGTGTAACATTTTTTGACTATATTTCTATTTTAGCTGGCTGGTTTTATTTAGGCACACATATTGGGCATTACAAATGAAATAATCAACGTTTAAAAAAAAAAAAAAAACTTTCTAAAAAAAACCACTGAATAATGAATTTCACAGGTTAAATAGTATTAAAATTGTTTATAATAAAACAAAATCATGTTAGTTCCTCTTTAAGAACATATTTTTAGATGTAACGATTTCATTTAAATGTAATCAATCACTGTCAGTCTGTTCCATATTGTGGGACGTTTCCTGTTTTTGTAGAATTCTATATTACAGTGCATTTTGCAATGTGGGGTATGTTGTTTATTTTTCTTTATTTTTTTTTCTGTAGCTAAAACTGTGGGTGGCGTCTCTTAATTACAGGAAAGTGGAACCAAAAGGCGGTGAGCAGGGAGAACGACCAATTTGGGTTAGTCAGCCTGAGATATCAGCTAACCAAACCAAAGTGAAAATTCCTACATTGAACTTTCAAGAAAAGTCACAGATCAACGATCCTTGGGCAGTGATGGCACAGCCGAGCTCTTTGGACTACAATTCACACAATGCTCATCAAGCCTACAGCATGTACTCTGTAATCCTTGACATTTCATTTTCAATGTCTAACGTCTAAGTTTCACGTGATTCTCACCTTCTAAGCTATTTCATAGCTCTTACACTGAAACCCCTGACAATCGCTTTTTAAAATGTTCACGATCAGCGCAATTTAGGCTTAAATTAAAAATCATTAAATTTCAGCTATTCATTGGGAGATTATATTTATCGCAGAGTTCGGAAAAGTTATTGCATTTTATTTGGATTGTATTTATTAAAGTCTTCTAAAAGTGATGTATGTGCCCAGGACATAATTAAAAACAAGATAAATCTCAATATCTTTCCTCGTAAAATATTTTAATAATAAATAATTAAATTAACTAAATAGTGACGGTTTTCTTCATGGTCATTTCTACCAGTTTTTACAGTCATTTTCCTTTCTTAAAAAGCGACAGGTTTAGAGTGATGGAAAAAAAGAGAAATAATAGAGAACACTTGTGTCAGGAAAAATGGTAAATCCGTTGCATCAACAACAAAAAAAAATGTTACATGTTCAAAAATTACAGAAAGCAAAGAAAAGAGTCAGTGCGAGTTGCTGCCTGAATTACATGATATTATTAACCCCTTCACTGCCAAGCACTTTTTGATTGCAATATTAGTGTAACATTTATTTGAAACAAGGGCTGGGTAGCTAGCATATAAACACACCATAACAAGGAATATGAGGACTCTGAGAATTAAAAAAGCTTAGAGAAACTAACTAACTGCCCTTTGGTAAATCCCCGCCAAGGTCTCAAACTAGTTTTTGCTTGCTTGTGTCATTGCACTTATAAGGGCAGTCCAGAACCGAAATGCCAGCAAGTTCTCTCTGCACGAGAGTTACATCAACCCCCGGACAATCGTTTCGGCCTTCTTTGAGCCTCGTCAGCGAGTTGTGATATGATAACACATCAGGTTTTGAGCATAAATTGCTTTGCAGACACACTTTAAAATGCTAATTATATCAACTTGCACCATTTAAAATTGTCATTAAAAAAATATTTTTGTGAAAAGAAAATCTTTCGACATTGTCCTTTATCTTGCAATGTTTCACACAGGGTCTAACATGTTTGTATAATAGCAAATATATATTTTTTCTCTCAAATACCATTGATGTGACTAAACTAGATACCGTATATACTCGAGTATAAGCCGACCCGAATATAAGCCGAGGCCCCTAATTTTACCCCCAAAAAACTGGGAAAACGTATTGACTCGAGTATAAGACTAGGGTGGGAAATGCAGCAGCTACTGGTAAATTTCTAAATAAAATTAGATCCTAAAAAAATTATATTTATTGAATATTTATTTACAGTGTGTGTATATAATGAATGCAGTGTGTGTGTACATGAATGCAGTGTGTGTATATGAGTGCAGTGTGTGTATGACTGCAGTGTGTGTGTGTGAATGCAGTGTGTGTGTGTGAATGCAGTGTGTGTGTATGATGCAGAGTGTGATGTAGAGTGTGATGCAGAGTCTTGGTGGGGGGTGGGCATTTTTTATATTTTTTATTATTATTATTTTATTTTTGTTATATTATTATTTATTTATATTATAATTTTTATTATTATTTTATTATTATTATAAATTTTTTTTTTCGTCCCCCCTCCCTGCTTGATACATGGCAGGGAGGGGGGCTCTCCTTCCCTGGTGGTCCAGTGGCATTGGCAGTTCAGTGGGGGGGAGGGGGGCTGGCAGAGAGCACTTACCTCTTCTGCAGCTCCTGTCAGCTCCCTTCTCCTCTGCGACGGTCCGTGCAGCTCTTCTGTCAGCTCACACTGTAAGTCTCGCGAGAGCCGCACTATGACCCCGCGGCTCTCGCGAGACTTACACTGGGAGCTGACAGAGGTGCTGAACGGACCGCCGCGGAGGAGGAGAGAGCTGACAGGAGCTGCAGGAGAGGTAAGTAACCGCACACAGCCCCCAGTCTGTATTATGGCAATGTAAATTGCCATAATACAGACAGTGACTCGAGTATAAGCCGTGTTGGGGTTTTTGCAGCACAAAAAATGTGCTGAAAAACTCGGCTTATACGGTAAATAAAAATGGATGAAATCCTTGCTTGTGTGTATTTATAAGGGCATTGCTAGCAGTGCAGCTTACTGAAAATGGCAACAGAATCTAAAAAACTGAGAGCGCTATGAATAACCGAGAAACACATTATGGTCTCTCTCAGTATACAAAATGTTCAGAGAAATTCCTAATTAAATTGCCTAGTCATGTATTCATCAAAGGTAATAGGTTAATTAGTTAATAATTAGAGAAGGTAATAGCCTCAGAAAACAGAGCTGCAGATCCTATTAAACACAGTATTTCTTCATTGTCATCATTTCCATGATACGTTGTGTTAGAAGCCGCCCTAAAAATAAGAAATAGGACATTGCAACGCAAAGTAAAACCTCTCAGCTACACCGGCCTAACATAAACTAGAAAATACAATTATTCACTAGCTAGAAAATAACACAAACATTATCACAAGATAGTAAGCCTAATTACTAGTGATACATATCCCCTTTTTCTGTAATCATTAACCCTGGCCATTGTTGACATCATTTTTTTTTTTTATCAGGGAACTTTATAAACAGGGCTGGAGTGGTTAAAGGGAGATCAGCCGCTAAGAGGGATGGAGACAGAAGTGGGGCGTGTTATGTCGACACCAATGACTAGCACCCCACCTTAAATGAGTATGTTAGTGTGATGATCCTCCAGAGCATTTAATGCTCTTTAATGGAGAAAATGTCCTGTTTTTGATTCTGCACAACACAAGCATGTACTAAATTTGCTAGTGACAGTGTTAGTGCGTGTGCTTGAAAGGCCTGTAGAGTGTGTGGACCTGGGGATGTTGTGTGTGCATTTAAGGATTGTACTGTGTATGTGTGTGTCTAGGAACTGCTGTGGGTTGCATTGTGTGTGGGTATCTAGGAGCTAAAGTGAGTGTATGTGTAAGGGGTATAGTGTGTGTATTTTAGGGTACAATGTAGTGTGTAGTGACCGTATACAGTGTGTGTATGTGTGTATCGGGGGAATAGTGTGTGTAAAAGGTATAATGTGTGTATAGGGGTATAGTGTATGTGTATGGGGTATAGTCAGTGGTGTATCCTGGTTTTGTGCTGCCCCAGGCAGGACAAAACTCAGACGCCCCCTCCCCCCCCCCGCCGCGCCACCCCCACCCCGCCTTCTAAATACACACACACACATTCACTGACAGATACGCATACACTAACAGACACACACATTAACAGACACACACATTAACAGACACACATTAACAGACACACACATTAACAGACACACACACACACTAACAGACACACACACACTCTCACACACACACACACACACACACACTCTAACAGACACACACACACACTCACTCACATTAACACTTTTTTACTTTAACACCCCCCATCCTCCTTACCTTTGGGAATGCTGGAGGGGGTCATCTTTCTCCCTGGTGGTCCAGTGGCTGCTGGGCGCTGGCGGGCGGCTGGCGAGGGAGCACTTCCTCTGAGCTGTCTGCTCAGCTCCCTCGCGCGCCGCAGTGAGGCTGGGAGCCGGAATATGACGTCATATTCTGGCTCCCAGCCTCACTCTGCGGCGCTTGAGGGAGCTGAGCAGACAGCTCAGGGGAAGTGCTCCCTCGCCAGCCGCCCGCCCGTCAGTGCCGCCCGACCGCAAGGCTAACAAGACATTTGCCTTGGGCATTTGGGGGCAGCTTTTTTTGCCGCCCCCTGGAAAATGCCGCCCAAGGCAAATATGGGTATAGTGTGTGTATTAATAGGGTATTTATAGGGTGTAATGTAGTGTGTAGTGACTGTATAGAGTGTGTGTGTATGAGTGTATAGGGAGTTTAGTGTGTGTTGAGTGTGTGTGAGTGCAGTGAGTATAGAGTGAATAAAATGTGTTTGTGGATGTACGTGCAGGTGGTGTAGTGTATATATAGTGGGTATAGAGTGAGTGTAGTGTGTTTGTAAGTAGGTGCAGGGGTGTTGTGTGTGTACAGAAGGTTGGATCATGGCTTAAAGGAAAACTAGGCACCTATAGTGCTCCCTCCATCACACCTCTCCCCATGGTCCAGAAAGGGTCACTTACCTGATTCCAGCACTGATGTCCCTCGTTAGAGAGAACTAATGCTCATGTGCAGATAGACTTCTGGCTTCTGCAGCTCCTAACAAGTCTCATGTGTGTCACTGGCCACTAGAGGGCTCTTGATGTGGGGAATGGGACCCAGTTAAAAGGGTAAATTGACATCATTATTGACTTCCACTGTTACACACCCATCCCATCATGTATTAGATAGTTATTTAAATCTCCATCTGCACATATTGCCAGCATAATGTATAGATACAAAGATACTGAACAATACCTGATTATAAAGTCACTTAAAATCTTTAATAAATAGTAACTGGTTGTATTATGCTTTTAATAAAGATTTATGACTTAATGCAATGTGTAGATTCCATTGCCCATGCATGGCTGGCTCTGTGTGGGGCTAACATTTTTGAACTGGTTCAATAGTTTTAAAATATTTTCCTATTAAGATTCAGTATACTGTGAAACATCACGGGGATTCATCTGCCCAGCCTGATCTCTCCTAGGGTCAATTCCATAACCACAGTGTAAAAAACAAAGAAACACGGTTACCTGCGCTTTCTCCTTAATCCCTATGTATATTTAAACAAATGGAGGTCATTTAGTTACTCCAATGGCCACTGGAGGGAATGCCCGCCTGCCAACGTCAAGGCAGACTCCCCCTAGGTGGGTCCTAACACTGACCCTTCAGCCTTCTTCCTTGAACTTCTAGCAAAGATCTCTAATGAGACAGAGAGGGTTATTTTTTTATATACACCCCTACATACTTATTAACCCTTAATAGGGAACACATGGGATGGGCGGCAGCATTGTAACCAGGCTGTGTGATACAAAAAGTGAATACAAATACAAAAAGAAAAGTCCTGCGCTCACTCCCATCACTCCTGGGTGGCAGCAACGACCACAGTACACATCCGCTCCAATACATATATGTATTGGGGCTGATGTGTACTGTGGTCGTTGCTGCTGCCCAGGAGTGATGGGAGTAAGTGCAGGACTTTTCTTTTTGTATTCCCTGGGGTACCTCCACAGAATTTGGGCAGGAAAGCCTTAGCGACACTACCCTGCAGGTATATAGGGATAGAGTGACCAATTCCCAGGCAGGATTAGAGGGATAGAGATATTCCTGGCACCAAGGGTTATTGTACCGAGACTCAGAGAGAGTCATGGCCGGTTCCATATCAGTCCCTACACGACAACTAATCGTCCCCCAGAAATATAGGAGAGAGTTACCACAGATTGTGCATGATATTTATCTGTCTGGCCACTGAGGGGTCCGCCACACCAAATACCCTCTTACCCACACCTTCTTTTGGCCGGACATCTACAAAGATTTTATGCAATATTATGTCAAAGGGTAGGAAAGCTGGGAGATCACCATAGGGCCAAATTACAGCCCTTACCCATTATAAAGGAACAAGTTTAGTTTTTATGTTTTGAAATTAGTTTAATGAATACTATGTTTCCCATAGGCAGAAGAACCAAAGTCCTGTGGCTTACAATGGGAGGTTACATGATATAATAATTTATTTCCTTTTTTTTTTTATCTTACGGTGAATGTTTGGTCCTAAACCCATGGGCACGTGTACTGAGAATCGGGGAGAGGAGAGAATTCATAGATCTATTTATTTCATTTACATACTTTCGTGAATGGAGTTATCCTAAGACGCAAAACTAAAGGAAAACGTAAAGGAACACGTACCGGTCCTGAGAGTGGCCGGGCTAGATTCAAAGACAGATAAATGAAATGTCTGCAAGAAGACAGAGAGAGAGAGTAAACAAGAGAAAGGCCGAAGTCTAGGATAACAGAGAGACACAGAATCAATAGTCAGGCCAAAGCCAGGATAACAGAGAGCAAGAATGGTCAAACAAGCCAAGGTCAGAGATCAGTAAATCCAATAAACAGAATAAACACACAATAACCACACTGGGTAAGGAAACAAGGACAACGAGGAAGTATATACACCCTATACTTGGTTGAGATTGATGACTGGGAGGCCAACAATGTCACAAGTGTGTACACATCATCAAAAAGCACCACGTAGACTGACATTACAGAAAGAGACCAAGGGAAGGGTATCAGAATGAGGCAGACAGAAGAGACATCAATTCAATGACAGTGGCAGTTTGAGTGACAGATATCTTTGGTGAGTTAGCATTGTATTTATATATTTCTATATCATTATATTTGATTTCAGTCAACAACCTCCAACTTAATGGCAATCTCATAATTTCACCGCTAGAGATTAATCCTAAACATGGATTATACAAGGTATATGCATACATACACAAAATAAATCACCGCGCTTACAGCAGCAGTGGCTTAGTATCTAACAGCTCAAAATACATAGTAAAAACAAAGAGAATGTTACCTGCGCTCTGCCCTAAATCCCCATGTACATTTAACCCCTTAAGGACCAAACTTCTGGAATAAAAGGGAATCATGACATGTCACACATGTCATGTGTCCTTAAGGGGTTAAGGGGTTAAACAAAATGGATGCTCTTTAGTTTTATTCCAATGGCCATTTGAAAATTAGCTCACCTGCCACGTCAAGGCAAGCCCCGAAAGGTGAGTCCTACACTAGCTATTAGATATGCTGATATCAGCCAAGAATCTCCAGTAGGACAGGAAGCGGTATTTTATAATCCCTTTCACATTTAACCCTTTATAGGGCTTCTACACACACAATAAACTTTGCTGGTATCAGACAAAGGTAAACGTCTCTAATGATACATGAATATATATGTATAACACAACCAAAAAAATGTATGTTTTCTTTTCTTTTCTTTTTTTTTTTTTTTTACTTACTGATAAAGAATAAAATTGCTGGGGGATAAAAAACTCTCTCGAGAATCTATCATGTATCTACTTACATTTCATGTTTCCATTTTGAAATTATATTCCCCAGGATGCACCTGACATTTTATTTAGTACAGAGTGTTTTTCAATATATTTTTTTTAAGACTTGTTTTAGACCTGCTTCAGAAATGAGGCGAAGCATTAAATCTAGACTTATAAAACACACAGTAAAATGGCAATACGACAAACAGAGTATGTCTGGGATCAGAGAGGCATAGGGCAGCACTTGCCATTAAATAGAAATACTTATCTCCGTGCGGTGCTTGATGTGACGTCATAGAGCAATAGAAGAGAAGGACTTTACAGCGTGCCCTCTCTGAAAGGTGAGATTAGCTCCCATCACCTGCAGGCATCATTCTGTTCAGAAAGGAAACAACAAGATCAGATGTAACAACAAGATGTAATGTAAAGGTGATAACTAGTCTCCTTATGGAGTTCCTTTGAGAAAAGCCAAATAATTCCTTAATGTCCAAGAGGCATGAATCCAAACGATATGATGACTGTTCCATCACGGCTCCATTTATATTTCAAGCTAAAGGCTATTAGGAGAATGAGATGAAATACTCAAAACACATTAATGGACAATTGCACCAAGATACCTCTTAAAATGCTAATAACATTTTTATTGGCCATTCATTCTCCCGAGTTAAAGAAAAACACACTGTCAGTGAATCTGTTTATAATACAGGCTGACCAAGAGCCTGCACAGCCAGCAGCCTATTCTATCTACCTCTATATAATATTAATAATAATAATAATAATTATAATAATAATACATTGTAAAAGATCACTGGGGAATTATACAGGAGCCAGACATCGATGACCTCGCTACCCTTGTCCCTTAAATTTTCAAACCACCCATTCCTCTATGTGAAGGGATCTAGAAGATACCTAGTCCCCTCTTCATCCCCTCTTCCTCCTATTTAACAACCCCTGATCCTCAAAGGGTTAATTATAAAATAAATACAGAATACATTGCTAAGCTGTGTTTTGTTATGCCCCCTGACCTTAATGCCCTGCATTCAAGAGGCGTTATTGATAATTATTATCTTGCGCTAGTGATATATAATTTAATTATTAACCTCATACAGTACACAGTCGCCATCACTAGATGAACATCAGATAGTTGATAGCAATATTCTCCCTAATTAGTGTTTAATAATTAGCAATATGTTCACAACAGATGGAAATCTTCTGGGAATAACAGATATTTTCCGGAGTATTTTGGAGCAAAGGTTCCTTGCTTCATTTGTAGCTTAATTATCGTATGTAGCTTAATTATCGTATGTAGCTTAATTATCGTATGTAGCTTAATTATCATATGTAGCTTAATTATCGTATGTAGCTTAATTATCGTATGTAGCTTAATTATCATATGTAGCTTAATTATCGTATGTAGCTTAATTATCATATGTAGCTTAATTATCATATGTAGCTTAATTATCATATGTAGCTTAATTATCGTATGTAGCTTAATTATCGTATGTAGCTTAATTATCATATGTAGCTTAATTATCGTATGTAGCTTAATTATCATATGTAGCTTAATTATCATATGTAGCTTAATTATCGTATGTAGCTTAATTATCATATGTAGCTTAATTATCGTATGTAGCTTAATTATCGTATGTAGCTTAATTATCGTATGTAGCTTAATTATCGTATGTAGCTTAATTATCGTATGTAGCTTAATTATCGTATGTAGCTTAATTATCATATGTGGCTTAATTATCGTATGTAGCTTAATTATCGTATGTAGCTTAATTATCGTATGTAGCTTAATTATCGTATGTAGCTTAATTATCATATGTAGCTTAATTATCGTATGTAGCTTAATTATCATATGTAGCTTAATTATCGTATGTAGCTTAATTATCGTATGTAGCTTAATTATCATATGTAGCTTAATTATCATATGTAGCTTAATTATCATATGTGGCTTAATTATCGTATGTAGCTTAATTATCGTATGTAGCTTAATTATCGTATGTAGCTTAATTATCGTATGTAGCTTAATTATCATATGTAGCTTAATTATCGTATGTAGCTTAATTATCATATGTAGCTTAATTATCGTATGTAGCTTAATTATCGTATGTAGCTTAATTATCATATGTAGCTTAATTATCGTATGTAGCTTAATTATCGTATGTAGCTTAATTATCATATGTGGCTTAATTATCATATGTAGCTTAATTATCGTATGTAGCTTAATTATCGTATGTAGCTTAATTATCATATGTAGCTTAATTATCGTATGTAGCTTAATTATCGTATGTAGCTTAATTATCGTATGTAGCTTAATTATCGTATGTAGCTTAATTATCGTATGTAGCTTAATTATCATATGTAGCTTAATTATCGTATGTAGCTTAATTATCGTATGTAGCTTAATTATCGTATGTAGCTTAATTATCGTATGTAGCTTAATTATCGTATGTAGCTTAATTATCATATGTAGCTTAATTATCGTATGTAGCTTAATTATCATATGTAGCTTAATTATCGTATGTAGCTTAATTATCGTATGTAGCTTAATTATCGTATGTAGCTTAATTATCATATGTGGCTTAATTATCGTATGTAGCTTAATTATCGTATGTAGCTTAATTATCGTATGTAGCTTAATTATCGTATGTAGCTTAATTATCGTATGTAGCTTAATTATCATATGTAGCTTAATTATCGTATGTAGCTTAATTATCGTATGTAGCTTAATTATCGTATGTAGCTTAATTATCATATGTAGCTTAATTATCGTATGTAGCTTAATTATCGTATGTAGCTTAATTATCATATGTAGCTTAATTATCATATGTGGCTTAATTATCGTATGTAGCTTAATTATCGTATGTAGCTTAATTATCGTATGTAGCTTAATTATCGTATGTAGCTTAATTATCGTATGTAGCTTAATTATCGTATGTAGCTTAATTATCGTATGTAGCTTAATTATCGTATGTAGCTTAATTATCATATGTGGCTTAATTATCGTATGTGGCTTAATTATCGTATGTAGCTTAATTATCATATGTAGCTTAATTATCGTATGTAGCTTAATTATCATATGTAGCTTAATTATCGTATGTAGCTTAATTATCGTATGTAGCTTAATTATCGTATGTAGCTTAATTATCGTATGTAGCTTAATTATCGTATGTAGCTTAATTATCGTATGTAGCTTAATTATCGTATGTAGCTTAATTATCGTATGTAGCTTAATTATCATATGTGGCTTAATTATCATATGTAGCTTAATTATCATATGTAGCTTAATTATCATATGTGGCTTAATTATCATATGTAGCTTAATTATCGTATGTAGCTTAATTATCATATGTAGCTTAATTATCATATGTAGCTTAATTATCATATGTAGCTTAATTATCGTATGTAGCTTAATTATCGTATGTAGCTTAATTATCGTATGTAGCTTAATTATCATATGTAGCTTAATTATCGTATGTAGCTTAATTATCATATGTAGCTTAATTATCGTATGTAGCTTAATTATCATATGTGGCTTAATTATCATATGTAGCTTAATTATCATATGTAGCTTAATTATCATATGTGGCTTAATTATCATATGTAGCTTAATTATCGTATGTAGCTTAATTATCATATGTAGCTTAATTATCGTATGTAGCTTAATTATCATATGTGGCTTAATTATCATATGTAGCTTAATTATCGTATGTAGCTTAATTATCGTATGTAGCTTAATTATCGTATGTAGCTTAATTATCATATGTGGCTTAATTATCATATGTAGCTTAATTATCGTATGTAGCTTAATTATCGTATGTAGCTTAATTATCATATGTAGCTTAATTATCGTATGTAGCTTAATTATCATATGTAGCTTAATTATCGTATGTAGCTTAATTATCATATGTAGCTTAATTATCGTATGTAGCTTAATTATCGTATGTAGCTTAATTATCGTATGTAGCTTAATTATCATATGTAGCTTAATTATCGTATGTAGCTTAATTATCGTATGTAGCTTAATTATCATATGTAGCTTAATTATCGTATGTAGCTTAATTATCGTATGTAGCTTAATTATCATATGTGGCTTAATTATCGTATGTAGCTTAATTATCATATGTAGCTTAATTATCGTATGTAGCTTAATTATCGTATGTAGCTTAATTATCATATGTAGCTTAATTATCGTATGTAGCTTAATTATCGTATGTAGCTTAATTATCGTATGTAGCTTAATTATCGTATGTAGCTTAATTATCATATGTAGCTTAATTATCGTATGTAGCTTAATTATCATATGTAGCTTAATTATCGTATGTAGCTTAATTATCGTATGTAGCTTAATTATCGTATGTAGCTTAATTATCGTATGTAGCTTAATTATCGTATGTAGCTTAATTATCATATGTAGCTTAATTATCGTATGTAGCTTAATTATCATATGTAGCTTAATTATCGTATGTAGCTTAATTATCGTATGTAGCTTAATTATCGTATGTAGCTTAATTATCATATGTGGCTTAATTATCGTATGTAGCTTAATTATCGTATGTAGCTTAATTATCGTATGTAGCTTAATTATCGTATGTAGCTTAATTATCGTATGTAGCTTAATTATCGTATGTAGCTTAATTATCATATGTAGCTTAATTATCGTATGTAGCTTAATTATCGTATGTAGCTTAATTATCGTATGTAGCTTAATTATCATATGTAGCTTAATTATCGTATGTAGCTTAATTATCGTATGTAGCTTAATTATCATATGTAGCTTAATTATCATATGTGGCTTAATTATCGTATGTAGCTTAATTATCGTATGTAGCTTAATTATCGTATGTAGCTTAATTATCATATGTAGCTTAATTATCGTATGTAGCTTAATTATCGTATGTAGCTTAATTATCGTATGTAGCTTAATTATCGTATGTAGCTTAATTATCATATGTGGCTTAATTATCGTATGTGGCTTAATTATCGTATGTAGCTTAATTATCATATGTAGCTTAATTATCGTATGTAGCTTAATTATCATATGTAGCTTAATTATCGTATGTAGCTTAATTATCGTATGTAGCTTAATTATCGTATGTAGCTTAATTATCGTATGTAGCTTAATTATCGTATGTAGCTTAATTATCGTATGTAGCTTAATTATCGTATGTAGCTTAATTATCATATGTGGCTTAATTATCATATGTAGCTTAATTATCATATGTAGCTTAATTATCATATGTGGCTTAATTATCATATGTAGCTTAATTATCGTATGTAGCTTAATTATCATATGTAGCTTAATTATCATATGTAGCTTAATTATCATATGTAGCTTAATTATCATATGTAGCTTAATTATCGTATGTAGCTTAATTATCGTATGTAGCTTAATTATCGTATGTAGCTTAATTATCGTATGTAGCTTAATTATCGTATGTAGCTTAATTATCGTATGTAGCTTAATTATCATATGTAGCTTAATTATCGTATGTAGCTTAATTATCATATGTGACTTAATTATCATATGTAGCTTAATTATCATATGTAGCTTAATTATCATATGTGGCTTAATTATCATATGTAGCTTAATTATCGTATGTAGCTTAATTATCATATGTAGCTTAATTATCGTATGTAGCTTAATTATCATATGTGGCTTAATTATCATATGTAGCTTAATTATCGTATGTAGCTTAATTATCGTATGTAGCTTAATTATCGTATGTAGCTTAATTATCATATGTGGCTTAATTATCATATGTAGCTTAATTATCGTATGTAGCTTAATTATCGTATGTAGCTTAATTATCATATGTAGCTTAATTATCGTATGTAGCTTAATTATCATATGTAGCTTAATTATCGTATGTAGCTTAATTATCGTATGTAGCTTAATTATCGTATGTAGCTTAATTATCATATGTGGCTTAATTATCATATGTAGCTTAATTATCGTATGTAGCTTAATTATCGTATGTAGCTTAATTATCATATGTAGCTTAATTATCGTATGTAGCTTAATTATCGTATGTAGCTTAATTATCGTATGTAGCTTAATTATCATATGTAGCTTAATTATCGTATGTAGCTTAATTATCGTATGTAGCTTAATTATCGTATGTAGCTTAATTATCATATGTAGCTTAATTATCGTATGTAGCTTAATTATCGTATGTAGCTTAATTATCGTATGTAGCTTAATTATCATATGTGGCTTAATTATCGTATGTAGCTTAATTATCATATGTAGCTTAATTATCGTATGTAGCTTAATTATCGTATGTAGCTTAATTATCGTATGTAGCTTAATTATCATATGTGGCTTAATTATCATATGTAGCTTAATTATCGTATGTAGCTTAATTATCGTATGTAGCTTAATTATCATATGTAGCTTAATTATCGTATGTAGCTTAATTATCGTATGTAGCTTAATTATCATATGTAGCTTAATTATCGTATGTAGCTTAATTATCGTATGTAGCTTAATTATCGTATGTAGCTTAATTATCATATGTGGCTTAATTATCGTATGTAGCTTAATTATCATATGTAGCTTAATTATCGTATGTAGCTTAATTATCATATGTAGCTTAATTATCGTATGTAGCTTAATTATCGTATGTAGCTTAATTATCATATGTAGCTTAATTATCATATGTAGCTTAATTATCGTATGTAGCTTAATTATCATATGTAGCTTAATTATCATATGTAGCTTAATTATCGTATGTAGCTTAATTATCGTATGTAGCTTAATTATCATATGTAGCTTAATTATCGTATGTAGCTTAATTATCGTATGTAGCTTAATTATCATATGTAGCTTAATTATCATATGTAGCTTAATTATCGTATGTAGCTTAATTATCATATGTAGCTTAATTATCATATGTAGCTTAATTATCGTATGTAGCTTAATTATCATATGTAGCTTAATTATCGTATGTAGCTTAATTATCGTATGTAGCTTAATTATCGTATGTCGCTGTTTTCTAAATACCATGCGGTTTTGTTATGCTTGGCTTTGGCTCAGTTGAGGGCGGTTGACAGTGATGGGAGTTAGTGTTATATGGTGGGTACCACGTGCTCTACTGAGCCTGGAAAACTGATTGAACTGATGCTGAATCTGTCATAGCCAGTTATGTATACAAAATAGGAGAGTGCAACTCTATTAATAATTAAAATACAAACAAATCTATCGATACAATGTAAAACCAGCAGCTATACACGTTGGAAATTTCCTTAAAACTTCACAATTAGCCATATTTAAAAGGAAGGGTAAGCGCTATATTGAGAAAACCCTAAATTGGGTGATCTGCATATGAACCATGCAATAAAAACAACTGAATATGCACTATTATAAATGGTGAAAAACAACCTAATAGATAATCAATCGCATATAGATTGCAGTCTGTGTTATTTCAAAAGACAATCTGAATGCTGAAAAGTCCAAGAGTGTTGGGTAACAATTATATCGGGTTAGTCTTGCTTTTATATTTGTATTTTGTTTTAGAATTGGGTCTCTGAGGAAGTCTTTTGCAAGACGAAACGCATAGGACCTTGCTAGTATTTTATATACTACTATAATAAAGCAGATTATACTTTATCCAATTTCCTGAGTCCAACCTTCCATCTTGTGGTGACGACATCAACAGTGGAGAGGGAGCCTTGGATATACCCCCAACCGTCTCAGGGGAGGCATTTTGTAGCGCACCCCGGGTAACCCGCAATTATCTCTCTTTAGGAACCACTTTAGAATATAAAGCGACCCATTTCCCCCCAGTAACTGGACGACACACAGCTCTGGTGGTACAACACAATTTTATTGCCACACATGGCTTTTATGCACAGCCCCAAGCAAGGGGTCTTCCACACACATAAACAGTGATTATCCTAGGATCCTCTATGCTTGCGGGGTCGCTGTTCTTTTGTCTCCCAAATATGGAAAGCCCGCCACCCCAGTGAGGACGACAGGGGGGTCTTCAACCCATGAACTTCTGTGCCTGGGAGCCAAGGCGCGGGAAAAGAGACTGTCCCTTTGTCTCCCAGGCGCAGAAAAGCCCGCCAAACCAGCCAGTGCCCCAAAAGTGTCCCCACCAATCTCAGGCGACCTAACACTGGCACATTCTCAGAGCAATCTCCGTTCGTGAGATTCCTGTGCTGAAACCTGCAAGGGAAGCGTCTCCTTTTGGGATATGAATGCTCCCCCAGTTGGCATTTGTCTACATGAAATGGCGGCCACCCAGGGGAGCACTCATGCATTACTTCCCTTGCGGTTTCACACTTATGTTGCCAGTGCGAACGTGCGAACACCCATTATGGATAAACACAGTAATTCCCCATAACCCCGTGCAGCCTAACCAAACACCCATTATGGATAAACAAAGCAATTTCCCATAACCCCCTGCACTCTAACCAAACACCCTTAATGGATAAACACAGTAATTTCCCATAACCCCCTGCACCCTAACCAAACACCCACTATGCATAAACACAGTAATTTCCCATAACCCCCTGCACCCTAACCAAACACCCACTATGCATAAACACAGTAATTTCCCATAACCCTCTTCACCCAAAACCAAACATCCATTATGGATAAACACAGTAATTTCCCCATAACCCCCTGAACTCTAACCAAACACCCTTAATGGATAAACACAGTAATTTCCTATACCCCTTTGCACCTTAATCAAACACCCACTATGCATAAACACAGTAATTTCCCATAACCCCCTGCACGCTAACCAAACACCCACTATGCATAAACACAGTAATATCCCATAACCCCCTGCACCCGAAACCAAACACCCACTATGCATAAACACAGTAATTTCCCATAACCCCCTGCACCCTAACCAATCACCCACTATGCATAAACACAGTAATTTCCCATAACCCCCTGCACCTGAAACCATACACCTATTATTGATAGACAGTAATTTCCCATAACCCCCTGTACCCTAACCAAATATCCTTTACAAACGACTGATAAATTGCAGACAGGGCTTGGATATCCTGGTGCCTCTGAAGACAAAACAAACTTTTTCTCTTCTCCTCTTTTACTGATTTCCCTGATTCTGAACCCCTTAACAGAGACCTTTCTTTCTCTCTGCCTGACCTGTCTAACATTCCGTTTACACTTTATCTCGTAATGCACTCAAAGGCTCCCTCACACTCTTTGAATTACTCAGCTTTCTGGCCTTATAACGGACCACTATCTGTTTTTATTTTCCTTTTTCCTTTCCAGCTCCTGTATATATTAAATGCTTCCACTCACTCTCAGGGCCCCTGTTTCCCAAATCTCTAGATGTCTTGGATCTATTCTAGAACAATGAAACACAGCCCTTAACAGAAGGATCTTTTCCTTGTGATGAAAGCTGTAATGTGTAATTTCTGCCATGATGTTCTCGTTATTACACTGAACAAAATTATAAACGCAACACTTTTGTTTTTGCCCCCATTTTTTATGAGTTGAACTCAAAGATCTAAGACTTTTTCTATGTACACAAAAGGCCTATTCCTCTCAAATATTGTTCACAAATCTGTCTAAATCTGTGTTAGTGAGCACTTCTCCTTTGCCGCGATAATCCATGCACCTCACAGGTGTGGCATATCAAGATGCTGATTAGACAGCATGATTATTGCAAAGGTGTGCCTTAGGCTGGCCACAATAAAAGGCCACAGCATTACCCCTTCCCTTTCGGTATACCCCCCCCCCCCTCACACTATCAACCCCCCACCCTCCCAGTATTCCCCACTCCCTCCCAGTATTCCCCCTCTTCCTCCTAGTATTCTCCCCCTTCACAGTATTACCCACTCCCTCCCAGTATTCCCCTCCCTCACACTATCACCCCCTCCCCTCCCTGTATCCCCCCTCACAGTATTACCCCCCAGAACCCTCCTTTCCTCACACTATCACCCCCTCCCTCCCAGTATCCCCCCTCACAGTATCACCCCACAGAACCCTCCTTCCCTCACACTATCACCCCCTCCCTCCCAGTATCCCCCCTCACAGTATTACCCCCCAGAACCCTCCTTCCCTCACACTATCATCTCCCTCCCTCCCAGTATTTCCCCACTTTCAGTATTACCCTTCTCCCTTCCAGTATTCCCGCTCCCAGTATTACCCCCCAGAACCCTCCTTCCCTCACACTATCACCCCCTCCCTCCCAGTATCCCCCTCACAGTATTACCCCCCAGAACACTCCTTCCCTCACACTATCATCTCCCTCCCTCCCAGTATTTCCCCACTTTCAGTATTACCCTTCTCCCTTCCAGTATTCCCGCTCCCAGTATTACCCCCCAGAACCCTCCTTCCCTCACACTATCACCCCCTCCCTCCCAGTATCCCCCTCACAGTATTACCCCCCAGAACACTCCTTCCCTCACACTATCATCTCCCTCCCTCCCAGTATTTCCCCACTTACAGTATTGCCCTTCTCCCTTCCAGTATTCCCGCTCCCAGTATTCCCCCCTCCTATACACCATGACTCCGCTCCCTCACAGTATCACCCGCCTCTCTTACAGTATATCTCCTCCCTCACAGTATTACTCCCTCACTCCACCACTGTACACACACACTATCACCCCACTCTCCCTCACAGTATCACCCCACTGTCCCTCACAGTATCACCCCACTGTCCCTCACAGTATCACCCCTTCCCTCACTGGATCACCCCCCCACATCCCCTACACACACACAGTATCACTCCTCACACACAAACTGTCACCCCCGTCCACACACAGCATCACCCCCCTCACACACACTGTCACCCACCCTTATACACACTGTCACCCTCCGTTACACACACTGTAACCCCCTCACACACACACATTGTCAAGACCCCCACACACTGTCATTCCCCACAATGTAGTGTCACCATACTCTCACACACTGCCAGCCTCCCCACACAAACTGTCAGCCTCCCCACATACACTGTCAGGCTACCCTCACACTGTCACATGACCACACATTGTCATCCCTCACCACACTGTCATCCCCCCTCCACACTTTCAGACCCTTCACGCATCCACACTCTTATTAACCACTCATAATCCTGTTAATCTCACCACCTCCAAACTCACTTGCCCTCACTCTGCCACACTCACCCTGTCAAATTCACCCCCCCTAATTCTGTCACACTCACCTTCTCTCACTCTGTCACACTCTCTCCCCAACCCTGCCACACTTATTAATGCCTCTAATCCTGTCACACTCTGCCACTGGTACCCCTTTACTCACTCTGTCACAGACACCTGCTGAAGACATACATCATCCACACTTTGTTTTTGCTCAAACAAAACTTTAATTTTTGTTTTAAATACCCCTTCACACCAATACTTATATATACACGATTGCCAGGCTATGCAACCATCCCCCACAATTGTGTATAAACGATTGGCATAATTGCAAATTTAATTTATTTATTGCAAATTCATTTTGTTTGCAAATTATGCTACAACTACAGGCAGATAGCTCACAATGCAGGGGCACAGGAAGCCACTACACTGCAAGCTTCTAAACAATGAATGCAGAGACTAACTCTCTGTATCCAGTGCTGCAAGCCCACCTTTCAATACAACGACTGCTCCTTACACACACACACACACACACAAAATGCGACCCTGTTATTTTATACTTTGGGTGTTAGTGGGGCCTCATGCTTGAATTTCGCCTCATAAACTCTAGAGCCGCCTCAGGTAAGAGGTCTGTGTTGGCTCCAATGCACGGGAGTGGCTCGCTGCATCACATCGGCAGAGTGGTAACCCTTTAACCCCTTAAGGACACATGACATGTGTGACATGTCATGATTCCCTTTTATTCCAGAAGCTTGGTCCTTAAGGGGTTAAAGATCATCATACTGTACTGCACCAAATGTGGTCCATAGTAAAAAAGCACCACCATTATCTGTGTAAGAGTTCCACAAAGGGATTCCATAGGCGATTAATTAATAAAACAGTGTTACACTATATCTGTGTTTTTTTCTATTTCAAAGGTGGATACATAGTTTCCATTGGACTTGCTACAGAAACTACAAGTGTTAATACAGAACACTGTGCAATCAATATTACACCCCCTCTATTCTGGATTTATCCTTTTTATCGGTATTATTGACTTTGGGACTCTCACTATTTGGTTATTGTATGTTGTTGCATATTTTTCCCCAGAATCATTTGAAGGGGAATATTATCTAAGCACTGATACTAGTTGTTTTTTGTATTTAAGGAGTTAGAAAGTGAACGTGTGGTGAGACAGTATAGCAGAGCCCGTGGGAAGCCCATTTATTGCACGAGGGGCTTTTTTTTATATTTCTTTCCTTTATTGAGGCAATAAAGTATAGGATACAGAAATGAAAAGAGGTATGTGGTTATCATGCATTAGAACAACACCGTATCAACGTAGAAAAGGTTGCACAACTCCTTGATGTCTCTGCCTCTTTTTTTGGTAATAAGGAAAATAATAAAAGTAACATAAGTAATAAAAACAGTCAGGGGCCAAGTACCTAACTAAGCTAACACGGTGGAATGTGGTACTACACCGTACTCTAGATTCGCCCGCTTTCACAGTGCTAACACGGTTGTGGGTGTGAAAGATGTTCCCCAACACCCTAAGCAAATAAACAATAAAATACGTAGGTAAGAACATACACACTAAGTATACACACCCTCTCCCGTGCAGAAAATACTAAAGTGCTATATATCAGAAGAAATACTTATGCATATGTAGACATATATAATTGATGTACCCTATGTATATTCTAAAATAACAGAAAAAAAAGAACAGCACATAGTGTATACTGTGATGACCAATAGATAAATATTGAATATGGAAGTACACTCACAGATTGCAAAGCTGTTTCAGGCTCTGTATAGTGCGCACAAAGGTGCCTAATAGGCAGAATTGAAGGTCCTGGACTCCTGGGTGGTTATGCCGGTCGCAGATGGATTAGGAGGTGCAGCAATAATGGTTGAAAAATAACAATTTATTGAAGCAAAATATAAAAACAAGATAAAAGAAACTGTGTAAATGGTGACACACACAGTCTTTAACACATGAGTTTCTCCACAAGTTTTCCTCAGTGCATGGGAAGATGTGCAAATTGCTGCCTTTTGAATTCGCCGCTTGTGAGTCAGCCGGTCACATGGACGGAAGTTTGGCTATTCCGGCGTCTGACGTCACTTCAGTTTTTTCGGTGCAAATTCATCATATTCTCCTTAGTGGTTCCCTTTTGCACATTTGTGTCATAGTCCTCCATATTACTACAGGGCAAATATATCTAATACTAAACAGGCGATATATGTTCAAAATAGAAATACATAAAAAGGTAAAAAATAATAAGAATAAAAATAACCCATATAGATATAGATTTTCCAAACCCTAATTTTATTGTTCTTTAGGAATATTATTAAAAAGAATAATAGTAATAAATAATAACTAAGAAATCTTCAATGTATATATCATGGATTCTAACCTAAAAAAAAATATATATAAATGATACATATAAAAAAATACATATAAAAATACAGAGAAATCACATATAAAAAACCTAATATAAAAAACAATATTAGAATATTTAAAGAAAATGGGCCAGGTTGGGTAATGCCCATTTTCAAGAGGAAAGCTGCTGTGTGGGTTGCGGATGAGATGTGATAGTTGCTGCTATCCTTGGTATCTATCAGAGTGTGTGAGGGGCCCCATTTGTAGGCAACTCCTGCCGATCTCAGGGACTGGGAGACTTGGTTACATAGTTAGATAGCTGAAAAGAGACTTGCGTCCATCAAGTTCAGCCTTCCTCACACCTGTTTTTTGCTGTTGATCCAAAAGAAAAAAAAAAAAAAAAAAACCCAGTTTGAAGCACAATTTTGCAACAAGCTAGGACAAAAAATTCCTTCTTGACCCCAGAATGGCAGTCAGATTTATCCTTGAATCAAGCAGTTATTACCCTACATTGAAAGATTATATCCTTGAATATTCTGTCTTTGCAAGTATGCATCTAGTAGCTGTTTGAACATCTGTATGGACTCTGATAAAACCACTTCTTCAGGCAGAGAATTCCACATCCTGATTGTTCTTACAGTAAAAAAAACTTTCCTTTGCCTTAGACGAAATCTTCTTTCTTCCAGTCTAAACGCATGGCCTCGTGTCCTCGTGGTGAAGGTATCTTCTCTAAGCCAAAGTGGAGTGGCATAAATCCTGTAGAAAGTGGAGCTGCATCTCTTCAAAGTGGTAGGGCATCTTGTTTTTTACCACTTCTTGAACCGCCACGCTGCCTCGAAGCATGACGAAGCCCACAAGCACATCTCGAGAAGCCCCAGCCGGAGCTCTGGCGGATTTGCCTAATCATAAGCAGCCATCGATTTGTATGCCTTTTGCTGAGTTTATAGAAGCTAATAGGCATTGTAGGAAATGTGACAGTTCTTGATTGTCGACTGTCTCCACGATACCTCTAACTTTGAGGTTTGTGCGTCGTCTTGTATCTTTCAGAGAATCTATTTGAACTTGGATGGCTTTATGTGCATCCTGGAGCTCTACAGACATGCGTCTGCTCCCTCCAGGGGCTTTAAGCCGTATTTTTACCAATGTAGATTATTTGGAAACACCAGGAGTCTCTTGCTATTGAGAAATCTATCCTGTCTCGATTCAATAGGCTTCCAAATTATTCAATATTTTAAGGGAAACTTTCCAAATGATTTATCTACAGAAGTCACCATAAAAGGGACAATAACCTAGACCATTTCATCTCAATGAAGTGGTGTGGATACAGTGTCCCCGTCCTTTTAACCCTGCAATATGTGTGTAAAATATTGCAGTAGTTTAGAACATTTCATTGCAGAGTTAAACCTTTTTCTAGCGGCTGTCTTCCTGATAGTCAGTAGAATTGCTTCCGCTGCACTAACCGTGTGAAACTTGGTCACATGATGAGGGCGCAAATAGAAAAGCTCTGAATACTTTGCTTTCCTCTGGGGAAGCTTTCAGGTGCACACGACACTCATCGCGCATGCTCATCAGGTCCACTCTATGAGGAGCAATAGATTGGACCACCGCGGAGGAGGATATGCCTCCTCCATGACATTGCAGAAGGCAGATACGTGAGCATGACCAAGGGATCCTCAGGGCTGGACAAAGGTGAGTAAAATTTGTATTTAACTAGGATCAGGGGGCACTATAGTGATAGAAATATGGGTATGTATTCCTAACACTGTACTGTTCATTTTAAGTCTTAGGTAATTTCGCAGATAGATATTTTGGAACATTTTCTAACAGTATTGAGTCACTTGGAAAGCTTATTAAACCGAGGGCTTCTTAGAGACAGTTGCTATGAGGGTTGTTGGTGGCGGAGTATGACATACGTAGGTGATAACAGCCTTTGGCAGTATAGCTATTGTGGGATTACAATTTCCATTGTCCTTAGTGACTGTGAATGTTTCAGGTGGTAGTTCACCAGCAGGATTTTTACCTATTTAAGCAGACTGAAGATTATTTTTTTTCCTGTTTTGATTTAAGGAAGAACTTTTTTGCTTTATCCTTTTTTTTTGCAAGCTATTTGAAAAACTGTTATCACATCAATATGTCTCAATGATCAATTTACATGTCAGCAGTTCACAAGCATGTATAATAAGCATGTCTTTCATTGTATCATCAGATTTGTCCATAGAGATTGATTTTCTATAATGAATCCCATCGACACACAGTAGTCGACAAATCCTATTTGGTAGAAAATAACCCAATAATGGTCTGATTGGCATTTCGGACATGACAAATGACTTAATCAAAGAGACATATTAGATTTCATTGGCCGGTAGTACCACTTCATTTTATTTATATAGTGTATCTGTGTGCTGCAAACCAGTTTTATAAATTATGTTTAAGAAAATTACAAATTTGAATGTAAAAAATTTCCAAATTGTTTATAGGGTTTATAGTTTAGACCCTTTCTAAAGAGAAGAGATACTTTATAAGTAGCTTTATTTTGCTATACTTGGTGTTCAGTCCACCATCGATCTGGGTAACACTAAGTATATAGATCATTAATGAACAAATTCAGCTGAATTATTACTTTTTAACATTAATTATTCATGGACTCATTTTGTTTCATTTTGACGAGCATAACGGAAGGTTTTCATTTAAATATTCACAGTCCGAGCTCAGTATTTCTAGAAAGCTCTCAGATAAGACTGATATGTATTTCTTAAAGAAATTTAAGGTAAACAGTGTTAGATAATCCTTCACATACGTGTTCCAATACTGGAGAACCTGAATTTAGTTGGTTAGTGAGAAAGTAAGAACTTGATACAGATGGGGGAACCCACAGTTCTTTATTAGAGCATTGTCAGGATTACAGTATGATCCAGCACGTAGAATTGTGTAACACAGAGGACTTATAGGTAACATATAGTGATGTACCGAACTGTCCGCCGGCGAACTTAGCGTGTTCGCGTTCGCCGCGGCAGGCGGACACATGCGCAGTTCGATCCGCCCCCTATTCGTCATCATTGGGCAAACTTTGACCCTGTGCCTCTCGGTCAGCAGACACATTACAGCCAATCAGCAGCACTCCCTCCCTTCCACACCCTCCAACCTCCCTCCCAGCATCCATTTTCGATTCATTCTGAAGCTGCATGCTTAGTGAGAGGAGGGAAAGTTTAGCTGCTGCTGATTAGATAGGGAAATTGATAGCTAGGCTAGGGTATTCAGTGTCCACTACAATCCTGAAGGACTCATCTGATCTCTGCTGTAAGGACAGCACCCCAAAAAGCCCTTTTTAGGGCTATAACATCAGGCTGCTTTTTTTTCTTTTTTCTTTTCCTGTGTAATGTAATTGCAGGTGCCTGCCTGCCAGCTTCTGTGTGAGGTTCACATTGGATACTGTGCCTACTTGCCCAGTGCCACCACTCATATCTGTTTTAACAATAGGTTAAGCTTTACATTTAAAATAAATAAATTTTTTTCACTGTAATAGAAGAGCAGTTGCCTGCCTGCCAGCTTCTGTGTCAGGTTGGATGCCTTGCCCATTTGCACAGTCAGTGCCACCACTCATATCTGTTTTAACAATAGGTTAAGCTTTACATTTAAAATAAATATTTTTTTTCCACTGTAATAGAAGAGCAGTTGCCTGCCTGCCAGCTTCTGTGTCAGGCTGGATGCCTTGCCCATTTGCACAGTCAGTGCCACCACTCATATCTGTTTTAACAATAGGTTAAGCTTTACATTTAAAATAAATAATTTTTTTTCACTGTAATAGAAGAGCAGTTGCCTGCCTGCCAGCTTCTGTGTCAGGTTGGATGCCTTGCCCATTTGCACAGTCAGTGCCACCACTCATATCTGTTTTTACAATAGGTTAAGCTTTAGATTTAAAAGAAATAATTTTTTTTCACTGTAATAGAAGAGCAGTTAGTTGTCTGCAAGCGTCTGGGTGTCAGGCCTACTTCAGCGTGTGCTCTGCAGACCTGTGCCAGCGTGCTTTGACAGTTGCCAATCATATCTGGTGTCTCTTTAGCGTGCTTTTACAAAGAAAAAAGGTTTCCAGTGTAAGCTAATAGCAGCCAGTCAGTGTCCTTCAAGCGGCTCTGTCAGGCCTTCCTTCAGCGTGTGCCCTACACAACCCTGCCAGCGTACTTTGACAGTTGCCACTCATATCTGGTGTCTCTATAGCGTGCTTTTACAAAGAAAAAAAGTTTCCAGTGTAAGCTAATAGCAGCCAGTCAGTGTCCTTCAAGCGGCTCTGTCAGTCCTTCCTTCAGCGTGTGCTCTCCAGAACTGTTCCAGTGCACATTGCCAATCATATCTGGTGTCTCTATAGCGTGCTTTTAAAACCAAATTTTTTTTTTCACTGTTATAGATTGAATAGCAGTTACTTGTCTTCAAGCGGGTGTGTCAGGCCTACAGTGTGTGCTCTGCAGAACTGTTCAAGTACACATTGCCAATCATATCTGGTGTCTCTATAGCGTGCTTTTACAAAGAAAAAAGGTTTCTAGTGTAAGCTAATAGCAGCCAGTCAGTGTCCTTCAAGCGGCTCTGTCAGTCCTTCCTTCAGCGTGTGCTCTGCAGAACTGTTCCAGTGCACATTGCCAATCATATCTGGTGTCTCTATAGCGTGCTTTTAAAACCAAAATTTATTTTTCACTGTTATAGATTGAATAGCAGTTACTTGTCTTCAAGCGGGTGTGTCAGGCCTACAGTGTGTGCTCTGCAGAACTGTTCAAGTGCACATTGCCAATCATATCTGGTGTCTCTATAGCGTGCTTTTAAAACCAATTTTTTTTTTTCACTGTTATAGATTGAATAGCAGTTACTTGTCTTCAAGCGGGTGTGTCAGGCCTACAGTGTGTGCTCTGCAGAACTGTTCAAGTACACATTGCCAATCATATCTGGTGTCTCTATAGCGTGCTTTTACAAAGAAAAAAGGTTTCTAGTGTAAGCTAATAGCAGCCAGTCAGTGTCCTTCAAGCGGCTCTGTCAGTCCTTCCTTCAGCGTGTGCTCTGCAGAACTGTTCCAGTGCACATTGCCAATCATATCTGGTGTCTCTATAGCGTGCTTTTAAAACCAAAATTTATTTTTCACTGTTATAGATTGAATAGCAGTTACTTGTCTTCAAGCGGGTGTGTCAGGCCTACAGTGTGTGCTCTGCAGAACTGTTCAAGTGCACATTGCCAATCATATCTGGTGTCTCTATAGCGTGCTTTTACAAAGAAAAAAGGTTTCTAGTGTAAGCTAATAGCAGCCAGTCAGTGTCCTTCAAGCGGCTCTGTCAGTCCTTCCTTCAGTGTGTGCTCTCCAGAACTGTTCCAGTGCACATTGCCAATCATATCTGGTGTCTCTATAGCGTGCTTTTAAAAACAATTTTTTTTTTCACTGTTATAGATTGAATAGCAGTTACTTGTCTTCAAGCGGGTGTGTCGGGCCTACAGTGTGTGCTCTGCAGAACTGTTCAAGTGCACATTGCCAATCATATCTGGTGTCTCTATAGCGTGCTTTTACAAAGAAAAAAGGTTTCTAGTGTAAGCTAATAGCAGCCAGTCAGTGTCCTTCAAGCGGCTCTGTCAGTCCTTCCTTCAGCGTGTGCTCTGCAGACCTGTGCCAGCGTGCTTTGACAGTTGCCAATCATATCTGGTGTCTCTATAGCGTGCTTTTACAAAGAAAAAAGGTTTCTAGTGTAAGCTAATAGCAGCCAGTCAGTGTCCTTCAAGTGGCTCTGTCAGTCCTTCCTTCAGCGTGTGCTCTCCAGAACTGTTCCAGTGCACATTGCCAATCATATCTGGTGTCTCTATAGCGTGCTTTTATAAACACATTTTTTTTTTCACTGTTATAGATTGAATAGCAGTTACTTGTCTTCAAGCGGGTGTGTCAGGCCTACAGTGTGTGCTCTGCAGAACTGTTCAAGTGCACATTGCCAATCATATCTGGTGTCTCTATAGCGTGCTTTTACAAAGAAAAAAGGTTTCTAGTGTAAGCTAATAGCAGCCAGTCAGTGTCCTTCAAGCGGCTCTGTCAGTCCTTCCTTCAGCGTGTACTCTCCAGAACTGTTCCAGTGCACATTGCCAATCATATCTGGTGTCTCTATAGCGTGCTTTTAAAAACAAAAATTTTTTTTCACTGTTATAGATTGAATAGCAGTTACTTGTCTTCAAGCGGGTGTGTCAGGCCTACAGTGTGTGCTCTGCAGAACTGTTCATGTGCACATTGCCAATCATATCTGGTGTCTCTATAGCGTGCTTTTACAAAGAAAAAAGGTTTCTAGTGTAAGCTAACAGCAGCCAGTCAGTGTCCTTCAAGCGGCTCTGTCAGTCCTTCCTTCAGCGTGTGCTCTGCAGACCTGTGCCAGCGTGCTTTGACAGTTGCCAATCATATCTGGTGTCTCTATAGCGTGCATTTACAAAGAAAAAAGGTTTCTAGTGTAAGCTAATAGCAGCCAGTCAGTGTCCTTCAAGCGGCTCTGTCAGTCCTTCCTTCAGCGTGTGCTCTCCAGAACTGTTCCAGTGCACATTGCCAATCATATCTGGTGTCTCTATAGCGTGCTTTTACAAAGAAAATTTGTTTTTCACTGTTATAGATTGAATAGCAGTTACTTGTCTTCAAGCGGGTGTGTCAGGCCTACAGTGTGTGCTCTGCAGAACTGTTACAGTTCCCATTGCCAATCATATCTGGTCTCACAGTAGCTTGCACGCATAGTACCACTAATCCCCAAAAAATGACAGGCAGAGGCAGGCCACCCCGCAGGGGCCGTCGTGGTCGTGGTGCTGTGATTCCCTTTTGCCCTAGAATAATGCCCAGTTTTCAGAAGCCACGTACCCTGAACTTGAAAAGTTCTGACGACATAGTTGACTGGCTAACACAGGACACCCAATCTTGTACAGCCTCCGCTCGGAACCTTGACGCACCATCCTCCTCCAGCTTAGCTTCAGGCACCTCTCAAGATACCACTCACCCACCTGCCGCCACCACCAAAACTAGCACCACAGCCGCTTTACTTGGTATGTCAGAGGAGTTATTCACACACCCGTTTGAAGAAATGAGTGATGCGCAACCATTATTGCTAGAGGATGTAGATAACAGGGATATGTCTCAGGCAGGCAGCATTAAACACATGGAGGTACGGTGTGATGATGATGATGTTGTACCCGCTGCTGCTTCCTTTTCTGAGTTGTCAGATACAAGCGAAGTGGTTGATGATGACGATGCGTCCATGGATGTCACGTGGGTGCCCGCTCGGCAAGAAGAAGAACAGGACGAAAGTTCAGATGGGGAGACAGAGAGGAGGAGGAGACGAGTTGGAAGCAGGGGGGGGGGTCGTCGCAAGGAGCTAGTGGCACAGTCAGACAGCATGCATTGGCACTCGGGGTCAGCCCGACAGCACGCCAATCAACGCATGCTGTGTCCACCACCAGAATGCCGTCATTGCAGAGCTCAGCAGTGTGGCATTTTTTTTGTGTGTCTGCCTCGGACAACAGCGATGCCATTTGCAACCTGTGCCAAAGGAAACTGAGTCGTGGGAGGTCCAACACCCACCTAGGTACAACTGCTTTGCGTAGGCACATGATCTCACATCACAAACGCCTATGGGATCAACACATGAGTACAAGCAGCACGCCTACTCTAAGTCGCCATCCTCCTCCTGGTCTAGCATCTTCAGCCACGTCAACCACTGCTGTCCTTCTTGCCCCCTCTCAACCATCCGCCACTCCGTCTCCCGCCTTGAGCAGTTCCCGCTCATCTGCCCACAGTCATGTGTCTGTCAAGGACATGTTTGAGCGTAAGAAGCCAATGTCACCAAGTCACCCCCTTGCCCAGCGTCTGACAGCTGGCTTGTCCGAACTATTAGCCCGCCAGCTTTTACCATACAATCTGGTTTAGTCTGAGGCGTTCAAAAAATTTGTAGCTATTGGGACACCGCAGTGGAAGGTACCCGGCCGGAATTTCTTTTCACAAAAGGCAATCCCCAACTTGTACTCGATTGTGCAAAAGGAAGTCATGGCATGTCTGCCACACAGTGTTGGGGCAAGGGTCCATCTGACCACTGATACCTGGTCTGCAAAGCATGGTCAGGGCAGGTATATCACCTACACTGCGCATTGGGTAAACCTGCTGACGGCTGACAAGCAAGGAATGCGTGGCATTGCAGAGGAGTTGGTGACACCGCCACGAATTGCAGGCAGTCCTGCTGCCACCTCCTCTACTCCTCCTACTCCATCCTCTTCCATAACCTCCTCAGCTGAGTCCTCTTGTGCTGCTGCGTCTTGCTCCACATCAACGGCACCTCCCCAGCTCCCCAGGTACTATTCCACATCCCGGATACGGCAGTGTCACGCTGTCTTGGGTTTGACTTGCTTGAAGCAGAGAGTCACACCGGACAAGCACTCCTGTCCGCCCTGAACGCACAGGTGGAAAAGTGGCTGACTCCGCAGCAACTGGATATCGGCAAAGTGGTGTGTGACAACGGAAAAAATTTGATAGCGGCATTGAAGTTGGGCAAGTTGACACATGTGCCGTGCATGGCACATGTGTGTAATCTGATCGTACAACGCTTTGTGCATAAGTACACAGGCTTACAGGACGTCCTGAAGCAGGCCAGGAAGGTGTGTGGCCATTTCAGGCGTTCCTACACGGCCATGGCTCACTTTGCCGATATCCAGCGGCGAAACAACATGCCAGTGAGGCGCTTGACTTGCGACAGCCCTACACGTTGGAATTCAACACTCCTAATGTTCGACCGCCTGCTCCAACAAGAAAAAGCTGTTAATGAATATTTGTATGACCGGGGTGCTAGGACAGCCTCTGGGGAGCTGGGAATTGTTTTGCCACGTTACTGGACGCTCATGCGCAATGCCTGTAGGCTCATGCGTCCTTTTGAGGAGGTGACAAACCTAGTCAGTCGCAACGAAGGCACCATCAGCGACATCATACCATTTGTTTTCTTCCTGGAGAGTGCCCTGCGAAGAGTGCTGGATCAGGCTGTAGATGAGTGTGAAGAGGAAGAGGAAGAGTTGTGGTCACCATCACCACCAGAAACAGCCTTATCAGCATCGCTTGCTGGACCTGCGGCAACGCTGGAAGAGGATTGTGAGGAAGAGGAGTCAGAGGAGGATTGTAGCTTTGAGGAGGAGGAGGAGGAGCAAGACCAAACACAACAGGCATCCCAGGGTGCTCGTTGTCACCTATCTGGTACCCGTGGTGTTGTACGTGGCTGGGGGAAGAACATACCTTCAATGACATCAGTGAGGAGGAGGAACGGGAAATGAGTAGCTCGGCATCCAACCTTGTGCAAATGGGGTCTTTCATGCTGTCCTGCCTGTTGAGGGACCCTCGTATAAAAAGGCTGAAGGAGAACGACCTGTACTGGGTGTCCACGCTACTAGACCCCCGGTATGAGCAGAAAGTGGCGGAAATGTTACCGAATTACAACAAGTCGGAAAGGATGCAGCATTTGCAAAATAAATTAAAAAGTATGCTTTACACAGCGTATAAGGGTGATGTCACAGCACAACGGGAATCTAACAGGGGGAGAGGTGGAAGTCATCCTGCTCCTCCTCCTCCCACGACCACGCCGGCAAGGACAGGACGCTTTAAAGACGTGTTGTTGATGGAGGACATGCGGACCTTTTTAAGTCCTATGCATCGCCACAGCCCTTCGGGATCCACCCACAGAGAGCGACTCGACCGACAGGTAGCAGACTACCTCGCCTTAACTGCAGATATCGACACTCTGAGGAGCGATGAACCCCTTGACTACTGGGTGTGCAGGCTTGACCTGTGGCCTGAGCTATCCCAATTTGCGATAGAACTTCTGGCCTGCCCCGCTTCAAGTGTCCTGTCAGAAAGGACCTCCAGTGCAGCAGGAGGTATTGTCACTGAGAAGAGAAGTCGCCTAGGTCAAAAAAGTCTAGATTACCTCACCTTTATTAAGATGAATGAGGGATGGATCCCGAAGGGACTGACACTGGGCGATACATTCGATTAAAAAAGGCCTGATGAGATGAGCTGCCTTGGGCTTAAAATGGTCCACACGCTGCTGTATTTTAGCTCTGAATGACGTTTGACTTGCGTGACTTATCCGCCACCAACTAGGGTTCAAGCCGCCATGTTTTAGGGCACTTTCTGCCTGTGAAACAAACATCAATTTTTCTGGCCGCTGCTATAGCAGCGGCTGCAACAATACCAAATTTTTCAGGCATGTGTACATGCCTAATTTTTAGGCCCACTGGTGCAGCACTGTGGCTTCAAAAACCAAACCAAAAAAAAATCCTCCAAGATGGCACCAATATACCAGTGGTCTAAGCATCTTCCCACCTTGGCCTAAAAAGGGGAGGTGATTCAACAATTAAAAATCTCTGCCATTTACACGTCCACTGATAGGAGACGCGGAAGGTATTAAACTGATATGAACAATACTAAACTCACCACTCCTATCTGGTGGCACATTAGCTTGCCCGCGCAGTGCCCCAAATTTCAAGTAAGAGGACCGACCAAGCATCTTCTTCCATCTCCCTGTTACATAAATCAATGCCATATCCATAGAAATTGTAGAGAATATCCAGGATAGTTTTACAGGGCCAAATCATGTCGCCTGTTGAAAGAGGTGACCTTACTCGGGTCCCAGGTGTGCGGTTCCTAAAATGGCTGCCATATACATGTCCTCTGATAGGAGACGCGGAAGGTATTAAACTGATATGAACAATACTAAACTCACCACTCCTATCTGGTGGCACATTAGCTTGCCCGCGCAGTGCCCCAAATTTCAAGTAAGAGGACCGACCAAGCATCTTCTTCCATCTCCCTGTTACATAAATCAATGCCATATCCATAGAAATTGCAGAGAATATCCAGGATAGTTTTACAGGGCCAAATCATGTCGCCTGTTGAAAGAGGTGACCTTGCTCGGGTCCCAGGTGTGCGGTTCCTAAAATGGCTGCCATATACATGTCCTCTGATAGGAGACGCGGAAGGTATTAAACTGATATGAACATTTACTAAACTCACCACTCCGAGTGCTGTTATTTATTTAATTTTTTTGTGGTGAGGCTTTACAGGACAGAGTGCTTCTCCACGGGACATGTTAACTCACGGGCAGCTGGCTCATCAAGGAACCAGAGCAGCTTGAACGAGGTGATCTTGCTCGGGTCCCAGGTGTGCGGTTCCTAAAATGGCTGCCATATACACGTCCACTGATAGGAGACGCGGAAGGTATTAAACTGATTTGAACAATACTCCACTCCTATCGGTAGGTCCGTCCCATTGTGATTTATGCCCCCCACCCACCGCGCAGGGATGGGGGCTGGGGGGGAGGAAAGTAGGCCCCCCCATTGTGATTTATGGCCCCCACCCACCGCGCAGGGGTGGGGGCCGAGGGGGGGAGGACAGTAGGTCCCCCCATTGTGATTTATGGCCCCCACCCACCGCGCAGGGGTTGGGGAGGACAGTAGCTCCCCCCAGTGTGTATCATGGGCTTTGAGGACAGGTGTCAATCCATACCTGCCAAGTGACCCTATGTAGGGGTAACAGTCCCTATTCTGCTCTGTGTCAGTGTGTATCATGGTCTCTGTGGACGGGGAACAGTCTCTATTCTGCTCTGTGTCAGTGTGTATCATGGTCTCTGTGGACGGGGAACAGTCTCTATTCTGCTCTGTGTCAGTGTGTATCATGGACTCTGTGGACAGGGAACAGTCTCTATTCTGCTCTGTGTCAGTGTGTATCAGGGGCTTTGAGGACAGGTGTCAATCCATACCTGCCAAGTGACCCTATGTAGGGGGAACAGTCCCTATTCTGCTCTGTGTCAGTGTGTATCATGGTCTCTGTGGACGGGGAACAGTCTCTATTCTGCTCTGTGTCAGTGTGTATCATGGTCTCTGTGGACGGTGAACAGTCTCTATTCTGCTCTGTGTCAGTGTGTATCATGGTCTCTGTGGACGGGGAAAAGTCTCTATTCTGCTCTGTGTCAGTGTGTATCATGGACTCTGTGGACAGGGAACAGTCTCTATTCTGCTCTGTGTCAGTGTGTATCATGGTCTCTGTGGACGGGGAACAGTCTCTATTCTGCTCTGTGTCAGTGTGTATCATGGACTCTGTGGACAGGGAACAGTCTCTATTCTGCTCTGTGTCAGTGTGTATCAGGGGCTTTGAGGACAGGTGTCAATCCATACCTGCCAAGTGACCCTATGTAGGGGGAACAGTCCCTATTCTGCTCTGTGTCAGTGTGTATCATGGTCTCTGTGGACGGGGAACAGTCTCTATTCTGCTCTGTGTCAGTGTGTATCATGGTCTCTGTGGACGGTGAACAGTCTCTATTCTGCTCTGTGTCAGTGTGTATCATGGTCTCTGTGGACAGGGAACAGTCTCTATTCTGCTCTGTGTCAGTGTGTATCAGGGGTTTTGAGGACAGGTGTCAATCCATATCTGCCAAGTGACCCTATGTAGGGGGAACAGTCCCTATTCTGCTCTGTGTCAGTGTGTATCAGGGGTTTTGAGGACAGGTGTCAATCCATATCTGCCAAGTGACCCTATGTAGGAGGAACAGTCCCTATTCTGCTCTGTGTCAGTGTGTATCAGGGGTTTTGAGGACAGGTGTCAATCCATATCTGCCAAGTGACCCTATGTAGGGGGAACAGTCCCTATTCTGCTCTGTGTCAGTGTGTATCAGGGGTTTTGAGGACAGGTGTCAATCCATATCTGCCAGGTGACCCTATGTAGGGGGAACAGTCCCTATTCTGCTCTGTGTCAGTGTGTATCAGGGGTTTTGAGGACAGGTGTCAATCCATATCTGCCAAGTGACCCTATGTAGGGGGAACAGTCTCTATTCTGCTCTGTGTCAGTGTGTATCAGGGATCATTAGGATAGGTGTCAATCCATATCTGCCAAGTGACCCTATGTAGGGGGAACAGTCCCTATTCTGCTCTGTGTCAGTGTGTATCAGGGATTTGACTATCTTTATTCAGATTCAAAAATTACAATTCCAGGAAAAATTTAACAAACATTTACAAGAACATGTTATGCACATCATAGAAACAACGTAAACCTCTTTAAAGCCACAAACTTAAGACAAAAAATACGTACACACAATGTGTAAGGGTTTGAAAGAATATTCTGAATCCTTACATGTTTACTTTATCGTTTGTTTGATTTTTGTGAACCATATATAAACTACAAGCAGCGTGAAAACTATAAAAACTCAAGTGGCCATGCTGATCAAATTAAATAGTATGCTTTACACAGCGTATAAGGGTGATGTCACAGCACAACGGGAATGTAACAGGGGAAGAGGTGAAAGTCATCCTCCCCCTCCCACGACCCCGCCATATCTGCCAAGTGACCCTATGTAGGGGGAACAGTCTCTATTCTGCTCTGTGTCAGTGTGTATCAGGGGCTTTGAGGACAGGTGTCAATGTTAGGTGATTTCTGCCCTTTATGGATTAAAAGCAGACTCTGCATCAACTGTGCAATTTTCCATGGGAGTTTTGCCATGGATCCCCCTCCGGCATGCCACAGTCCAGGTGTTAGTCCCCTTGAAACAACTTTTCCATCACTTTTGTGGCCAGAAAGAGTCCCTGTTGGTTTTAAAATTCGCCTGCCCATTGAAGTCAATGGCGGTTCGCGAACATTTGCGGAAGTTCGCGTTCGCCGTTCGCGAACCGAAAATTTCGGGTTCGCGACAACACTAGTAACATATACCGGACCTTAGAATGGCCGGACTAACGTACCAAAGCATAGTCAGGAATAGCCGAGGTCAAGGGATACAGAAAGAGACACAACAGTAAGGAAAAGCCAGGGGTCAGGGATGCCAGAAAACAGGGAAGTCAATATCAAAGCCAAAGTCATAAAAACAGAATCAATAACGTGCTCTCGGACAACCACAAGGGAAACCATGACAGGGCACAGAGCAAGAGGCCTAAATACCCCGTCTGTGGATCTGATTGGTTGCAACCGGCCTTTGACCCCAAAGGACAAAGATACAAAACAGTGTTTGACCCCAAAGGCAGCTAGCAGGTTCCTATTTGCATGATTGCTGCTCAGCACCCTCCTGTGGGTCCTTTGCTCGGCACAACTTTTCCTGTCAGAACAGTAAATGCCATTAATCACATTTTTATGTGCAGATGAATACGTGAAAAGCATACAGTCCAAAAAAGCTCTGCATTTAACATCCTGCAGCTAATCCCACAACACTCAGGCCTCACTTCAGACATTTCCAGAACCATCAATATTCAAGCTCTGCATTTAACATCCCACAGCTAATCCAACAACTCTCAGGCATCACTTCACACATTTCCAGAACCATCAATATTCAAGTTCTGCATTTAACATTCTGCAGCTAATCCCACAACTCTCAGGCCTGGAGGCTGTTTGCTCCGTAACCAAACAGAACGGAGCCCTTCAGTGCCTCTCTCGGGGCTAATCTGGTAAGCTTGAGCCAGCAGGGGAGATATTTTGATCTTCCCTGCTGGCCTCGATCCATGTGCGGCGCGCTGGGATTAGGGTGTGCCCAGGCACACTCGGCACACCTCGTGCGCACGCCTATGTCCAGAACCATCAATATTCAAGCTCTGCATTTAACATCCTGCAGCTAATCCCACAACTCTCAGGTACTGACTGAAGCTCGGAAGATACTCCACCTGATTTTTGGATTACTACCACATTATCATGTGTTAATATAGAATTGTTACCATTTATACCTGTAGTTTGCCACTAATATTCTATGCATGGAGTTTGTATTATTGTCATATTAATATTTTGGGTGATAGAATTTGGTTGCTAAACTTTTCAATTGTATACAACACATGGCTACTCTAATCAAGTGATATTTCCATTCATTAATCTACTATTTTTATTTTTCAGATTGTAATTTATTTTTTACTTCCCCTCTTTAAGCTTATGTCTACTGCACCTTTACCCTATTGTTGTATTGCTTTGTTATAGCCAAACATTTTTAGTGATGGATGCATTTCTAATTTGCTGCTTTTAATTTCTTGTGAGTAGGTGATTTTACATCCATGTGCTCACTCTATATATAAATCCAGCCATAATAAACACTTTGGAACCTTAGTGATATGTTTAACTCACACTGCTTGGCAGAGCACGTTCACAAACCATATCTTTTGAAACTAATCTTATCCTCTGCTATACATTGACTACCATTTGAACGTCAGATCGTATGATCCAGCAGATGCAATTATTTCACTTGGAACCTTTTTACGCTCCATTGGTTTGGTAAACCTGCGTTTTGTACAGATTAACCTGTCCATGCTTACTTTTCCAGATGTCTACATAAAGGACGTTGAGCACAGGGTTTACGTAATCTTAATGTGAAATTATAACCGTAACCTTGTTAACTTTCTATGCTGCGGATCATCTAATAATTATGTTAGAAATGTCTCATTTATTTATTGTCTTGTTTTCCTCAGATTTGCTGACTTCACTCCAACTACCAGAGAGGCCCAGAGTTCATCATTGCAATTCTGGCAAATGCTCAGAAGGAGGGGATCAGCATGTGGTAGGTTGAAGAAATATCTCATGTTAGGTCACCTCAAATCCTAGGCTAAAATGTAATAGCTGTACAGGTTAAATCTCTAAAGGATGAGATGACCCGGTGTTGGACCGAATTATATTTCCTGTCCACCTCTATCTGTCTGTCTGTTTGTTTGTTTGTTTTCTTGTCTCCTTCTGCATGTGTCTCTCTTTCTCTTTCCATTTCTACTTATACCTATCTCAGTATCCTGGCTACATACCTTTTTAACCCATTTATCCAGTCTCTCTATCTCTGTCATTGCACTCTCTGTCTTTCTCGCCATCCTTTGTTTCCTAAACCATCTATTCTTGCCATACACAGAGTATCGTGTAATTCAGTTTGTCTGAATACTGAATTCTATTTTTTACAGTATCTGAAACTCTCCAGGAACTGTCCCTGATTGTAGACGACATGGATGACGTTATACAATGTGGGGGGTGCAAACAAGAAGAAAACAAAATAAATACTATACTATGTTATATGTTATATTTTATTTACCGCGGTTCTTTTATTGTTATCTGTTTTATTTGAGTAAAAAAACTTTTGAAACCTCATTTATCCCTGTTTGGCATCCATCATTTATGCATCTGGGAGAGGACATCAGATACTACAGGAAGACCGTGTGTATAGCCTGAAAAAGCTGATTTTTCAAAAGTGATTACAGCTAGAGCCTGCTATCCTAGGCTCTATATATCGTGAGTGACCCATTACCTCTGTTATACATTACATTTGTACATATACAGTATTATGCTATGTATATACCGTTATATCTTTCAGATTCATTTCAAGACTCACGATTATTAAGTATAAGTATTTATTTTGTTTTCTTCTTGTTTGCGCCCCCCACATTGTATATTGCTATTCCACTATTTGTTAGTGTCTTTTAGTGATTTTAGACACTGGGGGTAGTTGCTGTACTGTACGGTCTAGCGCCAATCCACCTGTACGTTTTCTCCTTTGAGGTGAAAATTCTATTTTTTCTTGTACATGGATGACATGATAACCTGATGGAGATGATAGATAAAGACAAAAAAATAAAGTGGTTCAAGGTGTATGTATAAAACCCACTTACCTGCACAGCTCTTCTTGGTTTGAAGGGCATCATCAGTCTTATTTGTGCCATTTTGGTTTGTCAAAATGTGTATTCCCGAAATGACTGTATGGCTGAAATTTATCTGAACTGAAAAGGCACACCCTAAATTGCCTGAAATTAAAACATTTTCAGACATATTGATTCAGATGAACATAATTTTCTTTTCACAGAAATCTGCTTTTAAACGATACATTTGCTAATGATTATATAAGGACAATGTGTAAATTCAAATCTTTCTGAAACGGACCTTGTCGTCTACATATGATGTTGATAAGAGATCAATGTGAAGGACATTCAAACATGATGAATGGGCACTCACCTTAATTATCAACATTAGTACGCCTTCCAACATTAGGAAACATAAAAACAAGACTAGACGGGCAGGAGGGGGATGTGCAAAAGGACTTTTAACGAATATTCTGGCAGTATCGTTTTGGGAATTTTTCACCGCTGTCCACTGAATTAAAACACCAAAATCAAAAATGAGAAACAGAAAGATGACTTTCCTGTGAGGTCCAGAATAGATAGAAGGTATGGACTATTTAAACCCGGTTACCTGTGTTCGTGGGTATGAAGCTATTATCTTCTTGTATCTCTATAAATTATAGGACCATGCGTTTGTCCACTTGGCAGTTACACGTAGAGCAGAGAATATTTCCTGAACCATCTATCTTTCTATCTTTCATGTATCTCTGTGGAAGCTGGGGGTCCGATACTGACATTAGTGAGTCTGACATTTTCCTGAAATTGCCTTCTATAATTAGAACATATTGATGTCTGTCTACTGACAAAGTATGTCTCACGGCAAGCTCCAAGAAATTCGGATTTTTATATGTTCATATATTTGCGCTGCATTTGGGGAATTGTGCATTTTGCTCCTGACAAATACTGCAGGGTATTCACATTGTCAAAGTCAAGCCACAAGCCAGGAGCCTAATAAGGACAACTTTTTTTTTTTTTTTTGCCTTAGTCTAATAGGACCCAACAATGCTTTATATAAGAACTGTCTTATTTACCAAGGCAAATCTTATTTGTTAACAGTAATACAGTTTTATGAACCCTTTCACCACCAAGGTCGTTATATATTTTTATATCTCCTAACATGTATTTAGAACAGGGTTTGTTTATAACATAAAATAACAAAGAATAGATAAATAGATAGATAGATAGATAGATATAGATAGATAGATAGATAGATAGAGATAGATAGATAGATAGAGATAGATAGATAGATAGATAGATATAGATAGATAGATAGATAGATAGAGATAGATAGATAGATAGATAGCGATAGATAGATAGATAGATAGATAGATAGATAGATAGAAAGAGATAGATAGATGCATAGATAGGTAATTTGTGGCCAGTACAAACCATTATCTGGCAATCTATTCATAAACATGGCTATATATAGAGGTTTTATCAGAGTTCATACAGATGTTTAAACAGCAATTGGATAAATACTTCCAAAAACATAATGTGCCGGAACTGCTGCCTGTCCGTGAATTGCCCTTCTTTTCTAGTGTGTGTTCTCAACATCCTTTCATGTACTGTGCCCACTCCCCATTTTGGAGTGCCTCCACAAAGTGAATTAATTCGCCTCCCGATCCAACGCCTACCCTGATACCCCCATTTAAAATGTTAGTTTAGATCCTTCACACCTCGCCACATAAGTATCAAACCGCAAGGGAAACAATTAATGAGTGCTCCCCTGGGCGATGGCCATTTGTACAGATGAACGCCAGCCAGGGGAAACGTTCGTGGACTGTTTCCTGACTCATTCGTTTCCGGAACAAGGACCTCCTCAGTGTCCATTAGAACGTTCACACCAATTAGTCAAAACGCTTGCAGGACTTCTCGCAGGCGGCTCCCTTCCTATGGAACAGCCTGCCTACCGCCATCAGACTCTCCCCTAGTCTTCATTCGTTTAAGAAGTGCCTTAAAACCCATCTTTTTAGAAAAATGTATGGCCTCCCAGAGTAACCTCTACCTCACATACCTGTCTCTTGCTCACTCTGAAGGGCAGCACTCTACTCTCTCCTCCAGCTCTGCTTCACTCCTGCTATTCCCTGTCCTATTGTATTTTACACCCCACCTCCTATAGACTGGAAGCTGGTTTGAGCAGGGTCCTCTTCAACCTATTGTACCTGTACATGTTCTTGTAATTGTCCTATTTATAGCTAAATCCCCCCTCTTATAATATTGTAAAGCGCTATGGAATCTGTTGGCGCTAAAAAAATGGCAATAATAATAATAATAATAATGCTCGCACCTACAACATAGTTGTGAAACCGCAAGGGAAGTAATTAATAAGTGCTCCCCTGGGTGGCCGCCATTCGTACAGACGACCTCCCCAGCCAGGGGGAGCATTTTTACCCCAAAAGCAGACGCTTCCCTTGTCCAGGACCTCGCGAACGGAGACTAGTTGATCGAGGAACCGAGGCGAGAATCCCTGAGATTGGTGTGGGCACTTCTGGGGCACTGGAGAGTTTGGCAGACTCTCATGAGCCCGAGGGACAAAGACACCAGCTCTTTCCCGTGGGCAGGCTTTTCTGTGCCTGGGAGACAAAGGGACGGTCCCTTTTTCCCGCACCTAGGCTCCTAGGCACAGAGGCTCTTGGGAAGAAGACCCCTGGCGCTTGGTTGGAACCCTGGGGATTTTGTGGTGGGCTTTGGGGAAAAAGGAAACTGAGTCCCTTCCAGCGCTGAGACCTCATGGAGGGTGGTGGGATGTGTCCTTGTATGTGTGTGATCCACCCCTTGCATGGGGCTATGCATTATAGCTGTGTGTGGCTAATAAAATGTTGTTGTACCTCCAGGACTGGGGGGAGATGGGTCTCTTTGTATTATAAATGGTTCAGGATCGGCTGAAGGAAACGAATCAGCGGAGGTAACTGGTCAGGTCACCCGTGGTCCGCTACACATAACATACAGGGATATAATTTCTAATTAGTGGGGTAATAGCTGCTTGATCCAAGGAGACATCTGACTGCTATTTTGGGGTCAAGAAGAATTTTTTTCCTAGTTTGTTGCAAAATTGGAAGCGCTACAGACTGGGTTTTTGCCTTCTTTTGGATCAACAGCAAAAATATTTGTGAGGAAGGCTGAACTTAATGGTCTCAAGTCTCTTTTCAGCTATGTAACTATGTAACTATGTAAGATAGATAGATAGAGAGACAGACAGACATACTAGATAGAGAGAGAGATAGATAGATAGATAGATAGAGAGACAGACAGACATACTAGATAGATAGATAGAGAGAGAGAGAGAGAGAGAGAGATATAGATAGATACCTTTACCAGGAGGATAGCTTTACAGTAGACTAAGCAATACACGGTTGTTGTGGATTTTATATATAATACAATATAATACATGATCTGTTATATTTACAGGTGCTCACCTGCAAGTCATTTTTCATTCTATTTACGTAATAGATTTAGGTCCATGGTTTCTCTGTTTAAGCTTGAGGGAGTCACAGAAATGTGTTACTTCTGGTGATAACTCTTTTGTACTTTAAATAACACTCAGGATTTCTCTAGTTTAACTCACAGCGTGATATGGGTCAGTACGTTATTGTGCTGTGTATAGTGCTAAATGGACTCTTATTCTACATTTGGTGAATTGTCAGAGTCTTTGAGTACTGATTGCCATAGCTTTATAACATACATTATTTATCTGCCAGCAAGAATCCTTTATTACACTCAGTATGTTCGTACCTCTCCCTCCTTGGCTGCTAGAATTTAACCATAAAGTCTGACCTACAAAAGTTCTGCAACATGTGAAACGTGAGAGGAGGCTGCCATTTACACTCCTGCTGCAGAGATGGGCCTAGAAGGGACATACTTGTGTATTAGGGAGGATAGATAGGTGGGAGCAGCATTATGTAGAGATTTGAAAGCAAGAACCAGAATTTTAAATTAAGCCCTACATCTTACAGGAAGCCAATGCAGCGACTGACAGAGGGGTGAGTTGTGGTAGGTGCGGGCGGACAGGAAGATGAGCCTCGCCGCCGCATTCATTATGGACTGTAATGGCGCAAGTTGGGAGCACGTAAGACCACTGAGAATCCGATTACAGTAGTCAAGGCGAGAAAGAACAGTGGAATGTACCAGCACCTTAGTCACATCTGGCGTTAAGTAGGGTCGGTATTATTATATCAGCTATTATGGGGTATTATTTTATCAGGTGTTGAAGGGTATTATTATATCAGCTATTATGGGGTATTATTTTATCAGGTGTTAAAGGGTATTATTATATCAGCTATTATGGGGTATTATTTTATCAGGTGTTAAAGGGTATTATTATATCAGCTATTATGGGGTATTATTTTATCAGGTGTTGAAGGGTATTATTATATCAGCTATTATGGGGTATTATTATATCAGATGTTAAAGGGTATTATTATATCAGCTATTATGGGGTATTATTTTATCAGGTGTTAAAGGGTATTATTATATCAGCTATTATGGGGTATTATTATATCAGGTGTTGAAGGGTATTATTATATCAGCTATTATGGGGTATTATTTTATCAGGTGTTAAAGGGTATTATTATATCAGCTATTATGGGGTATTATTTTATCAGGTGTTGAAGGGTATTATTATATCAGCTATTATGGGGTATTATTTTATCAGGTGTTAAAGGGTATTATTATATCAGCTATTATGGGGTATTATTTTATCAGGTGTTAAAGGGTGTTATTATATCAGCTATTATGGGGTATTATTATATCAGGTGTTAAAGGGTATTATTATATCAGCTATTATGGGGTATTATTTTATCAGGTGTTAAAGGGTATTATTATATCAGCTATTATGGGGTATTATTTTATCAGGTGTTAAAGGGTATTATTATATCAGCTATTATGGGGTATTATTATATCAGGTGTTAAAGGGTATTATTATATCAGCTATTATGGGGTATTATTATATCAGGTGTTAAAGGGTATTATTATATCAGCTATTATGGGGTATTATTTTATCAGGTGTTAAAGGGTATTATTATATCAGCTATTATGGGGTATTATTATATCAGGTGTTAAAGGGTATTATTATATCAGCTATTATGGGGTATTATTATATCAGGTGTTAAAGGGTATTATTATATCAGCTATTATGGGGTATTATTATATCAGGTGTTGAAGGGTATTATTATATCAGCTATTATGGGGTATTATTTTTTCAGGTGTTAAAGGGTATAATTAAATCAGCTATTATGGGGTATTATTATATCAGGTGTTGAAGGATATTATTATATCAGCTATTATGGGGTATTATTATATCAGGTGTTGAAGGGTATAATTATATCAGCTATTATGGGGTATTATTATATCAGGTGTTGAAGGGTATAATTATATCAGCTATTATGGGGTATTATTATATCAGGTGTTGAAGGGTATAATTATATCAGCTATTATGGGGTATTATTATACTAGCTGTAATAGGGAATTATTATATGAGCTGTTAGGGAGTATTATCATAGCATCCGTCATGGAATAGGATCATATCGACTGATAAAGAGTATTATTATATCAGCTATTAGTACAGGAGCGTAGGAGTATTATTACATGCTCTCATGGAGTATTATATTATGAACTGAGCTCAGCTCATTGTATAATTACAGCTCATTGTATAATTATAGCCCGTTGTATCATTACAGCTCATTGTATAATTATAGCCCGTTGTATCATTACAGCTCATTGTATAATTATAGCCCGTTGTATCATTACAGCTCATTGTTGTATCATTACAGCTCATTGTTGTATTATTACAGCTCATTGTATAATTACAGCTCATTGTATAATTATCGCTCGTTGTATTATTACAGCTCATTGCATGATTACAGCTCATTGTATAATTATAGCCCGTTGTATTATTACAGCTCATTGTTGTATCATTACAGCTCATTGTTGTATTATTACAGCTCATTGTATAATTATAGCTCGTTGTATTATTACAGCTCATTGTTGTATCATTACAGATCATTGTTGTATTATTACAGCTCATTGTATAATTACAGCTCATTGTATAATTATAGCCCGTTGTATTATTACAGCTCATTGTTGTATCATTACAGCTCATTGTTGTATTATTACAGCTCATTGTATAATTACAGCTCGTTGTATAATTATAGCTCGTTGTATCATTACAGCTCATTGTATGATTACAGCTCATTGTATAATTATAGCCCGTTGTATTATTACAGCTCATTGTTGTATCATTACAGCTCTTTGTTGTATTATTACAGCTCATTGTATGATTACAGCTCATTGTATGATTACAGCTCATTGTATTACAGCTTATTGTATTATTATTATTCTCTCTAGTTTATATAATTTTATTATATTTGCCTTTAATAAACAATATACGGTATGTCATGTATTTCTGCTTTTAAATTAAGATTTTCTAAAAATGTCAAAATTCCTCTGACCTGCGGTACGCACAAAGCCCCCCCACAGCCGTGGCCTTCAAAGCGTTAAGCATATAAAACTGGTCACGGTAAGAGTATATTAAATATAAGATGTTTGGAATCTTCACAGCATAAACGTGAGAGTAAATGACTGCCCCATAAACTATCACTTCTAAAATGTTCTTTACTGATAATTAGATTTTGGTTTGAGTGCATTGGAATAAGGACTTTTAATAGCCTCATCCATCTTTCAGGAACTCATTTCATCCAGAGGGACTAAAAAAGTACAGAAACCCCGTATCTGCCATTCATTTCTAACCGGAGTATGGACTAAAAATGATACTTATATGTTTTATCTCCTCGAAACGCCGTAATTGGAATTTATGAACAGAATAAGATAGTTGACGCATGTAGTTCTTTCTTAAAAACCACATTTAAGGAAATTGTAAATGTCTGCGTATTTTTTAGTTAACTGATAATTCGAAAATAAAAATACTAACCGCAAAGAATTAACAAGAAGATACAGTATCGGTAACTCGATCATACACTGCAACGTATATTAAATTGGATACATTCCACAGGTGGAATAAAGGGGAAATGGGAGACGCAAAAAGCTGTGCTAAACAGGCAATCTAGTCTCCAGTTAGATATGCTGAAATTTTTTTTCATTTTGTTCAAACAATAGTAGATCGTTATCGCACAGCCCACTGGGACAGTATGTGTGTATTTTACATGTTAGTATTTGTACAGAGGCATGCCCGGACTGGCTGTCAGGCTTATCGGGCAAATGCAAATCAAGAGATCTCCCCTGCCGGCCCAAACAGAGCCTGCGCTATCTGAGTCCTGGCCCTGCTGTGTGCCTTGATGAGCAGGTAGGGAGATCAAAGATCGCCCTCACTGGCCCACGGGCCCTTTACAGGACAGCCGGCGCAGGAGGAAGGGAAAGCGCAGAGGACCAGGAAACTATTAGCTCTAGGAGCTGTGAGCTCACTCACCACTATGCCCCACCATGGATTTCCCACCAGACCACCAGGGCTGGCAGCAAAGTCCCCCATTCCATGCAAAAATAAGAAGGGAGGGAGCATATACGCAATATATTTATTTAAAAAACACACACACTCACTGTAACTGCACCCCCCCACACACACGCACTCTAACTGCAGCACACACACACTATCTGCACCCCTCACAAACACACACACTGCACCCCAAACACACACACTCAAACACACACACTCTAATTGTACACCCCCATAAACACACACTCTAACTGCAGTGTTTGTGTACTCCTCACACACAAACACTGCACCCCAAACACACGCACATTGCACCCCAAACACACACACTCTAACAGCACCCCTCACACACACACACACTGTTCCCAAAACACACACACTCTAACTGCACCCTTCACACACACTGCACCCCAAACACACACACTGCATCTGTACACACTGTATCTTCACACACACACACTGCATCCCTCACAAACACACTGCATCCCTCACACACACACACAGTACCCTTCACACACACTAGCTGTATCCTTTTTACACAAACACACACTCTAACTGCACCCCTCACACACACACTGCACCCTTCACACACACTAGCTGTATCCTTTTTACACAAACACACACTCTAACTGCACCCCTCACACACACACTGCACCCCAAACATACACACTCTAACTGCACCCCTCACACACACTGCACCTGAAACACACACTGCACCCCAAACACACACACACACACTGGTCCCAAAACACACACACTCTAACTGCACCCCTCACACACACACACACACACTGTTCCCAAAACACACACACTCTAACGGTACCCTTCACACACACTGCACCCCAAACACACACACTCTAACTGCATCCCTCACACACACACACTGCACCCTCACATATTCACTGACCCCAAACACACACACACTCAGACTGCACCCTTCACACATACACACTGCACTCCAAACACACACACTGCATCTGTACACACTGTATCTTCACACACACACTGCATCCCTCACAAACACACTGCATCCCTCACACACACACACACACACACAGTACCCTTCACACACACTAACTGTATCCTTTTTACACAAACACACACACTGACTGCACCCCCTGCCCCAACACACACACACTGAACACCTCCCACACACACACACACACACACACACACAATGACTGCACCCATCACACACTGCACTTTTCACTCACACACACTTCACCCTTCACACATACACCTCACCCTTCACACATACACACACACACCTCACCCTTCACACACACACACACACACACATCTACATTTCTAGCATACAAACTCTGAATCCCCTGTGCACACACTAGATCCCCTGTAAGCAAACACACGACATTCCCTAAATACCACTCTTTACAACCCCTACACACATTAGATAACCTACACATACATATACTATAGCACCACACCACAATCGACTCACTCTACACACATGGACTCCCACAAGCAAGCTCCAAACACATGCACAATACCTTTTCCAGGCCCTTTTGTCCTCTGGTATCCCACTTATGGAGACACCAAAGACAAGTCACAAACAAACACAGCGCAAGCATGTTAATAAATTTACTTGCGCTGCTCAGAACAAATACAGGGCCTTTTTCTCATGCGAAAGCTCTTCACCAAGGCTCTGCACATGGGCTGCCGTGAAAGAGCATTGAACCAACATACTCACTTTGAGAGGGGGCCTGCTTGTCATTGGTGATGACAAAACACACCCCTCAGTGGCCCTGCCCCTTTCTCAGTGGTTTTGAAAAATACCTGGGCTGGATTTTTTCCCCAGTCCGGCCCTGTACACATGGGAATCTCAGGGATCCATCAGCTAAACCACATGATAATACTTCATCATTGATCATTCGCTTCCTGTGTTTAGTACCAGTGGGTGCCCGATTCACACGGCAAAATGATGTGTCCCGAGGTTACCTTCAGCATCCTGAAAATATGTGAACATTTCTCTGTAAACGAGAACAATAAAATAACACTTATCAACATATGAATACTAACAATCATGTAACTTCACACGCAACCACCAGCACCAACACGCAGGACTCCCACCCATTCCAATTGTACTGATTTTGGAGACACCAAGGAACTGTTCCCAAAAAGTGTAGCATGAGCATTAGATGCCCTCAAATTATGGTAATTACAGTAGGAGCCTTCAACAAGCAATGAAACATTGCCCTCTGCATGGTCTTCCTTTTAGTGGGTTAGTCGAAATGATTGGCAGGCTGCCCGATGTTTATTAATTTATTCATGCCAAACTGACCTGCTAGTTCTTTGGGAGGACCCGTTTCTATTTTGGGCATCACTGGTCAGCCATCTCTTACCATGCCCACTGGCATCCTGATAATTGGGATGCTTTGCCAATGAGGGGGTATGAATATGTCAAAACAAAAAAATTCACCACTTACTTATCCTAGCACCCCCAATAAACAATCACACCAATTTAAATATCCAAGCACCTCCACAACCCTTCAACCAGATCTTGGCATTATTAAATCATTGTCCATATGGCATCCCTGAGCCATCTTATTACAGCACCATCACACCCCCCTCCACTTTATTTGACTAAAAGAGGAAACATATTTAAATCGATATTATCTCCTGGATCTCTCCTTTGTCCACACCAGGTTAGAATTACCTTCAAGAATGTTATACTCTACACTCCTTTACCGATTATCAGAATTATTCTCAAACAGAGAGAGCTTGGAAACTGACCAGAGAATTTCAGGTTTCAGTCCGAAATATTCAAACTGGAAAATACTTGGAGGTGGAGACTTTGTGTATTATTTACAATTTGAAACTCTCTATAAACTCCCAATAATTCATAGTTAACATAATAACCATGAATAGACAGTGCATTGGCACATCTATACATGCAGGACTAATCACTAAACTGTGAATAGTGAAGATTTCACATGGAAATTGTAAAATAATAAAACATTATCAGATTCATCTGTTTTCCAGCTCAGTTATTGATCTAATGCCTCTCAATTTCCTTGTGAGCATTTCCATTTAATAAATAAACTTTTACAAAGTAATGTATTAAAGTGAGAGTTCAACGTGGATTCAAAGGGAATTTTAAATTTTAGGACAAATTAGCCAAACTGGAAGAATAGCTAACTTAGAGAAGTTTCCGATTTGGCTATTTTGGCCTTAAATTTGAAATTCCCTTTAAATTTACTGTTGGAATGTTAATTTTATTTATATTTCCTAAAATATGGTCCCACTCCATGTTTCTGTATGTTGTATACAGTTTGCACCCATGACTCTCTCCTCACACATTCTGTCAATATTAATGAATTATAAAAAAGATATTGGGATGAAATATGACCTTTCCTGCACTGCTCTGAAACATGCTGTGTACAATACTTCATCAATGGATAACAGAGAGACACTAGAGGGTGTTTTTACATTTATTATTTCAATTTTCAGAACAAATTGTGGCTGCAGTTAGTAAAAGCATAAATGGCATTTTCTGCTGTAATACTGTAAGAATATCAGTGTGTAGGCAGGACAGATCAAGCTGCCAGCTGTATGAAATCAGGAATTCTAAAATATACCACAAGAAGGCGCTAAAGAACATATTGTAAAATGGATCACAGGAGACAAGAATTATAGGGAATTTAACGTATAGTCTCTGGTAAAATCTGACTATTTCATTTAAGAGATAAAAAACAATGATTCATCGTAGGTTGATGGGAGTTATGGTTCTTAACATCTGATGGTAAATAAGTAATCATCATCCTTCTGCCAGTCATGAATCGGCTGAGGGTGATTGGAGTAGTGTTGAACAAGTAATGACATTCTCGAGGTGTGTGAGAGCGAGATCTATCACAGATTTATAGAATATTCAGAACTAGCCTCCCATCATTCTAAGTGCGTTATGCGTTATGTAACGGAAGACGTAGTAATATGTTAACGTGACTAAGTTGCAGTGGTTGACATTAGACATGTTCGCTGTGAAACATGTTTGATGTCATTTTAGTTAAAGGTTCAGGGTGAGCGCCATAAGAGCTCTATAGAGTCTATTTGCTAAATTGGAGAATTCAAAGTTTAAGATATAAGGCCAGATTAGCTGAACTCAAAGCATAGCTGACTTTTTCTGGTTCAGCTATTTTGCCGTTAAATTTGAATAATTTTTGCCTTCACGTTGAATTCTCCTGTTAGTAAATCCCCCTGTGCATTATCTGCATTATGTCTCCCTACAAAGAGTGACTAATACCTGCAGCAATTTGTAAAATGATATGGCCCCTACCTTTTCATTGTAACCCACCCACCCCCCAGACCTCAGTAAATTGCTTCACACAATCTGATTTATGTAACATTCCCAATATACAGAGAGGGACACTTTCATTTAGGGGTGAGACTGGTGGAGAGGCCAGGGGCGGGGCTGTTTTGAGTGGGGGGGTGGCTAGTGGCGGGGCTGTTCTGAGAAATATTAGGTGACTTACTAATAACAATTTATACAGCTAGAATGTAATGTAGAAGAACAATGTAAACTATAAAAATGGTCAGAGTTGTGGCAACTGACATTTATGTGGATAAGTGCAAGATAATGCATCTTGGGCATAAAAACCCAAGGGCAGAGTACAGAATATTTGATAGAGTCCTAACCTCAACATCTGAGGAAAGGGATTTAGGGGTGATTATTTCTGAGGACTTAAAGGTAGGCAGACAATGTAATAGAGCAGCAGGAAATGCTAGCAGAATGCTTGGTTGTATAGGGAGAGGTATTAGCAGTAGAAAGAGGGAAGTGCTCATGCCATTGTACAGAACACTGGTGAGACCTCACTTGGAATATTGTACGCAGTACTGGAGACCGTATCTTCAGAAGAATATTGATACCTTAGAGAGAGTTCAAAGAAGGGCTACTAAACTGGTTCATGGATTGCAGGATAAAACTTATCAGGAAAGGTTAAAGGATCTTAACATGTAAAGCTTGGAGGAAAGACGAGACAGGGGGGATATGATAGAAACATTTAAATACATAAAGGGAATCAACACAGTAAAGGAGGAGACTGTATTTAAAAGAAGAAAAACTACCACAACAAGAGGACATAGTCTTAAATTAGAGGGACAAAGGTTTAAAAATAATATTAGGAAGTATTACTTTACTGAGAGGGTAGTGGATGCATGGAATAGCCTTCCAGCTGAAGTGGTAGAGGTTAACACAGTAAAGGAGTTTAAGCATGAGTGGGATATGCATAAGGCTATCCTAACTGTGACGGCTGGGTACCTACGACAATCGTTGCTTCCTAGTACCTGCGAGAACGATCAGCAGTTCACTGGAACACCATAACCACCGTAAACCCCACGAACCGCCGCAGCTTGGTTGGGGTCTTGCTGTCCTCCACCCACCCTGGATCCATGATCAGGATCCAGCTTCCAGTGGGTAGGCCTCTCTTAGTTTCGAGAGCGTAGCAGAAACAGCACTTTTCAGTGATTAGACTCAGAGTGTAGTTCTCCAATCCCCCAAACATGAGCCGAAACTTCACAACGGTGCAAGATGATCTGAGAGTTTAATGGTACATGTTGGAATTTTATAGAACTTTTCAGGCCAGAGGAACACACACTGGACCTGATGGGGCACAGGACACAAATTGTACAAACCAATAGAAACAATGTAACAAAAATCACACAGATCAGAGCAGTGGTTCAAAAGTTTAATGGAAGTCTCTTTTTGACCCACCGTGCACATGGTCCCATGCCCAAAACAGTTCCAGAGAATTAGGGCTAACGGTTGGTCTCTCTGTCTGGAGTACAAAAGAACATACTTCACATGAACAAAGCCTTTTAAAGTGCATTGGGCAAGGTATATTGCAGGGCCCATAATCCTGAGGCAAGAGGCTGGCCAGCCGGCCCCTCCAAGATCCTTGACAAGGTTCAGTTCGTCACAGGGCAATAATCACAGGGTAGGAGGCTGGCAAACAGGCCCCTCCAAAACTAGTGACGAGGTTACTTTCGTCACACTAACTATAAGATCTGACCAGGGACTAATGAAAGTATTTAGAAAATTGGGTAGACTAGATGGGCCGAATGGTTCTTATCTGCCGAAAAGAGAAGAATGAGCTGAAAGGCCACCGTATATAAAAAAAAAAATATGAAGGTGGGAGACTGCTCATTCAATAATCTATACCCCTTAAATAAATGTACTTTCATAGAAAGGGAGAAAACAAAATAAAAAAGGAAGGCGGGAAAGCATGGGTGCTGATACCTTTAATAGAACAAAAATCTACAGACAGTGATAAAATATAAAACTGGCTCTATAGATGGCCAGGAAAAAAAGTACCCCTAGAGAGTGTACAGGTTAGTGAGATAAATACTCACAAATGCTAGCTAGAGCAGACACAGTAGATAAATACTATAGACCAATGGGTAAAAGGGTCACTGTAAAGATACAAATATAGTGTCGGTCTTTACATGATAATCCTACCAGAAACCTGGTATGAGGGCAAAAGGGGTATTATAGATAGGGATATGAAGTAAGCCTTGGTAGTAATGGTGCCCCTGGAGGGAGTAAAGTAGTTACTAGTACAGGCTAAAAAGTTGATGTAGGCAAAATGGACATTGAGTCCAAATGGCTAGTTCAAGAGGTATATACACGCCCACCAGAGCATAAACAGCATACATGTAGGTGTTAGTTATTGCCAAAATCATCAGGACCATGCCATACCCACACCCTAAGTAGCCCTGAACTTACTGACCGTCTCCCATAAGAATCGGGGGACCAAGTACACTACCTGCTGCTTCAAGGAAGCCTCAAGGCTATCCCTGCCACTAACCCCGAACTGCCCAAAAGTAACCTAAATGGTCATAAAAAAAAAAATACTACAGGTCGTCTAGCATTTGTGAGTATTTATCTCACTAACCTGTACACTCTCTAGGGGTACTTTTTTTCCTGGCCATCTATAGAGCCAGTTTTATATTTTATCACTGTGATTTTTGTTCTATTAAAGGTATCAGCACCCATGTTTCCCCCCCCCCCTTCCTTTTTGTTTTTGCGTTCTCCCTTTCTATGAAAGTACATTTATTTAAGGGGTATAGATTATTGAATGAGCAGTCTCCCACCTTCATATTTTTTTATATACGGTGGCCTTTCAGCTCATTCTTCTCTTTTTGTCTATATTTGCTTTCGGGGTTAAGTCCCCTATACCTCTTGTAACCTTCTCAGAGTTTGGGGAGTTGGTTTCCCCCAACACCCCATATCCTCTGTTTCTTTCTTCTGGTTCTTATCTGCCGTCACATTCTATGTTTCTATGTTTCTAATGTATCTTATTTACACAAAAGTGAGAAATCCCACAAGTGGTGATGGTCCAAATATGGTGCCAACTCCACCTGTGGAAAAAACACCTAAATGGACACTCCAGAAGTGTCCTGGGGCTTAACCCCTATGCGTAAAACTGAAAGAATACTCCAGCCTCTGGATAAAAGGTCCAGAAGCTTAGGGTATGCTCTGGAAAAATCTAAAGTAAAGTCTATGTCATAATATTAATGAATAAGAAGTAACTTGCAATACAGCATCAATGTTCATAGATAGTCAGAGTCCCATAAGTGATAAAAATCTAGCCTAATGGCTACACCTCCAAATATCCTAGTTAACAAAAAATCTATATCCCCACACTGCTACAGACTGCAGACTTTAATAATATTGCGTAGGGTCTAATGTCTGTGAGCTAAATAATCAAATCCCTAAGGAAAAGGACATGCAGAAATAACTAGGAGACTGGTCAGACGGCAAACAACTAGTATAAGTAAGAGACACTATCGGTAGCTGTAATGTACATACAAAGGCTACCTTGCAAATGCCAGTATACTAGAGTGGGTAAGAAGACAGGCTTAGAGACAAATGTCTACAGAAGTTCCAGCACGACCACAATCAAAGCTGCTACAGTTACATCACAGAATCAGATATAGCTATAAAATGTATCTAATAAACGCAGTAACAATTTCAAGTTTAAAGTCTATGCTGATACAATGTATTGTACCATAATGTCAGCCTACAGTGTTATATTACCCACATAGCAGATCAAAACCAGTAAGAGGAGGTGGACAAATAGAGAATGAGTTAGAGTGTACTTATGTGCAGAACCATACTTAGATGTGTTGGTTACCTGCATATATCGACAGAGTGCCCTAGTGAAATGATAGTGATAGAAAGAAAAAGAAGGAACCCGACGCACGTTTCGGTGCTTCTTTAGTGCACCTTCGTCAGGGGCCAACGTGACACTGATCTCAGGGTTTCAATTTATACATATTCAACCTTAACTGGTAATTCGAAATAAGCCTATCAGGATCGAGCGTAAGTTTTTCGGGCACCAAACTGCCGACCGCCCATTATATTAATGAGCTTATCGGCAGCGTCCAATCACGAAAAAACCTAATACTAACGTCAGTAAAGTGGACTATTAACTCTATAGGTGCACAATGGTACAGATCTACCTATAAAGATAGCTAATTATAAGTATAAATGCTTGTTCAAACAGTGAAGACCGCAGGTGTGATACCGTACTCCATGACCCATACAATTTCGGATCATCCGTAGTTATATATCAAACGGAACTGAAAGAATAATGGGAACTACAGATAGTGCATACTTCAAAGTAAAGTCCATCAAAGAATCAAAGCATAAGCTTCAAATAAATATTATATTGAGGGGGTGGCAGGTACAGGGCCGGCGCGTCCATAAGGCAGCACAGGCGGCTGCCTTAGGGTGCACAGGCTCCGCGGGCGCAAGATTTCAGTGACCGGCAAGAGGTAAGCTCTCCCTCCTGCCAGGCCCTTCTTGACCCCCGGCATGGCGTGCGGTAGTGGTGTGATCAGACGCGGCGAGGGAACGCTAATCTCACCGCTCTGCTCCCTCGCGCGCTGTCTGCTGATGCCGTGGGAGCCGGAATATGATGTCATATTCCGGCTCCCGCAGCATCAGTAGACAGTCCGCAAGGGAGCAGAGCGGTGAGATTAGAGCTCCCTCGCCACGTCTGATCACACTACTGCCGCACATTGCCCAGCAGCCCCACTGGACCCCAGGGTATGATTCATCATCCACACCAGCTCTCCAGGTATGGAGGCTGGGTGGAAAATGTTTATTAAAATAATTAGTGAGTGTATGTGATGTGTATGTGTGTGTCTGTGTGTGAGTGTATGTGTGTCGGTGTGTGAGTGCCTGTGTGTCTGTGAGTGATTGAGTGTGTGAGTGAGTGTATGTGTGTCTGTGTGTGACTGTCTGTGTGTCTGTGAGTGTATGTGTGTCTGTGTGTGAGGGTCTGTGTGTCTGTGAGTGAGTGAGTGAGTGAGTGTGTGAGTGTATGTGTGTCTGTGTGTGAGTGTATGTGTGTCTGTGTGTGAGTGTATATGTGTCTGTGAGTGAATGAGTGTGTGTGTGAGTGAGTATACGTGTGTCTGTGTGCGAGTGAGTATTGGTGTGTCTGAGTGACTGTCTATGTGTCTGTGTGTGAGTGTATGTGTGTCTGTATGTGAGTATATGTGTGTCTGTGAGTGACTGTATGTGTGTCTGAGTGACTGTCTGTGTATCTGTGAGTGACTGTTTGTGTGTCTGTGAGTGACTGTCTGTGTGTCTGTGAGTGACTGTGAGTGTGTGCGTGAGTGAGTGTATGTGTGTCTGTGAGTGACTGTGTGAGAGTGAGTGTGTGTGTCTGTGAGTGATTGTATGAGTGTCTGAGTGACTGTCTGTGTATCTGCGAGTGACTGTGTTTGTGAGTGACTGTCTGTGTGTCTGTGAATGACTGTGAGTGTGTGCGTGAGTGAGTGTATGTGTGTCTGTGAGTGACTGTGAGTGTATGAGTGTGTCAGTGTATGTGTGTGTCTGTCAGTGTGTGTTTGTGTCAAATCAGTGAGAGAATCTTTGTCATTGAGTCCGTGTGTGACTATAAGTGTGTCTGTCAATGAGTGTCAATCAGTGTGTGTGTCAATGAATGAGTGTGTGTCAGATCAGTGATTCTGTGTGTTTGTCATTGAGTGTGTGTGACTGTCAGTGTGTAAACACCACTGAGTGTAGCGTGGCGGAGCGCAGTACATGAGCTTCTGCTTCCTGTACCCGGCCAGACTGACCGGAGGTGCCCACTGAGAAAGCACTCCCTGTCAGTCCGGCCGGGTACAGAAAATTGAAGCTCCTGTAGGGGATATCCTCCACTCTGCAACGCTACAAGAGAGGTAGGAGGCACACCAGGAAGGGGAGTGCGACCACTAAGGGGGTGGGGGGTGCACCAAGGGACAGGGAGGGGAGGGGAGAGAAACACCAAGGGACAGGGAAAAGAGGGGAGAGGTTAGAAGAACACTAAGGGACAGGGAAGGGAGGGGACCAATAATGGACGGGTAGAGGGGCTGGTTAAGAGACACAAAGGTGAAGATGTTATTTTTTTGGGGGGGGAGGGCGGAAAAATACATCTTCGCCTATGTACCCTAAAATCCTTGCACCGGCCCTGGCAGGATACAACTGGCATCATTAGCAATTTGACTATTTACAGAGTGCCCTGTATTGTGCTTGTAGTGTTACCTATATTATCACGTTTGTTTTTATAAGAAATGTTCAAATTTAGTTTTTTTAAAAAACAATATTTCCTTAACTCTGTATTCATTATGTATCCTGCGAATTTACTCTGGTAAAATGGCATCCTGCAGTTCTGTCATTCAGAATGAATTAAACCGGATTATTGACGTGTCATGTTTAGATTTCTGTTTTTTCTTTTATACTGTAAAATATGACATTTTTTTCATCAGTAATATTACTGAAACACAACGGCTTCCTTGCTGCCAAAACTCTGGTACAATGTCTCATTTTCTGTCACCCTTTCTATAATAATCTTTTATCAGAGTTTTCTTCTGGTATCATTTATTGCACACAGTACTGAATGTTCTATTTCCAAATGCAGCCTGTGTAAATCTCTTAGGGTTATTTAATTAAAAAGCTTAGATTTTTTTAGAAGCAAATTTGAAGCCTTGCGTTACGCTGATATCAAAATCCCCCAAAAAGAGCAAACTTTGAAAGGAGACAAATTATCTCCATGTTAAAGCCTCTGAATTGATGGAAATTCTCAAACTCGTATCTCAATTGGCTCATGAACTGTTCAGGAGTAAAGTCTCAAATTATTTTAGTCCCTCCTCGAAAAGGAATATAAAACAAAATCTTATAGAAATATTCAGGTGTGCATGAAATGACTCACATAATCCTATCAGTTTTGGGCTGCATAATATTCCCAATATAACAGGCAGGTATGATCTTTGTTCTCTCCCTAATTCGTACAGTAATTAAATTTGATCAAAACTGCAATTCGTCTTAATTGGGGCCAATCGCCCAAATTCCGGAACTCTGAGCCAAAATGTAGCTTTATCACAAACCATGGGAACTTACTCATCCCTTACGTGTTTTGTTTGGGTCATGATTTAGAATTTCCCAGTGATGCCAAAAAAGAGGTGATTAATAGAAAAAAGATCATTGCTGGTTAGGGGGCAGTCATTAAATGTTAATGTTATTCACAAATCAAGTGAGAAGCAATGAACAAATGGCAAAAGGAAAAGAAGCAAAAAAAATCAATATAAATACAGAAATATAGATTTGTTATACTGCCCCTCCTATTGTCCCTCTACTTTGTATAACTTGGTCTATTTTCAGGCAATGTTGTTTTTTCTGATTTGTTTTCCAAATCTTTTTTTCTTATCAAAATTCAGAAGAGCCAAATCACAATAAAGCTGGAATTCAGCTGTCCCAAAAATAGATTTATTTTCAGACAAAGTCGTTGGGTCAGAAGAATTCTCTTCCCCAGCGCATGAGTCTCCTAATTAGCTCAGGACTTCGGAATTCTCTCTCTGATCTGAGAGTCACAGGCTCGATCCCCTGCAAGCTGAACTCAGTGTTTCCTCCATCCAAGGTTAATTGTTCACTCCAGACACCTTCTGAACTTGCTAATACTTGTTATAGAATTTGACATTAAAACTAGCTGTATTTTCTGTATGCCCAATGCTATACATATATTAACTTGTAATATATATGAACATAGCCTCATCGGCCAACCTCTCATTCTAAATTATTTCTTTTTTTATTGGTTACTGTGCTGCAGCATTTTATGTCATAGCTCCCTAAACCTATCTTTTCTGTCCCTAGCTCATAACCTACAGTATTTCTCCAAATTATAATACAGTTGTACATGTCATCAGGAAGCAGAGCAAAGATTTTACAAGATTGGAAATCAATTTAATATTTTTTTATAAATATATAAAGTACAACAGAGACAGTTCCAGAAACATCTGTACCAAGCAAAATTGGGGCTATGCTCAGAGAGATTTGGAACCTTTTTATCAGACCCTTTCCCCCCCATACATGCTGCGTAGTTAGGAGGGCGGTTTGGAATTGATAAAATAATTGGTGATATGAGAAGAACACAAAAGCAAATAATCTCTGTGTGGCTTAGTGACTGTCCCTTTTCTAAATTCGGCAAAGCACTTGATTCACAATTTGACCCTTGCAGTACCGGGTTAAGCATGTCCAACAATTCCATCTCCATAGACTAGAATGAGAGGCTCCCTGACTGGCTAGGCTACGTCCTGATGTTAACGAAGCACAAGGCTGATGTTATAATGACTTTGCACATTACAATTGATCCACTATTTAATCTTTGCGTATATTTTAATCAGCGATTATGTATCATTCATAGCAAACGGAATGCTTTCAGCCTATAGAATCCCTGAAAATGAATTGAGAAGCAGAGGAGTATTGCCTAATCAAAAAAATAAGGTTTATTCACTAAACAGTGAGTTGAAGTATTATTAAAGATTTAGACTAACATAGTGGAGGCTTGTTCTGGCTGGACTAGATGGGTTAAAGTGATTACATCCCTTAATCATTATTCTTTTATGAAACCAAAAATATAATACAGCAATTTGTCTTTCCAATAAATTCCACCGAAGCTACTTGAATTAAGGTAAAAGATTTCCTGTAGCTCTGGGTTCTAGACAGACAACAGCTGACTTCGGCACTGCACATGTTTGAGAGTTAAACTTCCTGTGATGCTTTTCTTGCCCCTTGATATATATGGTCACTTTCTCTAAATAAAAACTCCCTGTTTGCAAATTGATTTAATACATCACAATGGCCTTGATTCAATATTAAGCTTTTCATATAATGTAATATGGATAAAGTTTATCCAAAAATATTATATAAAGACCAATATTCAGGTATGCCATTGTGTCCTTATCATTCACCCATGGAATGTTAACTGAAGGAACCACAGTTAACGAGTGCATCGACTCATCCAATCAACTTTCTCTTTTAATCCCCCAATGAAGTCAAATTATCTGGCATTGCGTTTAGGATGTCTGAGCATCGTTTCAAATGAAAATCCCAACCAACTGCATTTTTAAAGGTCTATCTCTTCTTGACCATCCTAGGGCCTGCACTATCCTAAATTGACCTTTGGATAATTGAAATGCAGAAACATTCGTACAATCCTGTATGAATTACCGTCTTAAGAAATAGATTTATAACTTAAAGTACGGTGACTTCATCTTTTTCGCCATTCCATTGCTCCGTACGCAATTCTTCTGTTTGTTTAATAAAGTTTTTTGTTTGCTCGAGAAAGCCATTGAAACGAGGGGGAAGATGGATGCACTCCACAGACAGAGGCTATTTCATCTTGAGTTGTTTGATGTAGAAGTATTACTTGTGTTTGTATTTCCTCAGCATGTCATCACGGGAACCTTGCTTTATATTATGCTACATCTTGCAGCCAAATTCAATATTAGACGTGCTCTTCGACTCGCGACAGAATAACCTGCTTCTCTACCCTTCAGGGCTATTCAGTATTTCCACGTTCCAGAGTATTTCTGAGAACGGCCGTTTCAAGCTTTCTCATGGGTACTTACATCACCTGAAAAACAAGATCTTAATTCATGGTGTTCGTGCTAATTGGGTTAATATCCATCAAGTATATATTTTAGAAAAATAAGTGAAAATGAGACAAACAAAATGACTTAAATTTTTTCCTCCAAAACACCTGCTTTAAAATCATAAAATTATACTTTTACCCTTTTTCATCATCATTTAAGAAATATTTGTATCAGTTTATTTTGTTAAAAATAATTAGCGTAGCATATTTAAAATGAGTAACTAGCAAGCAAATGTAGAAAGAAAAAATAGAAAAATCGGGTAGACAAGGAAATAGTTTTTCTTTTTTTTTCCGTTAGATTTACCAAATAGTCATGTATATTTTCTTTGATTGTTTATAGAAGCATTGTGGATAGGAACGTTGTAGAGCTTAGATAGTGTAATGAACCTCATGTACTTTGTGAAGTAAGTTCATTCGCACACTCCCGAAATGCTAGGGACTTAGTGATTATAGCCCGTTCGCATAGTACGCTGATTCGGACTTTCCCGAAATCCATGCTGTTCGTGAGAATAAATCAAGCAGTTTGTCGTTTACATCAGTCGAGACTTGATGAAGGGTAAAAGTGAAATGTTTTATTGTAGCCAGATGGCCCACTTATAAACACAGAACCCCAGCATGGGGTCTCCAGCCAAAACATAGTAAAACACTCCCATAACACACCCATGACCCTCCCTGGAGTCTCTATGTCTGGGAGATAATATGGTGTACTTTGCTTACACTAATTATCTCCTAGGCACTAGAGTTATAAATCATAAAACATATTGATGGGGTGATTACTGAGTTGAATGATTAGGAATAGGGATTCTTCAGGAGACAGAAGCCTCACGTAAGGAGTAGTTTTGCTTGGTAACCCCTTCTTTAGAGTATCTTATGGGATCTGAGAGCTGAGGTAAGTTCACCAAGCAACTTGCAAAATTGAAGCATAGAAGCTGATAAATCAGAGAATACCATAATGGAACAATATTTCTCAGGTAGACTCCTACAAGCCTGCAAATTCTTCACCTTAACATGGACATAATGGTCATGGGCTGTTACATTTGGTGCTTATTGAATGAACCTCAAATAATCTGTAACTCTCTCAGGGATAGCTCTCAGAGGAACATGACTAGCTATGGATAGGCCAATGCTCAGAACACTCTGTGGGTGTGACCACTCCTTACTGACTGGGCCTTTTCCTCATCAGCACCCACTGTCTGGCTCATCCAACCCTGTTTCTGGATCCATACCTCCAGTTCTGGAAGGTATGCACCAGGGATGTATGGGATAATTAGTTTAACTCCCAGCTGCATTTCTACATAGATGGAGAGTAATTGCTCAATACCCTGAGTGTAGCTATTCCATGGCTAAAATCAAATTATTCCCAGTTATGTGAATGGGACTGTGGACAGCACTCGCTAATCTTGTGCACAAATCCCTTACAGTTGCCGTGAAGAAATCCAATGCTTATGAATCTATAGACAAATCTTAACGAGTTGACTCTTTTGTTTGTTTGTAGATTAACATGCGTTTGATTCATTGCTGGAAGGGATCTGTGCGCAAGTCTAGCACTTACCGAAGTTACCAGTTTCTATAGCTGAGGCTGCGGCTCTCTGAGAGTTGGAGGGAAAGAGGGAAAAAGTGAGAACGTGAGACAAGGGTTGTGAATGGGGAGCAAACATCCAGCTCTGATTTTCAAAAACACAACAAAGGAAAAAAATGAAATTCCACCTTTGATGTGAATGTTACAACCCGACAGGCATATGGCAGTTGGATATTTGCAAATTGCTTTCCATTATAAGTAATTGTCTGCAGGGAGATGGGGCCCAAATTACTATCCACTACCTGAAATCTCCAGAAAGCATAGATTATTACGGTGCTTAGAATGTCCTTTTAGTATTTATCTTTTATTATTTTAAAAACAAGAATGAAATTCCTGGTTCCTAATGCATTATCTAAATGAGAGGTTCCTGAACCAAAGCCCGTTGTTGCATATTTTATCTAAATCCCCAGTAGAACATTGTGAAATCTGTAAATCCTGAAGTGCTGGGCTGTACGAGCATCGGGTTGAGAGCTGATCTCACAGTGTGTTAAAACAATTGGTGAGAAAATCCTCCGTGAAATATCGCTATGACATTACAAAGAAAGATAAGCAAAGGGAATAGAAAGACAACTTTAACGTAAAACTGAGAAGCGTGAAGAGCTGGAAACGCAAAACTAGCTGGAAAAACGGATAAGTCACATTATGATTTTTTCTGCCGTTTTTTCCTAAAAGATCTAGCCATTGTAAGTGCCATTCCCTACTCTGTATGTTTCCCTTGTTAAATTGCATTCATTCATTACAACGCAAGTTATATTAACATGAGAATACCGACACCACTGTAACTGTTAGAATGATATAAAAATCGACAGATTTAATAAATTCGAGAATTTATCCAGTTTGACTATTTCAAAGTGCTTTTTCAAGTGTCTTTTCAAGAGCTTACCATCTACAGTTTAGCAAATTGTCTGGGAGGTAATTTATTTCCATAATTCTTTTAATTGTTTTTTTATTTTTTTTTTATTTTTATTGTTCATGTTTATATTTATTTGTTAGTAGTTTTCTCGTTCTTTGTAAACACTTTATCTAGACTGCAAGAGATGTTTCAAGGGATGGCTGATGTTCGCTCTATACAGAATTACACTGGTGAAAGAACAGAGGGAAGGAGGTAGTGAAAATGTGCAGAACTTCCTCCCAGCAGCACTTGCTTTCCAGCTGCATGTTTTGTTTTTTTTAAGGGGCCCGGTCGCGCTATTACAGTGCTGAACAGGCCCCAGAAGATAATAGGGCCCCTTGGATGGCTCTAAATGCTTGGGCCACCTGATGGGCCCCATCAGGGTGTGGGCCGTCATGAATGTCACCACCTGATGGCGGCCCTGCTCCTCACACACACACTGCACTCCTGACACAGCACACATAACACACTGCATGCCTCATACACACACTGCACCCACACACATAACTCCTCGCACACACTGCACTCCTAACAAAGCACAACTAACACACTAAACTCTCTCACACACCCTTTACATACACAGGTACACACACACACACACACACACACAGCTCCTCTCACACATACACAGCACCCTCACACACTGCACCCCTCATGCACACAGACACACACAGCTACCCTCACACACTGCACCCCTCACACACATACACTGCACTACACACACACACACACACTCAGAACCCTGCACACACTGCACACCTCACACACACTGCACTCCTACACACAGTGCAGTCAGTCTGTGTGTATTCATCTGTCTCTGTGTATTTAGTAGTCTGTGTTTATTCAGCAGTCTGTGAGTGTGTATGTATTTAGCAGTGTGTGTGTGCGTGTGTGTGTGTGTGTGTGTGTGCGCATGTGTATTTAGCAGTCTGTGTATGTATTCAGCAGTCTGTCTTTGTGTGTATTCAGCAGTGTGTGTGTGTGTGTATATTCAGGAGTCTGTGTATTAAACAGAATTAGTACTGAAAAGGTTAATGTGCAATAGTGTCACGGTACCCAAACTGTCTCTTATTATTTAAATAGCACAGAAAATGCAATTTTTATCTCAGTATTGCACATAGGAAATGTTCTTGCCTTGATTTGATTCTAAGCTTGATTTTATATCCAGTTTGTAACAAATCTAGTTTGTTGGATAAATGGCCAGTGTGCCCATAAATCACATATAAAGGAATTATCTTTCTGCTTCAGAATATCTCAGGGAATTTCAGTCTGAGACACTCCATCGGTAACGCACATCAACTTCCAAATGCATCCCCCCAATATGATGGGCGTGACGCTGTAATTAATGAGAGATTGCAATGCTTGCTACTAACAGTGAGTGGCCTGCGAGCGTTAAATAGGTTGTCCTCTTATTAGCTGAGGATAATGGGTAATGGAAGATTACAGTGGGAATTCAGTTCTCTACGGTTCATCATAATGAGAGTTGCACTATGCTACAGTAAAATGCAAGAGACTCTTGGTTTCTGTGATTCAGCATGATTATAAAATGACAGAGAACGCACTTTCTTTGTTTTGTAACTATGCGACTTTAGGTGTACTCAGAACGAACAGCTATGCATGACTCAGCATTATGGGAGGTGTACGTTATAATGACTAATTACATTATTTCTGTCTGGTTCCCAAAATAGAATTTTTAAATGTTTATTTATCAAATCATGTTCTGTGATGAATTGAAAATGGAAATCCAAACATTTGGCCCAAATAGCTAGAAATCTAACAAAACTTACCAATTGGTTGTTTTAGATTGAACTTTGAAATTCACTTTTTATTTCACTTAAAGTCACTATTTCATGAAAACACTTTTGGCGATGTGGAATGTATAATAAACGCAAGCAGGATTATTAATATCAAATTATTTTCATAATTTAGGAAAACATAAATGTTATTAAACATTTGATTTCTACAAATCATTTTGTAATACAACAGAAACATACTTAATTAATTAAAAGAACAAGCACGTATCGCTAACAGCTTTGATCCTTTCCAGTCAGGTTTCAGATGTCGCCACAGGGGGGGAACAGTGCTAGTTCGAGTGCTTAATGATCTCCTTATGGCGACAGACAAAGGTGATTACTCCATCCTAATCCTCCTGGATCTCTCAGCTGCATTTGACACCATTGACCATAGAGTGTGTGCAGCACATCTGTGGTCTAAGAGGCACAGTCCAACTGGTTTAAATCTTTCCTCACTGGTAGATCACAGAGAGTAACTTCAGGATCAAACTCATTGGCACCAACATAATTGGCCTGCAGAGTTCCACAAGGTTGTCTCCCATGCTATTCAAAATATACTTGCTGCCACCCGAGGACATCCTCAGGCCACATGGCCCAAGATACCATTACTGATAACACACAACTCTACTTCTTCGCTCCAGATACTAAAGTCCCGACATGCCTCATCAACAGTTGCTTAGCAGAATTCATAGAGTGGATGAATGCTCTTAGTGAGAGCACACCAGGCAGCAAAAATACCTAATGATAACCCACCTGGCCTGGAACTTGGAGGCTCTGAATTCAACAGAGGTATGAAATCTCGGAGTACTTATTGACTCTGGACTATCATTTAAACAGCAGATTTCCTCCGTAATAAAATCCGCCTTCTCTCAGCTAAGAAACATAGACATTGATACAACACTTAATCCCACCAGATGATATGCCAACATTAATCCATGGATTTGTATCCTCTCATCTTGATTTCTGTAAAGTACTCTACTTGGGCCTCCTAGAAAAAGCACTCCATCACCTACAGACAAAATGCAGCAGCTAGACTACTGACCAATCAAACTTGATCAGGTCACATAACACCTGTAACACCTGTTCTCCACTCCCTGCATTGGATTCCAATTTGATGGCGAACATATTTTAAAATTGACCTGCTGACCTTCAAAGCCTTAAACAATGAAGTCTCACAATACCTGAAAGAACTCCTCACACCATATAGTCCACCCCTCTCACTTCAGTCAGCCAATCGGTGCCCAGAATAAAGACAAACTCAGGGTCCAAGGCATTCAGCAACGATGCTCCCTGTAACGGACTGCCTGGCACCACGACCGGGTACCTCCGTCTATCGCTGCTTCCTAGTACTTGCGAGTACTGCACTGGAACACCATAACCACCGTACACACCACGAACCGCTGCAGCTTAGTTGGGGTTTCGCCCTCCTTCACCCACCCTGGACCCAAGACCAGGATCCAGCTTCCAGTAGGTAGACCTCTTCTAGTCCAGAGAGCAACGCTGGGAAGCTGCCCTCGAAGAGATCCAGTTTCAGCGAGGAGAGGGACTACCCGGTATATACCAGCGTTTGTGGGACCATAGAAACATAGAAACATAGAATGTGACGGCAGATAAGAACCATTCGGACCATCTAGTCTGCCCAGTTTTCTAAATACTTTCATTAGTCCCTGGCATTAACTTATAGTTAGGATAGCCTTATGCCTATCCCACGCATGCTTAAACTCCTTTACTGTGTTAACCTCTACCACTTCAGCTGGAAGGCTATTCCATGCATCCACTACCCTCTCAGTAAAGTAATACTTCCTGATATTATTTTTAAACCTTTGTCCTTCTAATTTTAGACTATGTCCTCTGGTTGTGGTAGTTTTTCTTCTTTTAAATATAGTCTCCTCTTTTACTGTGTTGATTCCCTTTATGTATTTAAATGTTTCTATCATATCCCCCCTGTCTCGTCTTTCCACCAAGCTATACATGTTAAGATCCTTTAACCTTTCCTGGTAAGTTTTATCCTGCAATCCATGAACCAGTTTAGTAGCCCTTCTTTGAACTCTCTCTAAGGTATCAATATCCTTCTGAAGATATGGTCTCCAGTACTGTGTACAGTACTCCAAGTGAGGTCTCACCAGTGTTCTGTACAATGGCATGAGCACTTCCCTCTTTCTACTGCTAATACCTCTCCCTATACAACCAAGCATTCTGCTAGCTTTTCCTTCTGCTCTATTACATTGTCTGCCTACCTTTAAGTCCTCAGAAATAATCACCCCTAAATCCCTTTCCTCAGATGTTGAGGTTAGGACTCTATCAAATATTCTGTACTCTGCCCTTGGGTTTTTACGTCCAAGATGCATTATCTTGCACTTATCCACATTAAATGTCAGTTGCCACAACTCTGACCATTTTTCTAGTTTACCTAAATCATTTGCCATTTGGCTTATCCCTCCTGGAACATCAACCCAGGTAGCCCAAAGGAGGCCGCTTCTAGGAGAGAAACCCAGGGCAGCGGGTAAGATGCCTGGAATCCCTAGTGGAGCGGGAACTGATACATGATCATTCCTACCGGGCGCTGTGGTGGCACGCAGTACAGCATTGATTGACGGAGGGTCCGTTACATTTGGTGGCAGCGGCGGGATGGCTTCCTAGGAGAGGAGCAGCATCCTGGAGACACCGGTAACGTGTGGATTTACAAATTGAGGGCAACGCTAGCACTCGTGCAGCGCCCCTGTCTACAGAGGAGCTCAGCAGAATGGAGCGAGCTAGCCTGCAATCAGCATTCACACTCAGGGAACTGATACTTGATAATTCCTGCCAGGCGCTGTGGTGGCACGCAGTACAGCATCGATTGACGGAGGGTCTGTTACACTCCCACTTTCTGGAACTCTTTACCCTGCTCAATCAGAGAGGCACCGTCCTTACAGACTTTAAAAAAAAAAAAAGCATCAGGCATTCAGTCTGCTCATCTATTAGAAACTCTTAATTTTTATGTCTGTTTTATATATTTGTAAAGTGCTTTAAGTCTCACAGGGAGAAAAACACTATAACAATCGCAAATTATTATTATTATGATAATTATGAATTCATTAATTAATTCCCATTAATAAACTGGTTCTTCTGTTTGCCATTTAAATTTAAAAAAATAAACGTTTTAACGTACCATTTTCCAACTCTCTGTGCTGCTTACCTCCTCTGACGATGTCCAATCCAATACTTCTCGTAGAGGAGCATTGGGGACGCAATGACAGGCATTGCCAGCGCTGCACGCGCATCCAAGCAGCCTCATAGCAAAGCATTAAATCAATCGTATAGGACTTCTGCACCACATGACCGAGTGATACTTGCTCAGTGCCATGGAACCGCCTCTAGTGGCCACTCGAGCAGCATTTAACCATTGCAGTTTCTTAAATATCTATAATGTTTACAATGCGGGGTTACAAGGACAAGGACAAGGACATTGAGATAAAGTGGCTTGGGTGACTTTAGGGATATTTTAATGACATATACAATTAGTCTATACACATATTGTATTGCACATTAATCCATTTAACTTTCCAATATGTATTTATGACCAACTTCCATTATAAATTACACATAAAGCCACATATCAAAACTGACTTGAAATGGTTTAATAATCTACTGACTGAAATGCTGAAAACATTGAAACCGTATAAAATAGTATAACATTACTAATAACTGGCATAAAACGTTTTTAACATACTAATCCCTATCTACATGAAAGAAGACGAAAGCTGCAGTAAAAGATGTGTGAGCGTTTATAGGGTTAATTCATTAAACTAAGGTGTGAGTTTATTGTTAGTTTCACAATGTCAAGCTCGATAAGATGATTTGCAGGTGACAGAATTTTTTTTTTTAAATTCCCTTTTCTGGGATTTTCAACTACATTACAGGCTGACGGTTATGGACAGCTAAATGCGGTGGTGTTGTGAACAGGTGACAGGTGTGTCATTAGCATACTGTGCTCTACGGAGTATATGAGTCACGCCAATTAGGTGCCGCCATGCTGGTGATGAATCCAACGTGTCAGTGTCATGGAGGAGGTCTGCCCTGCTTGGAGAGGGTCCTCAAGCAAATCGGTGGGTGTCTCCAAAAGCATGGACCAGAGGTGGGAGCTACAGATGTAATGTTATGATACTGTGGCTGGGGAGCGGAGGGTTAGGTAAGTGGTCCCTTTTCATTTCATTATGGAAAAGTGAGCAGAAAATCAATTCAGACTGTGCAGTGAGTGCGATCTCTTCTTCTAAATTTGACTCTGTTCCACATAGACAGTTACCGTGCACATTAACAGAAACTGGAAAATGGCAAATGTTTGTTTTCGTTTTGAAACCTGGATTAAAGATAGAGTGCAGAGAGAGGCTGTTAAAAACATATTACTAAGTCTTGTTTGATCCAGTAATATCTCCCGTGTAAACTAATAATTTATGGTTCTGCTTGTGAATTACTGGATTTGGCATTTTTCTTTGCGATCCTCATATGTTTTTCATTGTTACTGATTAATTCCATCTTTTTACGGTCGTAGTGGACAAATGTGTCACGTGAGGCTCTTGAATGGTGACTCCTTTCTCTGCGGGAGAGTTCTGCAGACATTTATTTATTTTGGCATCGGCACACACCTGACTTCTCAAATCTCTGTGTCTCTCAGCAGTCCATTGGCTTCCTGGGATTATTTTAGTCTAATAGGCTGTCCGTGTTTTTCTTATAACAAGTTTCTTATGTCCAAGTTTCTTCTAATTTGCTCGAAATAGCAGTTCTGGGGCTCTGTCTCCTGTATATTTGTATAGAATTCCAATTTTCACACTAACGCTTTAACTCTGTGCATTAAAACTAACTGCAGTCAGTAAGATGAATAAACTTCTGGCTGGAAGCTCAACGGTGATCCCAAAGGAACCCTCAGCATTAATTTAATTCTCAGTTGTGGCTTCTGAATGCTTCTTGGACTTTACATGAACAGTCCAACAACATCCCAGGTGGATCGACTTGTTTGGACATAAATTAAAAGGAATTTAATTTGTTAAAACCAGCTGAAACTCATTTGGACACAAGTTGAATAAACGATAGTCACCAAACAAATAATTTCTCAATTTCAACCATTACCCTCCAGCTCTTTCACCTGTCACATCTCACAATTAAAGGAAAAAGAGAACAGTGGGGCTTTTCCAGTAAATAGAGATTTTAAAAAGAAATTGCAAAATGTCTAACATTTGGGGGGAAAGTCCCCAACTCAGCTATTTTACCCTGAAATGTACAATATCCATGTCAAGTGTTCATAATTCTGTGTCTAACGAATAACCTAAATTGTGTTGTATTACATAAACAGCATTCCATAAACTTGTGGAGCTAAGCATCATGGGACATGTAGTTTACAGAGATATGCAGTGCCAATGTTGCTATCACTAATTTTGTATTGATGCGAGATGCATGCATTAAATGAAGACACAATTTCATATTCATATTCAGCTGATTTATTATTTAAACAATACCAAGCTTAAAAAGACACTATAGTCACCAGAACAACTATAGCCTAATATAGTTGTTCTGGTGAGTATGGTCAGTTCCTGTAGGTGTTTTGTTTTAAACAAGGAGAGGAGAGGTAGTATAATCCACAGGATTTCAAAAGACACAAAGGTGTGGAATAGGTGGCGCTTATATATTCGTGTATATTTATATCAAGATAGCCGCTAAAACACTCTGTGGGCACTCCTATGAACCCACCACACATAAAAGATCACCAAAAACAACTATGAGTGTAGCGCTAGGTATAATTAGAAATATAAAAGTGAAAAGTGCTTAAATTGCACTTACCCTCTTTTTCACACTTGTATATATGAAAAGAAAAAAGAGAGAAAATATACAAATAATTGTGCAGTATATTAAAGTGGGTTAAATTAAATAGTGAATTTTCCGGATATAGAATCGAATCCACTCACATTTTTTAGAGCCTTTTGCAGATATAAGGCTCTAAACTTCCTAGTGTCTGTGTCTTTTTGGGTAGACCACACGACCCTTCTCTCGTGATATACGTATGTGTATTTTCCTCCGTGTTGGGTAAAAAAAGACACAGGTAATCCAATCTGAGCGTAGTATTTCAGATACTATAAATGTCAATGTGAATAAAATATAGTATTGCTCACCTTCTTTAGAGCCTTTGATAACCGGCTCTAAGTATATTGGCCTAGTGTCAATTTGTGGGGTGACACTACCCCTTTCTGGAATCACTTCAACAGGATGCAGCAAAGTTGGTTTGAGTATAAAATGTATATTTATTATAAAAGAGAATTTCTAAAATTTGTGTACAGTATACTAGAAAATAAAAAATTGACAAATTGACACTAGGTCAATATACTTAGAGCCGGTTATCAAAGGCTCTAAAGAAGGTGAGCAATACTATATTTTATTCACATTGACATTTATAGTATCTGAAATACTACGCTCAGATTGGATTACCTGTGTCTTTTTTTACCCAACACGGAGGAAAATACATATACGTATATCGCGAGAGAAGGGGCGTGTGGTCTACCCAAAAAGACACAGACACTAGGAAGTTTAGAGCCTTATATCTGCAAAAGGCTCTAAAAAATGTGAGTGGATTAGATTCTATATCTGGAAAATTCACTATTTAATTTAATCCACAGGATCTCCACTGATAGACAGGTACAGCATGCAGTAATTCAGGTAGCGTGATAATTATCCATTCTTCTCAAGAACTAGACGACACATAGGCTGGGAGTCAACTGAGCTTTTAATCACAGGTCACCGTATTTATGCAGTTACACATGTAAGGGGTTTCCAAAGTCACATTACAGGGGTTGTCCAGTAGGGGACTACATTGGGGACTTAGCTTACAGGCTGATTTCCCATCATACACTGCTGTACTAGAAAGATAATTACCCAGAAATATACTGTTAATGGGATTATCTCTCAGTACAACAGAACATAACTTTTCACATAAAAATGCATAACTTCCACACTGTTCGGTACTTTTAACTGATTGACACCTCTGCATATAGCTGGGGTCTGAGCGTACCATCTAGTGAAATATAGCTCAGATCCCTGCACAATTAGCAGAACGCTGGACGAAAAACACTGTGAGGGGAACAGGCACTGAAAAGCACGAACGGCTGGTTCCGTTAAAGTGCCGAAAACATTATTGTCCCGAACAGTCTGGAAGTCGAGCAGTGTTCATGCCGTTGATTTCAGTTCCAGGCACTCGACAACCAAACACCACTGAGCTTGCGGAATCAAAGATGGCTGCCGCCTCGTGTCCTGTACACGAACGGCGACCACCTGGGAACACATTAACAAGACGATGGATACATTGTTGCCAGACTTAATGGGAGACACATTACATTCTTTGTGTGGTCTCCCATTCAGTACTTTGTTCGTTTCATGAACAGGGTTGAAATTCCCTGTTCGTGAAACTACTAGGTGAATGCTGGCGGTTTTCGTGCCACCAGCATACGAATGCTATTGAACACAGACAAAACAGGCTATAACATGCGATTAATACATATCGCTTGAAGACATCCATAGACATACGATAACTGGTAGGCAACCCTTATGTTTAACATAGGCTGAAGCACGGACGTATTAGCCGCGAGGCAAACAAGGCATTTGCCTTGGGCGGCATTTTCCAGGGGGCGGCAAAAAACGCCGCCCCCAAATGCCCAGGCAAATACCTTGTTAGCCTTGGGGCTAACTGACAATCTAGGCGGGCTGCTGATCGGGCGGCGCTGGCGAGGGAGCACTTCCCCTGAGCTCTCTGCTCAGCTCCCTCGCGCGCCGCCTGCAGAGTGATACCGGGAGCCGGAAGATGACGTCATCTTCCGGCTCCCGGTATCACTCTGCAGGCGGTGCGCGAGGGAGCTGAGCAGAGAGCTCAGAGGAAGTGCTCCCTCGCCAGCGCCGCCCGCCCGACTGACCAGCAGCCCTCAGGGAAAAGGAGACACCCCCCCCCAGCATTCCCAAAGGTAAGGAGGCTGGGGGGGGGTTGAATTTTTAAAAGAAATAGTGTGTGTATGTTAGTGTGTGTCAGTGTGGGTGTATGTCAGTGTGTGTATATGTTAGTGAGTGTGTGTGTCTGTTAGTGTGTGTGTCTGTATGTCTGTTAGTGTGTGTGTATGTTAGTGGTTTGTCTGTTAGTGTGAGTGTATGTTAGTGTGAGTGTGTGTCTGTGTCTGTTAGTGTGTGTGAGTGTGTGTCTGTTAGTGTGAGTGTGTGTCAGTGTGTGTATGTTAGTGTGAGTGTGTGTCTGTATGTCTGTTAGTGTGTGTGTGTGTCTGTGAGTGTGTGTTTGTCTGTTAGTGTGTGTCTGTTAGTGAGTGAGTGTGTGTCTGTTAGTGGTTTGTCTGTTAGTGGTTTGTCTGTTAGTGTGTGTGTCTGTGTGTGTATGTTAGTGTGAGTGTGTGTCTGTATGTCTGTTAGTGTGTGTATGTTAGTGGTTTGTCTGTTAGTGTGAGTGTATGTTAGTGTGAGTGTGTGTCTGTGTCTGTTAGTGTGTCGTTTAGTGTGTCTGTTAGTGTGTGTGAGTGTGTGTGTCTGTTAGTGTGAGTGTGTGTCAGTGTGTGTATGTTAGTGTGAGTGTGTCTGTATGTCTGTTAGTGAGTATGTCTGTGAGTGTGTGTTTGTCTGTTAGTGTGTGTCTGTTAGTGAGTGTGTGTCTGTTAGTGGTTTGTCTGTTAGTGTGCGTGTATGTTAGTGTGTGTGTCTGTTAGTGTGTTGTTTAGTGTGTCTGTTAGTTTGTGTGTGAGTGTGTGTCTGTGTGTGTATGTTAGTGTGAGTGTGTGTCTGTATGTCTGTGAGTGTGTGTCTGTTAGACACACACACACTCACTCACAGACACACACACAGACACACTAACAGACACACACACTAACAGACACACACACTAACAGACACTCACACTAACAGACACTCACACTAACAGACATACAGACACACACTCACACACACATACACACAGACACACACTCACACACACTCACAGACACACACACACTCACAGACACACACACAGACACACTAACAGACACACACACTGTTAGTGTGTGTCTGTTAGTGAGTGAGTGTGTGTGTCTGTTAGCTAGTGTATGCGTATCTGTCAGTGAATGTGTGTATTTGGAAGGCGGGGGAGGGGATAGGGTGGCGGGGAGGGGGGTTGGTGGCGGGGGGGGGGTGTCTGAGTTTTGTCCTGCCTAGGGCAGCACAAAACCAGGATACACCACTGGGCTGAATTAGCTAGTTTTGCCACACAGTGTTTACATTAAAGCCTAGGAATACCTCCACTGGCCACTCCTCAGATGGCTGCTAGAGGTGCTTCCTGGTGCAGTGCTGCACGGTGTGACACTCAGTGTCTTCTCCCTCTGCATGGTGACACTGAACTTTCTTCATACAGAAGCATTGAGTCAATGCATCTTTATGAGGAGATGCTGATTGGCCAGGGTGACATTGTGATTGGCTGAAATAATTACTTCTGATGTTGTCAGTAGAGATGTCGCGAACATAAAAATTTTCCGCAAATGTTCGCGAACGGGCGAACCGCCATAGACTTCAATAGGCAGGCAAATTTTAAAACCCACAGGGACTCTTTCTGGCCACAATAGTGATGGAAAAGTTGTTTCAAGGGGACTAACACCTGGACTGTGGCATGCCGGAGGGGGATCCATGGCAAAACTCCCATGGAAAATTACATAGTTGATGCAGAGTCTGGTTTTAATCCATAAAGGGCATAAATCACCTAACATTCCTAAATTGTTTGGAATAACATGCTTTAAAACATCAGGTATGATGTTGTATCGATCAGGTAGTGTAAGGGTTACGCCCGCTTCACAGTGACAGACCAAACTCCCAGTTTAACGCACCGCAAACAACCGCAAACAGTCCATTTGCACAACCGCAAACTCCCCATTTGCACAAGGTTGGATACCAAGCTAGCCATGTCCCGTTCCTTGTCCTTACTGATGTCATTGAAGCTCTCTTCCTCCACCCAGCCACGTACATGGGTCCCCGAAAGGTGACAACAAGCCCCCTGGGATGCCTGCTGTGTTTGGTCTTCCACCTCCTCAAAGCCACCTTCCTCCTCTGACTCCTCTTCTTCAGATTCCTCTCTCTGCGTTGCCTCTCTCTGTATTATTATCAGGTGTGCTAAGTAGTACTATTCCTATGAGTTTAATCCCTGTTACGTCCCCTATCAGGGGACGTGTATATGGCATCGATTTTAGGAACCAGGAGATGGAAAAAGATGCTTGGTTGGTCCTCCTACTTCAAATTTGGGGCACTGCGCGTGTAATCTAATGTGCCACCAGATAGGAGTGGTGTGTTAAGTAGTACTATTCTTATCAGTTTAATCCCTGTTACGTCCCCCTCATCAAGCCTTTTTTAGTCGAATGTATCGCCCACTGTCAGTCCCTTCAGGATCCATCCCTCATTCATCTTAATAAAGGTGAGGTAATCTAGACTTTTTTGACCTAGGCGACTTCTCTTCTCAGTGACAATACCTCCTGCTGCACTGAAGGTCCTTTCTGACAGGACACTTGAAGCGGGGCAGGCCAGATGTTCTATCGCAAATTGGGATAGCTCAGGCCACAGGTACTGATAAATAAACACAATAGAAAAGGCTGCGCACATAAAAATAAAATCCAATTTAAAAAAAGAAAAGAAGTCCAACTATTTTATCCTTACAAGTGTCCTTGGTTGTTGAGGTCTTCTACTTTTGTAGTGGTTTCACTTATTATGAAAGATAAAAGGGGGAAAAAGACAACCAATGGTGTAGTACGTAAAATTCAGATATAGACGTAAAAAAATAATAGTATAAAACTCAGATTTACCAGAGCTAATGTCCAGCTCTGGAGTGAAGCGCGTACAGTGGTTTAATCCCCGCTTATGGGATATAAAGCAGGTTCCTCTTCGTGAATGGTATTCAATTCTCGGGATAAAAAGAAACAGCCAATAGTGCTCACTGTATGGCAATATAAATAAAAATAATAAAAGAATGTACTTACAAAATAAGAGCAGACACACTGCTCTTTGATGACAGCTTGGGTGGATTGATCCCCAGCTAAGGATTTCTTTAGTACAGGAAACTTCCAGGAATTATCAAGGTTTCTTATAAAACCTTTTTTGGTCATTTGTTTGTGCCAATTATCTTTTTTATAGACACATAACTTCTCTTTTTTACCCTGGCCTTTTATTGTTATTTTATCATTTTTACTGGTTTTATAAGAATCCTTGATAATTCCTGGAAGTTTCCTGTACCCAAAGAAATCCTTAGGTGGGGATCAATCCACCCAAGCTGTCATCAAAGAGCAGTGTGTCTGCGAACGCGAACTTCCGCAAATGTTCGCGAACCGGGTGAACAGCCATAGACTTCAATAGGCAGGCGAATTTTAAAACCCACAGGGACTCTTTCTGGCCACTATAGTGATTGAAGGGGGGGGAGGAGACCTACTCTCCTTCCCCCCCCCCGGGCGGTGGGTGGGGGCCATAAAGATAATGAGGGGGGGACCTACTGTCCTCCCCCTCTCCGGCCCCCACCCCTGGGCGGCGGGTGGGGGCCATAATGATAATGAGGGGGGACCTACTGTCCTCCCCCCGGCCCCCACCCCTGGGCGGCGGGTGGGGGCCATAAAGATAATGGGGGGGACCTACTGTCCTCCCCCTCTCCGGCCCCCACCCCTGGGCGGCGGGTAGGGACCCTAATAAAAACAATAAGGGGGGACCTACTGTTCCCCCCCCAGGGCCCCACCCCTGAGCGGTGGGTGGGGGCCCTAAAAATAACAATAAGGGGGGTCTTACCATTACCAACAACTTACCATTCAATGTTTTCTTTCTTCTAAAATCTTCTTTTTTCAGCCCCAAAAAAGGCCAAATAAAAAACCATAATAACCGACGCAATAAAAAAAAAAATTAAAAAAATATAATAAAAAAAAAATAATCCATCTTCCCCCATGGAGGGCTCCTCGCAGACTGAGCTCTGCAGAGCGGGGGAAGGCTTATAAAGCCTTGCCACGCCCTGCAATTAGACTAAGAACACTCTGATTGGCTGGTTTAAGCCAATCAGAGTGCTCTGTGTCATTTTACACAGCGTGGGAAAATTCCAAAGAACTTTCCCACGCTGTGTAAAATGACACAGAGCACTGTGATTGGATGGATTTCAAGCCATCCAATCACAGTGTTCTGTGTCATTTTACACAGCGTGGGAAAGTTCTTTGGAATTTTCCCACGCTGTGTAAAATGACAAAGAGCACTCTGATTGGTGGGCTTGAAATCTCTCCAATCACAGTGCTCTGTGTCATTTTACACAGCGTGGGAAAATTCCAAAGAACTTCCAAAGAACTTTCCCACGCTGTGTAAAATGACACAGAGCACTCTGATTGGCTTAAACCAGCCAATCAGAGTGTTCTTAGCCTAATTGCAGGGCATGGCAAGCCTTCCCCCGCTCTGCAGAGCTCAGTCTGCGAGGAGCCCTCAATGGGTGAAGATGGATTATTTTTTTTTTTTTTTAATTGCGTCAGTTATTATGGTTTTATGTTTGCCCTTTTTTGGGGCTGAAAAAAGAAGATTTTAGAAGAAAGAAAACATCGAATGGTAAGTTGTTTTTATCTAATTTTTATTTACAGGTTTTTAGTAAGGTCCCCCCTCATTATACCACTAACGCTATTTGTAAAGTGCAGTGAGACCTGCACTTTACTTGTGAGTATATTTTATCTCATTTTATTCACTACCTTATATATACTATCAGAGAGCACTATCTGCTGTTTTTATCTCCCTCTTCTTCTGAGAGTTGGACAAACCCCTGGAGGACAAGCACCAACATATCCTGTAAGCGGGGATTTTTCCGCTATATGCCTACAAACCCTGAGCTGACTATAGCTCATCCGAATGTGAGTGTAATATATATGTCTTAAAATTGTCACATTAATTATATACACTCTGCACGATTGGTCCTCTCTTCTTGTGTTTTACATATCACGAGATGGTGTAAACTACTACAACAAAATAAATCACCCCCACAGCGGAATTAGTGACTATATTCATCCGATCTCTTGATACCCATTGGAACTTACCCATTATATTTGTATTTATTTTTTTATTATTCTTATTTTTTACTCTTTTATTTTTATTGTATTTGCTATTTATTTACTTTTATCTGTTTCATATTTGGCGCAACCTTACTTTGTTTTTACACAAAAAAAAATGCCACACTGCTGAGCTCTGCAATGATGGCATTCTGGTGGTGGCAACAGCATGTGTTGATTGGCGTGCTGGCTGACCCCGGGTGCCGATGCATGCTGTCTGACTGTGCCACTAGCTCCTTGCAACGACCTCCCCCTGCTTCCAACTCGTCTCCTCCTCTCTGTCTCCCCATCTGAACTTTCCCCCTGTTCTTCTTCTCTTCTAGCGGGCACCCACGTGACATCCACGGATGCATTGTCATCATCAACCGCTTCACTTGTATCTGACAACTCAGCAAAGGAAGCAGCAGCGGGTACAACATCATCATCATCACACCGTACGTCCATGTGTGTAATGCTGCCTGACTGAGACATATCCCTGTTATCTACATCCTCTGGCAATAATGGTTGTGCATCACTCATTTCTTCCAACTGATGTGTAAATAACTCCTCTGACAGATCAAGAGAAGCGGCTGTGGTGCTAGTGTTGGTGGTGGCAGCAGGCGGGCTAGTGGTAACTTGAGAGGTGCCCGAAGCGAAGCTGGAGGAGGATGGTGCGTCAAGGTTCCGAGTGGAAGCTGTAGAAGATTGGGTGTCCTGTGTTAGCCAGTCAACTATGTCCTCAGAACTTTTCGAGTTCAGGGTACGTGGCCTTTTGAACACTGGGCATTATTCTAGGGCCAAAGGGAATCACAGCACCACGACCACGACGGCCGCTGCGGGGTGGCCTGCCTCTGCCTGTCATTTTTTTTTCGATAAGTGGTACTATGCGTGCAAGCTATTGTGACAACAGATATGAGTGGCATTGTGCACTGGCAGAAGACGCTGTAGGCCTGACACACACACTTGCAGACAACTAACTGCTATTCAATCTATTACAGTAAAAATAGATTTTTATTTTTAAATGTACACTACTGGTTCACCAGATATGAGTTGCACTGGTGTGACACTGTGCCCTGGCAGGCCCTGAAATGCACATGTGTGAAGGAAAGTGACTGCTATTATTTCACAGTCAAATTTCTAGTTTTTTTTTTTTAATGTACACTACTGTTACACCAGATATGAGTTGCACTGGTGTGACACTGTGCCCTGGCAGGCTCTGAAACGCACACGTGTGAAGGAAACTGACTGCTATTATTTCACAGTCAAATTTCTAGTTTTTTTTAAATGTACACTACTGTTACACCAGATATGAATTGCACTGGTGTAACACTGTGCCCTGAAACGCACACGCGTGAAGGAAACTGACTGCTATTATTTCACAGTCAAAAAAGTGTTGGTGTCATGGAGACAGGCACCGATGGTAGTGGTGTTGTGCAGAGAGGCACTGAGGCTAGTGGTGTTGTGCAGAGAGGCACTGAGGCTAGTGGTGTTGTGCAGAGAGGCACTGAGGCTAGTGGTGTTGTGCAGAGAGGCTTAAAGGCTATGGTGAGGCCTAATAGAAAGCAGTTGTTGTTGGAGGATTCCATCATAAGATGTATGTCAGGATGTATGACAGGCATCTGAGCTCGTTTTCCTGGGGCTCTCCGATCAGCAGTGTGGCGGTAGCCGGTCTGCAGCGCTGTGACTGATGGGCGGCAATCCCTCTCTTGGGGTCTCTGACGTTCAGCCCGTTTTCTTTGCCGGTGTCGGACCTTAGTCATCCCCAGTGGCCTCTTCCTCGTTTGTGGTGCCAGTCGGCTGTCAGTGCATTGGGCCGCCGGTCGGCTGGTTAGTCGCAGGTTCCGCTCTGGGATGACGGCACTGAGTAGTGGGGCAGGTAGGTGTAGCCTGTGCTCCAGCTCCCTCCAGAACCTTGCAAAGTGCTTGTCCAGCCTTGCTTGTATGTCGTCTGCCTCCTCGATGGGAGGCTCGGTATCTGTAGCGTCGGACATCTTGGCTGAAGCTTTGTGCTCATTCTCTTCCCCCGAGGCGGTCTGTAATACTTCAGCACACCTGGGGTAGCCTCCGCTGTACGGACCGGGATCTCCCCCGCCAGTCCATAGGGGGGGGAGGGGGTGACGGGTCTTGCTTGCTTTATGTGCTTCGTTGGAGTGCCTCGGGGTCGGGAGAGCTTCCGTCTCACCCGCCCGTTGCGTGTTAGGCCTCACTATCGGTCCCGGTGTCGGCGGGCCTCTAGCGGGTCTCTCATCTTCCCCCTGCCCGTCCACTGTTGCAGAGTGGTTACAGTCGTGTGGTGTCGCTTTTTGTCTCCGTAGATGCAGCTTTTTGTCGCTTATTTTATCCAGTGTTAAGCAGGAGCTTTTGAGATGCACGTCTAGTCGCCATGATGGTTAGGCCCCGCCCCCCAAAATTACTTTTTGTGGCTAACACATGTATGCAGTTATTCTTTCCACAGAATTTATAAACATATAGATGATATAAAGAGGGTTGAGCAACCATGAAGACACAACATGTTTAATGAACAAATGCTGAAAATAATGATACTATGATAGCAGAAAGAAAACTATTATTTTTTAATGTATTCTTATATTTTTTACAAGTAACATTTTTATTTTAAAACAAATAACTTTTACTTGAAGCGTGAAATGCGCAGAGAATACAGGCTAGACCAAGCCGCAAATTACTTGTAAAGATTGCTGTTCTGTTCAGGAACATTTAAAAAAAGTACATTTTGCACATTTACAGAATTCTTTACTTTCATACTTTGCAGAAATATGTTGGTATATTTACAAATTCTACAAACGATATGATAGCTTGTGTTTCATAAAGAGGTGGCAGGTAAAGAACAATTAGTGTATACGGGGCAAATGGCAATTTTAAGAGATTCACTTGGTACAGCATTAACAAATTCTGCTGCTATTTGTAAAAACGACTCCGTATGACACACAGAATAAATAAAGTTACCTGGTTAAAAGCCATCTCCATTTCAAAGTTCTGGCAAGCTGCTTTTGAGTGCTGAGTCTTTCCTCACCCCTTTACCAAGACTGACTGAGGTAAAATAGTGGAGCTTTGAAGGAGAAATTGGTTTCTATTCTGGGTGAGGGCAAGAGTGAGCGCAAAGAGAATGGTAAGTGTGAGTAAATGTATCAAGGAGTTAAGCAAATGCTTAGTACACACAGGGGTGGAAGGGAATGACTTAAAAAGCCACATTTCAGGTGGTTCATTCAGTAAAGACGTAGTTGTGACAAATTAAAAATGGACATTTTTTATCAAAATATTAATTTTACATTATTTGAAATGGACATTTCTAGTGAAGCAGTTTATTGAGATGCTCCTTTGGGAAGGTGGTGAATTGTGGATCGATACGTTCTGATGAATTTAATCATGACTGGTTCTGTGGAAGTGAATACATGATTTGCCAACCAAACCAAAAACTACACGCTACTATTAGTTTCATTCCCAAGTGTTTGTAAATTATAGACATTTTCTGTGGAGCAACCAGGAAGAAAAGCGTGCTTATTTCAGAGGTTGTATACTTAAAATTGTAGTAAGTAGGGAATGAGGAAAAAGGAACCATGGGGACATCATTTCCTCAATAAATTTACAAAGGTAACTTTCGTATTGATTTGAAACCCAGGCAGTCGTGTGGGGTGAGGTGTAAAAATTGTGTATTACAACACAGTTTTAAATAAAAATATGTTTAGTTGGAAGGTGACGGGTTGTCCTAGTGCCTCTTTTTAGTACACTGTGCCCAGCGGCACTGTAGGATAGCAATGGATTAAATTATGTAAAATCTCCAGATTTCTCCATTTATTTCGACTGTGCCTTCGCATTCCATTTACACCCCATTGCAGCCTGCTGAAAGACAATGGAGGCAGAAAGATTGGGACAAATGGTGGGCATGGATGGGAAATTATGGGTATAAAATGGGCAGTTGATGGGTCCCAGATCAGTCAGTATCAGAATTTACCTGTAGGTTGAGGATTTTTTATTTGTTATTAAACAATCACTTGCCAGATAGTCACTCTCTCTCTAACGACAGTTTTATGTGAGTATCTCGATAATATCCAGTGCTATATTCCAGGTATCGGAGGGAAGAGCAAGATTTTGTGAAGTTCCACAGAATCCCCCCCCCCCCCCCCAGGGTTTTGAGATAGTTTCATGGTTAGCACAGTTTAATTTCACATTCCTGTGTCAAGTATTGTTTTCGAACCTTTTGATGTCCAATGTCTGCAACTAGAATGAAGATTTGTGCAAGGAAAGATACAGACCTCTCGCTTCACACAGGTTTAGGAGATAATGACTTGAAATACGACTTACAAAATTATAAAACCTACAAATAAAAACAAATTCTCCACATTGAGAGGCCATCAAATGCCATAACCCCATCCCCCCCAACAAAAAAAAGTGTTGGTCTTACAGTAAATGTCTCTTTTCAACTCTTCACTTATTGTTTAGATTACATTACCTGGCAGAGCTGATCATTTTCTGCTTTCTCTTTAATCTCTTCCATTCAAGGGGCTGGAAGGAGGATGCAAGTTTTATTTCCCCAAAATTAAAACCACATATCAGTTATTGGGATTGTCCATCACACAAAGCTCTCTTAGATACCTACTGGTACCTACCTTACACACCTTTAAGTAAATTGAAGGGGGATTGCCACTACAGTACTAGGATTCTTAATATTATTTTTACTGATCCTTTATAATTAAACATGTGTTTTTGCTAAATGTGAAATATAACATTTTAAGTAGAAATCTGCCTCCAACTTAGCTCCCTGTCAAGCGAACTGTGCCCTTAAGACCTGTCTGTCAACACAGAGAGCACAGAGAGAGCATAGAGAGAGCAGGAGAAACAGAAACAATGTATCTGCTTCTCTCCACCTCCAGCGCACTGCAATGCAACTGCTAAATCTTTCATACAAATTTAAATGAAAACGGGGGGGTATTACAGATAAATGAGTTAACACAATCTGTAATATCTCCCAGAGAAGCAATGATTTCCCAATGACAAGTGTCCTTACAGGGACACTATAGGCACCCAGACCACTTCAGCTCATAGAAGTGATCTGGGTGCAGTGTCCCAGGTTCCTTAACCCTACAGTGGTAATTATTGCAGATTTAATAAACTGCAATATTTGCCTTTGAGGGTTAACTCCACCTATAGTGGCTGTCTACCAGACAGCCACTAGAGGGACTTCTGGGCTGGATATATGAAGACATCCAGCGTCGGGGGGAAGGAGCGATGATGAAGGATGGAAAGCGCTGCACGGGAGCGCACGTCCTTCCTCGTGGAGATGCTGACGCCCTAAGGGAATGAACCACTGACTGAACTGCCGGGGGAGAGCTGAAGCCGCACTGAGACCTCATAGTGTACCTGTTGTTCCGGAGTGCCTCAGAGCGTGATTTCTTTGCAGGAAATCTCTCTATTTTTACACAGTCGAGCATGGAGGCAAGCAAGACCTAGAGATCTAGAGACGTGGTGGCGGTTATCGAGGACGCCGAATGTGAGGAAATTCTGGTCTGAAGGTCTGATTTCCCCTAATTATAATCAGGAAAACAAAAGTGAGTCCGAGAGGCAGGGGCATGAAATAGAGGGCACGGAAGGCTGGCAAAAAAGGGGGGTCTTGTACGAAAATTTGTGCTGTATGAAAAAGAAAGGGGGGAGAAATTTCTGCCAGAGGTTTTAAGAGCCATAACCTACGTTACTGGTACAGAGGTTCAGCCCACTGAAGCCCTTGGAAAGACACCTAAAAAAAAAGAAGGGGGGAAGGAAGGGGGGGAAAAAAAGGGAGAAAGAGAGATTTTTCCCTATAAAAACAAGCCCCACTTTCTCAGTTGAAGTAATTGTACACCTATCTGGAGACGTAATGATTGGCTATATATTGGCTATATTGCTCAAAGTTTAAAAGAAAAGGAAAGAGAAGGGGCAGAAGCTGAAAGATTTCTGAAAGACTTTGTAAATAGTTTTCTTTTTCTTTTCTTTTCATAACATATATGACCTAGTGGCCTTAACTTTCTCCCTTACAACCAGCATCCCTTTGTGAAAAGGACGGTTACAATACACCTGAAGGGACAAGGGAGAGGGAAAAGGGGAAAGGAAAGGAAAAAAAGGCCCAGTGGCTCAGCGGCTTTGGCAGAAAGATAAGGGAAGAGAAAGAAAAAGGAAGAGAATAAGGAAGATTCTACGAATAATGGGTTTAAAAGAACTTGGTCTAAGAGATATTACAAGGTGTATAACGCTGTTTAGGGCAACAACAAGTGATTCTGAATTAAAAAGGACCAAGAGTTTTTTTTTTTTAAAGCGTCATTAGGGGTCATCTAATTAGCCTAGAAGCCAAAGATAAGAAAAACAGACAGGAATCTTTGTCCAGTCTATATATCGAAATTGAGTGAATGTTGTAAGTAAAAAAAAAAAACACAGCCGCTCCTGTAAGAACAATGTCGAACCAAATTAGGACTATAGAAAACAAAATTAATGAAATTTTTATATCTAGAATAAACAGAAATCTACAGATTATGAGAATGAACTATTACTATAGGGGGAATAAGGCGGATAAGATCCTCACTAATAAAGTTAAAAATCAACAAAAAAATAAATTAATTACAAAAACAAAACAGGGAAATGAAACCATACTAGATCCTAAAAAAATAGGAGCAGTATTTAGAGATTATTATTACAATCTATATAATTTATCGGTGACATCATCCCAAGAGGATATAAACAACTATTTCCTGAACATTCATATCCCTAGACTAAATGACTAACCAACTAAATGCAGAGATATCATTACAAGAAGTTATCGACTCTATTGATACTATGAAAAAAAATAAAGTGCCGGGTCCAGACGGGTTCACTGATTCTTTTTTTTTAAATATACAAGGATAGATTGGCCCAGGGGATGGTAGAATGCTATAATTTAGCGATTAATACTGGCAAATTACCTAAGGAAATGTTGGCAGCTAATATTACTCCTATTTTAAAAAATAATAAAAATCCAGAAGAAATAACTAACTATCGACCAATTGCCTTATTAAATAATGACTACAACATTTATGCCTCAATCATTGCTAAAAGAATTAAGAATATAATTTATTTTCTGATTGCAGACGATCAGGTGGGTTTTATACCAGGAAGGGTGTCCTCCAATCATATTAGAAGGATTCTAAATATATTTACTAAGAGAATAAAACCCCTTTCTTAATGATGGCTTTAGATGGAGAAAAGGCATTCGATAGGGTTGGTTGGAATTTTATGCAATCAACTTTAAAAGCTTTTGGATTTTAAGGCCAGATTCTTTCGGCGATAATTGCCTGTTACTCTTCGACCTTCAAGTAGGATAGTAGGAGGGGGGATTAAGTCAGAGTGGTTTATGTTATCAAATGGTACTCGGCAAGGATGCCCTCTCTCCCCACTATTGTATATCTTAACCGCTGAACCCCTAGCATATGAAATACGTAAAAACACGGATATAACAGGGCTTAAAATGAGAGACAAAGATTTTAAGATAAGCCAATATGCCGATGATACTTTGTTAACCCTAACCAACCCAATCAAGTCAGTTTCAGCTGCCATGCAAGTAATTGAAAGATACAGCTACTTGTCAAATTATAAACTTAATGTTCAAAAAACAATGGTATTACCCTTTTATGTGGATGAAAAAGATTTGCAACAGTTGAAAGAATATTTTGCTTTCAAATGGGGAAAAAAAAGGGATTTGTATATCTTGGAATTAATATAGTGAAAGATCCAGAGAATATAATGAAGGCTAATGTAATTCCTTTGATCAGAGAATGTACTCACTCTCTGAAACAATGGAATGCCTTGCAGTTATCATGGTGGGGTAGGGTTAATTTTATTAGGTCATATGTTTTCCCTAAGTTTGTTTACCTATTGAGGATGATTCCACTACAGATTCATCCCCAGCGGCTTAGACTTGTGAATAAGATATTTAGGGACTACATATGGTCTAATAGGAAGCCCAGAATAGGCCAGGATCTCTTGTATTTGAAGTACAAAGAAGGAGGGATTGGCTTCCCAAATATTTTTTTATATCATCAAGCGGCACAGTTGATGCATACTCTTCCTTTAATTAGGCAGTATTGTTTCTTACAAGACTGGTTTAAAATAGAAGGTGCTGATATTACAGACCCATATAATAATGTTAGACTAATGTGGCCTACAAGAAATAATAGCAGAACCAACAACATAAGATGCATGACGGATAATTTGATAACTAGACCCCTCTTAAAGTTTTGGTTCCACCTTAAAAATCAATTAGATCTGAAAAATAAAGTTTTACCCGCTCTGACTTTTAACAATTTAGATATATGGATGGAAAATATGGATACGTCCGAATGGATTAGACGTGGCGTTAAAAAATTAGCAGATCTATTAGTAGATGGGAAGATTATTCCCTTTGCTGAGATACGAAGAGTCTATGGTATCTCTTATTCACAAGCGTTTAATTATATTAGGATTAAAAGCTTTTTGCAAAGTTCCCTCGGTAGTAATATGAGTTCTTTATCAATATCTAAATTAAATGCTTTGATAGACTCGGAGAAAAACACTAAAATATTAACTAGATGTGTTGAGGTTATGAAAAGCATAAAAGGACCGGTTTATCCTATAGCTAAAAGTAAATGGGAAAGAGATTTATTAATAAAAGTTGACATAAAAGAATGGTATAAGACTTTACAATCAGTTTATTCTACGATACATTGTTTAAATATTAGGGAAGCACATTTTAAAATACTTAATAGATGGTACATGACCCCAATAAGATCCAGAAATTTTCAAAGACAGATACATCTAGATGTTGGAGATGTGGAAATGAGGGAGCAAATGAATTACATATATGGTGGGATTGCCCACCAATTAAGGAAGCATGGGCTTAATTTATGGGTTATATAAATACATTGTTGGATACTACCCATATTTGGACCCCAGACAACTTGCTTCTACATTTAAACGTTCCGCAATTAACTAAAGACAAGAAAGATCTGCTGATTCAGGCTTTGATGGCCTTTAAGATGTCTATTGCAAAAAATTGGAAGAAGACAACAATTGACTCATGGCCCCAAATTAAGGCATCTATTATTATTCAGTGTAAGATGGAAAGGGGAATAGCCTCCAATGTAAGTATTAATATCGCTAATATGAGATTTGGGATGATTGGATAAAGGTTCTTGAGAATTAAATATTGGAAAGTATATTGTGTAATGATTAGAAATTTTTGAAGAAGTGGGAACTTAATCTAATTTTATGTAGTTTGAGTGCAGAGCTGAATGAGTCAATGAGTCAACTTTGTTATATGTTTGTTAGTCTATATGTATTTGTTTACCTATTGTATCTACTTTGTATGTATTGTATGATATGAAAGAAAATAACAAAAAAAAAAAGACATCCAGCGTCGCCCAAAACCCCATAGGAAAGCATTGTATGGGGGAAGTACTAATGCGTGAACCAGAGCGATGGAGGGGATCACTATAGGGAGTTATGGTTGTTTTCTTGGAACTACCGTTTCCTTGTAAACCTCCAAGTCAGCTGATTTTCCAGTCTGTCCGTTTTTCACTGTTAAGGAACGTAACCCTTATATTTCTCGACATGTTTTGCAGGCAGTCTGGGAGATGATTGTAAGCTTTCACGGTATATCAGTAAACAATGCCTGAATCTGTTTCAAAGTGTTTCAAAGTGCATGTGGGCACACAAATACAAAGGCTGTGAATGGTCAATAGATTGATTATAAAACCCCTGGTGTATAATGTGTGTTGTCATGCCAATGAGGATGGAATCCATAGTGATATTGAGCTCGATAATGTAAAGCTGCTTAATTGCTCTCTGACATTTTGGGAATTGTGTAATTGTGGGGTTGTGACCCAAGAACATCTAACAATAATAATAATAATAATAATAATTATTATTATTCTGATTTAATTTATATTGTGTTCTCTCAAAATGCTCATACGAGTGCCTTTACCTGTATTCCAACACTTTTATAAGCAGATACCATTATATAGAAACGTCCATCGAAGGGGTGTCTAATTCTATATAGCAGGAAATGTTTAGTAATTTAGAGGGAGATTGTAAAAGGTGTCAATAGATTTTCTCCGTATATCTAAGATGTTTTAGCTGCCAGCTGAATAATTTATATAAATGATTTTATTCAGTATTTAAATCTTAATGATTGGGGAATATACCTTACTTGTGTCAGCAGTCCAACAGAGATAAACCTTCTGGACCTTAAGGGACCACTATCGTGCCAGGAAAACATGCTTGTTTTCCTGGCACTATAGTGCCCTGAGGGTGCCCCCACCCTCAGGGACCCCCTCCCGCCGGGCTCTGGAGAGAGAAGGGGTTAAACACTTACCTTTCTCCAGCGCCGGGCGGGGAGCTTTCCTCCTCCTCTCCTCCTTCCTCGCGACGTCATCGGCTGAATGCGCATGCGCGGCAGGTGCCCCGCGAGCATTCAGCCGGTCGCATAGGAAAGCATTTACAATGTTTTCCTATGGACGCTGGCGTCTTCTCACTGTGATTTTCACAGTGAGAAGCACGCAAGCGCCTCTAGCGGCTGTCAATGAGACAGCCACTAGAGGTTTTGGAGGCTGGATTAACCCTCAGTATAAACATAGCAGTTTCTCTGAAACTGCTATGTTTATAAAAAAAAAGGGTAAAAGCTAGCTGGACCTGGCACCCAGACCACTTCATTAAGCTGAAGTGGTCTGGGTGCCTAGAGTGGTTCTTTAATATAAGTATCTGAGATTCAGTTATAGTGACAAAAAATATTTTAAACCTGTAGATGCCAACAGCTACATAGACAAAACTAGCTGCCACCATAAACTATGGCTCAAAAATGCCCCTAGGGGACAATTCCTCCGTATTCATTGCAACTGCACGGAGGATTCAGATTATGTAGAACGGGCACATTATTTAAACAGACAATTAGAAGAAAAAGGATACGATGAAGTAAAATTAGAAAGAGATTTAGAAGAAGTGAGAAAATAACACAGAAGAAACCTTTTTAAATATAAACAGAGGAGAATCATCCATAATAGGAGAGGTACCTTTTATCGGTAATTATAATGGACGGAATAGAAAAGTACAACAGGCAATTAAAAAACCACTGGCACTTATTGATGGATGACCCAATTTTAAACAAGATTTTACCACCAATACCGAAAATTGTACATAGGGGAGCCAAGAATTGTAAAAACATTTTAGTTAAAAGCTGTTTAAATCCAGAGAAACCCCACAATTTTTTAATATAATCTTACAGGTTTCTATGGATGTGGCATTTGCCTCCCATGCAGAGACACGGAGTGTTAAAAGACACTTGGTAGATATAAGTGACATTGTAAAACAATTATATCTGATTAAAGATCATCTGACATGCCACTCAAGAGGGGTGATACATATATATATTAAAATGCCCGTGTAATCTGTTGTATTTAGGCAGAACCATTAGACAACTAAAAGTCAGAATTGCCGAACACATTAGGAACATTAAAAAAGGGGTAGAAACACATAGTGTTCCTTTACATTTTAAACAAGTGCACAACCAGAACCCAGAATGCCTACTGTTTTGTGCCATTAAAGAGGTGAAAAAAGAATGGAGAGGAGGAAATTATGTGAAAAAATTAGGCAGGGAAGAGATGAAATTTATATTTAATTTTAAAACTTAAACTTATCCCTTATGAATTGAATGCAGACTTTGAGATCTGCCATTTTATGAATTAGTAAATTTTAGTAAAACTAATAAAGCTTAGTTATTTCCCAAAGAAAGCTTTTTTCCCCCTATGGCAGATCGAGAGAGCGCACAGAGCACTCCGGACACGCCGCCTTGAGGCTAATTCACCGAGAGACATCATTGTTAAATTTCTTCACTATCCAATGAAAGAAGCAGTCCTCAGGAAGGGCAGGGAAGGTCCCATCGCATATGGAGGAGCGGACATCACGCTGTACCAGGACTTGGCCCCCAGCACACTTCAACGCCGGAGGGTCTGGAAACCGATCACTGAGGCCTTACGCCTTACGCCGATCACTGAGGACTCACTAACCATCCCTTCTCTACTTTATTGTTATCTCACTATTATGGACAATTAGACTATTATGAACAATGATGGAATACAAGGTTTCATAATGGTGGAACGCAATGTTGCTTTCCACACAACTGAGTTCATGGATAAGAAGAAACCACATAGTGGAACGCAAGGTGCATTCCAATACGGAGACTTCGAACCGGAAGTTATAATAGTGCGTTCCATTGGTGGAACACATGGAACATAATTTCCGGCAGAAATACCAGGAAGTGGCAATTAAACACCATTTAAAAGAAAGAAAAACTAGAGACTACAATTGAGGCAAAAACATCAAAAACCTCAAAACCTCAAAAACCTCAAAAACGTGTTTTGCTATAGATCACAGAAACTGTAAAAACTTTTACATGTTTATTTTTAAGGTTTTTGTGCACTTTAACAAATAAAGCACTTTAAATATATTACTATTCGTGGCTACAATCAAATGTACTGAAGCTGCTTCACTCCAAAAGAGAGGGAGTGGGACCCCTAAATCCCACCAAGTTGAAATTTTGAGCCAAGGGTATACTGGCTCATTACTTGTGAGTGCATTTGCATATACCTCTTTATTACAACGCTAGAATACAGTGATATGATATTGCACTAGTGTTTGCTTCTCTCTTACTCTAGGATTACATCTGCTATGGACCTATTACTCATTTTTCAGAATTAAGGAACTTACCTTCCCTGTACTATTTGTATACATCATTACGAAATCAAATGTAAAATATACACCGTGTATATATATTTTCTCTGTTGGATTTACATTACACTTAGAGTCCCTGAAATTGGGAAATGCAAAAAAAGTGTCCCTCTTGGTCCATTTGAAATTTTGGGAGGTATGTGGTCATTAGAACATTCATCAGATGAGCCCAGACAGGGCTGCCAGCAGCAGACGTGGTTACATTGATTGTATCCAATAAATAATGATTTAGAGCTGTTCCAGAAACAAAAAGATATAACAGAAATGAGAAGAACAGAATTAAACACCTGGAGATATCAGAGAGAGGACCAGGTCTCGAAACCAGAAGCAGGAACATTAGGAAAGATCATCCAGAGTCTGCAGGAGGATGCTACCTAGACACTGCATCTCAGACTACCACACATTGCATGTGTTCAGGAAATAATCACACTGATATATTGATGAATGATGAATCACACTGATATCTGTCACACTGGTTTGCTACGCAGTCTTTGACTTTACATCTTGTGTTTCAGAAGGTGAAAGGATGGGATGTATCTATTAGTTGCTGTTGCCCTCTGCTTCAACATTAAAATATTTAATTTCAGATTCAATGATATAAAACTTGTCTCTAATTATTTAAGTGTTACCGAGTACGCACATCAGAAAACAATAATGAATGTGTTATTCTGACAGATTAAATATTTAAAAACATGAAACTAATGAGTCTAAAAAAATAACAGGATTATTGAATACAGTTTCATTTTTCTACATGTGTAGTTTTATTTTTTATTTTATTTTTAAATTAACCATTGTGATCATTGTCATAAGAGCCAAAACCTGGCAATGGCACTTCTGATGCAGCCATGATTTTGTATAATTTTAATTTATTTCTTTAATGTTTTTTTCCATTAACAAATACCGTGTCATGTTACAGCCACAAAGCAGTTTCCTGGCAGATCGTTTCAAGCCAGTAACATTTATGCTGTATCTGAAGTCGCATTATCCGCACCAGAGGAGTCAGGTGCAGAATAAATGTTTTGCTGTTGTCAAAATAAAAGCCATTAAATAGAGATAAAATGCCATTAAACTGGATAGAAACCGATTTTAACGGCCTCTGTCTGCCTTGTTTATCCTGTAGAAGTCATAAATGCATTAATGAGGGAGACTGCTACTCAAGGGTTTCTTTTATTATTGTTTTATTTGTACATTGTGTGTTTTTTAGATGGCTACTCTTTCTTTCCAGAAACATAAAACGTAATGGAGTGTAATGTAATTAAATCATAGATCTGCTCAGTTTTGAAATGCGGGCTCTAGTGGGAATTCTATTTGTTTTGTCCGTTTGTGTAACATTGAATATTTTTGACTTTTTATTAAAACGTGTAAATATAGTGCAACAGTTTATTTGTGAATTTAAATAATTCGGGATTTTTTCCCCTTGGGCAACACCAAAATATCGAGAGGCACCTCAAAGGGTGTAACTGTCAGCTCCGTCCATAGGTGGCCATTGGTTCATGGAGCTTATAATGGTTGTTCTTACATGTTCCAGGTATGAGATTTTATTTTATCATTTGTATTTCATTTTATTGTTAAGTGTTTTGGAGTTTTGTAAAGAGGGGGTGGTGATACAGCCTGGCCTCATACCTTGAACGTATATAAATATGGTTATTCTGCACTAAAAAAAATCACAATACTAACTAATTTAAGCTTTTCCACTGGAATTAAATTGCATTGTTATAAAAGCTATTTAACGAAGCTCTTTAAATAATGATGTGTTTTGTTTTATTTGCTTCTTTTCATCTTGATCTTTAATCAGCTGTATGTATATAAATATATATAGTGTAGATTGGATTAGCCATATTAGTCCAGTAGACAAGATGCCAAAATACCAGAGTATTGCAGTATATTGCATGATACCTTTTTTATTGGACTAACATAATATTTCACAGACAAGCTTTCAAGAGTTTTCCTCTCTTCCTCAGGTGCTTCAGAAAACTCTCGAAAGCTTGTCTTTGAAATACTATGTTAGTCCAATAAAAAAGGTATCATTGCATACTGCAATACGCTGGTATCTTGGCATCTTATAAATAGGACAATTACAAAAAAACTTACAGGAACGATAGGTTGAAGAGGACCCTGCTCAAACGAGGTTACAGTCTATAGGTTTTATAAATATACACTGAGTGTTATATAGGCTACAGGTCCAATTTGAGAAAGTTTGGTTTATTTCCTTTTTCTTCCTTGTTATTAGTAGATTGACACTTCCCATTGCTGCTCTTTGGGGATTTCTCTTTGTAAACCAACCCTGGTCAGTGATGGAGTCTCTCAGGGCAATAATTATTAGAACTTAGGTCCAGGAAAGCAGCACACATGAGGATTTAAAAAAAAAAAAAAAAAGAAGAAGAATTGCAGTCGAAGGCTTGCCTTTTATGAATCTCTAGAGATGGACCACAAAGACAAACAGAACATCAAGTGGAAGATGAATTAAAAGACCTTCCATTTCTCTTGTTGGCCAAGTCCTCAATTTTTCAACTCAGTGGAATTCTGAACTTGATGAGAGAAGTTGTTTCCTAGTTAGAATGTAACTGCTAATCTTCTGTCACCATTACACCCTATGGCACAGAGATTAAAGCCAACTGTGACAGAACAGTGGGCGGAAATATATATCAGATTTGCATTATTACTGTATGAAAGCTTTGATATAGTAGGCATTGCTGTACAGTCGGTATCTGTAGAAATGGAAGATACTGGGAGAAATGTTTAGTATGATCAGAGTCAATATGTCTTTTCCTCTTCTGCATTCATCTGTCCTGTAAAAGATGTTTCTTTATATCCATATGTTCAATATTGGCTTTCTAGCAGTGCTGAAGTGTGGTCACTAAATAATATAGTAATTGTAAACTAAAAGCTTATTACATCGCTATATTTCATCTACTATATTGTGTGATATATTTCTTGTTTATTATATTATATTATATGATATTTATGTTGTACATTAAAGGGCGCCTGTCATGCCCCCCAAAATGTATTAGATTAGATAGAGCATAGGATTTTATTTATGCATTGTGCTAGTAGTTTTTCTAGCAAATGTATAGATTAGGAGAAATAACTATTTGAAATCGTTTTTTCTCCCAGTTGTCAGTCAATGCCTAGGGAGAGCAGAAAAGACCTCCCACGTCTTCTGTTCTCTCATAGCAACCACAGTGATGCACTATGGTTGCTATGGAAAATCCCCAGCCGGCACGTCTAGCGCCAACTAGGGAATATAGGAATGTAATAATGTGATATCACTCGGTTCCGACACTGGCACACTGGCAACAAAGCTAGCATGCTCACGTCACTGATGAGATTTGCCCTGCTTGGGGATGCGTCCCAATCAGGGCAAATAAAAAAGAACAGAGGCGAAGCGCAGGCGGAGCGGAGGACAGCCAGGAAGTGGATGTTACACAAAGATTAACACCCACAAAGCAATGCTGGAATTGAGGAAAAGTGAGTAAATCTTATTTTTTACATTGAATGCACCGTGTATCTTTATGATATTGGAGGTATTCAATGTCTATGGGAGCGATTTAAGTAAATTTATTCATAACAGGTTCACTTTAACCATACAAGTTGAATAATCATCATTCATTGATTCCAATAAATAAGTAAAAAGGTGTGTGAACCAAAATAATAAACAACAATTGAAGATTATATTAGCTTTAGTGTACTAATAATCTTAATTCTAGTAATGACAGGAGGCGAGTATTTTGCATAATCTCTCTTTACTAACTCCATAGCAGCTAAGAAACACATAGAAAAAAAAGAACCAATCACAAGAGAGTAGGATGTACATGAGTCATAGTGACCTCATCACTTCCTCTTTCAGAAAGCGACATCAAGCAAAAACAAACATATAACAAGTAGAGATGTCCCGAACAGTTCGCCAGGAACTGTTCGCCAGCGAACATAGCTTGTTCGCGGTCGCCACGGCGGGCGAACATATGCGATGTTCGGTCCGCCCCATATTCGTCATGGAGGTGGGAGGGTCTGGGAGGGAGGGTCTGCTGCTGATTGGCTGGAATGTGTCTGCTGACTGTGAAGTACAGGGTCAAAGTTTACTCAATGATGACGAATAGGGGGCGGACCGAACATCGCATATGTTCGCCCGCCGCGGCGAACATATACAAGCTATTCCCAGCGAACTGTTCTGGACATCGCTAATAACAAGCAATAATAATAACTCATAAATCCAACATCTGATGGAGCAAACTTCCCCGTGTATTCTACACAAACAACAAAAATGTCTCCAGAGATCAATCAAAACAACTAAATGTCTTCAGGGACAAATCATACTGAAAAGAGAATGTGTGACCGGTTTAGACACATAGTCATGAATGTGGAAATCCAAGTAACGTACCGTGCACATCATCCCATAGCAGTAAATTGTAAATTACAATCTGATAACTAAATAACTATAATGTAAAACGCCAATGACAATTCCAGATCAATGAAAATACAATCATCAATGTAAACACAAAACAATAAGAGCCCAAGCTATCTTAGAACCCCTGATACATATGAAGAAAATGAACTGTCATTACTAAAATTAAGATTATTAGTACACTGAAGCTAGTATAATCTTCAATATTACAACATGACAGGAGACTTCATATTTTGCATTTTTAATGAAAGTGCGATGAGAGACCCAGAACGTCGGGCTAAGGGAGAACCATCGCCGTCGAACACCTGAACATCCGTTACCTGACGGAAAGCCACCAGACCAAGCATAATAGTCCGTCGGTAGATGCCCAGTCTCGTAGAAAAACGGAGAACGGCCTCCACATCCTAGAAGCCATAGGTGGATGTTACTGGGTAGTTGGTACACAAGAGGATCCTTGTCCATCGGGAGTCCCCAGACCGAGACATGGGCCGTTGAACCATGCAAACCACTACATAATGGACCGAGGTTCTGTTCCAAACACCAATCAGACCGGGAACGCCCAGATGGAGAGGTAGCATCATAACATCCCTGGGGCCCAAGAGACGTCTAAAAGGTCCCCAGCTGCCTGCGATAGTCTGCCAGTCTGCTAAGAACCCCAGAAAAAGTCCAGGCTACCAGGCTCAGCTGACCCTCCAGGAATAGAAGATGTGGGTTCCCCTGGCTTCTCCTGATCCTAGGTTTGAAGCCATGGATCACAGAATGGATCAGATGGCGCTTGCGCTACAGGCTCTATTATCTCATGCCAATAACCCACCAGAGGAGATACGTAATACCCCTGTTTCTCCTGTCGGTTCAGGTCTAGAGGTAGCCACAGTGGGTGCTTCTTCTCGCATTACCCCCCCAGTACGCTATGGTGGGTCTCCTGAGAAGTGTCGTGGTTTCTTAAACCAAATTAGTATCCACTTTGAATTGCAACCTCGCTCTTATTCTACAGATAGGGCAAAGGTAGGATTTATTATCACCCTACTTATTGAGAAAGCTCTGAGATGGGCCAACCCATTATGGGAGAACGATAACCCATTAGTTTATAACTATAACGCCTTTGTAGCTGCTTTTAGAAGAACATTTGACCCTCCAGGTAGAAAGGTTAATGCAGCCAGATTACTGTTGCGTCTGAGACAGGAGAACCAAACACGGGTGGATTATGCACTAGAGTTCAGGTCTCTGGCGTCAGAGGTCAAGTGGAATGAGCAGGCGTATATGGATGTATTTTTGAATGGCTTATCTGAAGTAATCCTTGATGAGGTTGCTACCAGAGAACTCCCTGAGAATTTAGAGGATTTAATTTCGTTCATCTCTCGTATAGATGAACGTTTAAGAGAGAGACAGAACACTCGAGAGAGGAACCGGAGACCTTCTTTTAGGTTAGCTCCCGCTTTTCCAAGTCCTGACTCCACGGTATCTTTGCTTCCTGAACCTATGCAGATAGGGTATACCCGCCTCTCTGAGGAGGAAAAACAGTACAGGAGAAGAGAGGGTTTGTGTATGTATTGTGGAGCTAAGGGTCATTTACTCTCGAACTGTTCTAACCGCCCGGGAAACGCTCACACCTAAGTCTCTCTAGAGGACAGGCCTTGGGTGTTTCTATTTTGTCCTCTACTCCTAATTATAAAGATCACAGGCTTCTGCTACCAGTTTCCTTAACTTGCGGGGGGGAAGTAGTAAGGGCTATGGCTTTGATAGATTCTGGTGCTGCTGAGAATTTTATCGACCAAGCCTTTGCTAGTAAAAACAATTTCCCATCCCAGCTAAGGGAGACACCCTTGGCCGTTGAGGCCATAGATGGTAGACCACTACTAGACCCTGTTATCTTTCGTGAGACCATACCCATTGAGTTAAATGTTGGTATCCTACACGTGGAGAATTTATCTCTTCTGCTCATTTCGTCTCCTTCCGTTCCCATAGTTCTGGGGTACCCATGGTTGAAAGAACATAACCCTATTATCGATTGGGAGTTAGGAGAGATACTCTCGTGGGGTCAGGGCTGCCAGGATCGGTGTTTGTGCAAGGTTTCTCCATTAGCTAATATTAACATACAGGAGAACCCTACTCAGGCCACAGAAAGACAAATACCAGACCTTTACCTAGACTTAAGGGCAGTGTTTGACAAGAAGAATGCCGATTCTTTGCCGCCACACAGGTCATTTGACTGTAAAATTAAGCTTCTACCCGGGACTATGCCTCCGAGGGGCCATGTATATCCTTTGTCTGTTCAGGAAAACTCGGTTCTAGAGGAGTATATTCAGGAGAATTTAGAAAAGGGATTCATCAGGAGGTCTTCTTCTCTGGCCGGGGCGGGGTTCTTTTTCATTAAGAAGAAGGATGGTACGCTGAGACCGTGTATCGATTACCGAGGCTTGAATAAAATAACTGTCAGAAATGCCTATCCTATCCCACTGATTACCGAGTTATTTGATCGTCTTAAGGGCTCCAAAATCTTCACCAAGTTAGATCTCAGAGGGGCTTACAATTTGGTGAGAATCCAGCAAGGTCACGAGTGGATGACGGCATTCAATACCCGGTATGGCCATTACGAATACACTGTTATGCCATTTGGACTATGCAATGCTCCTGCAGTATTTCAAGAGTTGATTAATGAGGTACTTAGGGAGTTTCAGCATGATTGTGTTATTGTTTACCTGGACGACATACTAATACACTCTAAGGAGATTGAGACTCACCATAGACAGGTCAGAAAGGTGTTACACAAACTTCTGCAACATGGTCTATACTGCAAATTGGAGAAGTGCAGTTTTGATCAGTCTCAGGTAGACTTTCTTGGGTACGTGATTTCTGGGGAAGGTTTTAAAATGGATCCTGGTAAACTCCAATCTATTTTAGACTGGCCTTTGCCCAAAGGACTCAAGGCTATCCAAAGGTTTATTGGTTTTTCCAACTACTATAGGCGCTTCATTAAGGGTTACTCCTCTATCATTGCGCCTATTACCAATATGACCAAACAAGGGGCTGATACTAAGTTCTGGTCTGAGGAAGCTCTTGTTGCTTTTAAGACTCTCAAGGAACTTTTTGCCTCAGCTCCCATTCTAGTTCATCCTGATACGACTCTGCCTTTCTTGCTCGAGGTCGATGCTTCTGAGAGAGGAGTTGGGGCTGTTCTGTCTCAAAGGTTAGGGGTGGATAAACCGTTACACCCTTGTGGTTTCTTCTCTAAAAAATGTTCTGGGCCTGAGAGCAGATATGACATCGGGGAGAGGGAACTGTTAGCGGTCATTAAGGCTTTAAAGGAGTGGAGACATTTACTGGAAGGGACACTACACCCTGTTACTATTCTAACGGATCATAAGAACTTGTCTTATATTGGGGAGGCTAAGCGCTTGTCCGCCAGGCAGGCTCGCTGGGCTTTGTTCCTCACTCACTTTAATTATGTTCTTACATATAGACCTGGTTCTAAGAACTCTAAAGCCGATGCTTTGTCTCGTCAATATGAACCATCCACTATAACTGAACCACTTCTGTCCTCCATAGTTCCTAAGGGGAATATCATCGCGAACACGAATCTCAGGATTCACTCTCCATTGCTTTCTGAGATCATGAAGTTTCAGCATTTGTCACCCAAACAGACTCCTGGGGATCGACACTTCGTTCCTGCCGCTCTCCAACTGGAGGTGCTACGCTGTCTCCATAACAGCAAGGTGGCTGGGCATCCTGGCATCCGCAAGACTTATGCGCTGGTCTCTAAAGATTTTTGGTGGCCTGACTTACGCAAGGATATTAAAGAATTCATCGGGGCATGTGAAGTTTGTACCAAGACCAAGCTACCCCATTCGCTTCCATGCGGATTTCTGCACCCTTTAGAGGTTCCTGAAAAGCCTTGGTCCTGCCTGGCAATGGACTTCATTGTTGATTTGCCTATTTCTAAAAAGCAGACTGTCATCCTCACTGTGGTAGACAGATTTACTAAAATGGCTCACTTCATTCCCTTACCTAAACTCCCATCTTCGCCCGAATTAGCGGAGATATTCGCCAGGGAGATTTTCCGTTTGCATGGGATACCTTCCCAAATTGTCTCTGACAGAGGCTCCCAATTTGTTTCCCGTTTTTGGAGATCATTCTGCTCCCAACTAGGCATCAAATTGAATTTCTCCTCTGCCTATCATCCTCAGTCCAATGGAGCTGCTGAACGCACTAACCAAAAAGTTGAACAATATTTACGTTGTTTCGTTTCAGAACACCAGGACGATTGGGTCGGTTTGATTCCTTGGGCGGAGTTTGCACATAACAATCTCATTTGTGATTCTACGCATTCTAGCCCTTTTTTCTTGAATTATGGCTTTCATCCTTCCATCCTTCCTTCGGAGTCTTCTTCTCAAGGGATACCGTCGGTGGATGTTCATGTTGCCAATTTAAGAAAGTTGTGGGATCAAACTCGACAAATCCTTCTGCACAATTCTACGCTGGTTAAAAGACACGCTGACAAACGTAGAAGGGCAGCACCGGTGTTTGTTCCAGGCGATAGAGTATGGTTAAGTACTAGAAACATTCGGTTAAAAGTGCCGTCTATGAAGTTTGCTCCTCGATATATTGGACCTTACAGGGTACTGTCTCAAATTAACCCAGTTGCGTATCGTTTAGCGTTGCCTAATGCCTTACGCATTCCTAATTCATTTCATGTTTCCTTGCTAAAACCATTAATATGTAACAGGTTCTCCTCCACGATCGCCCCTCCCCGCTCAGTTCAGGTGGAGGGTCAGGAGGAGTATGAGGTCAATTCCATCGTTGATTCTCGAATCTCCCGGGGGAGACTGCAATATCTGGTCGATTGGAAGGGTTATGGTCCTGAGGAGAGAAGTTGGGTACCTCAGGAGGAGGTGCATGCTCCCCGTCTCCGCAGGGCGTTTCACTCTAGATTCCCTTCTCGCCCTGGTGTATTCCGCCCGGTGGGCGTATCTGAGAGGGGGGGTACTGTCAGGGTACCTGTGGTCTCTACCTCCGAAAGAGGTAGAGACTTAGCTGTTCCTCCATCCAGACGGCCTGATGGCTCCCTTCCCCACGGTCTATCCGGTCATGCAAGGCCGGCCGCGAGGGAGTGACTGCCTTTTACAGCATCTAGGCAGGAAGTTGTCATCAGGACACTCCTCCGGAACGACCTGTCACTCAATTGCTGCAGGACCAATCAGGACGCCTTGGAGGCATGGTTACTGCTCTGAACAGGGTATTTAACAGAGCTTCTTTCATTAGCTCATTGCCCTGTCGTGGTTCTAGCTTGTTCTAGTCACTCAGTGCTTGTGTATTCTATTATCCCTTTTGGTTTTGACCCGGCTTGTTTACCTTACTCTGCTTATCTCTGTTACCCTTGATTCGGCTTGTCTCTCGCTTACCTGTCTTCTGGTACCCTCGACCTCGGCTTGTCTTTGACCATTCTATACTGTACTACTTACGTTAGTCCGGCCATTCTAAGGTCCGGTGTACGTATCTGGCTACTGTTTGTACTCTGCGTGTTGGATCCCTGTCCCGATCCTGACACGTCCCATATCCCTGCTCCCTTTTTCCTCAAAGCTTCTGGAAAGACTTGTCTTTACCCGTGTGTCTCATTTCCTCAATTCCAACTCTCTCCTTGACCCCCTTCAATCTGGCTTCCGCCCTCTCCACCCTACAGAGACTGCCCTTATCAAAGTCACTAACGACCTAATCGCAGCTAAATCCAAAGGCCACTACTCCATACTAATTCTTCTTGACCTCTCAGCGGCCTTTGACACCGTTGATCATGCTCTCCTTCTTCAAACTCTTCAATCGCTTGGTCTCTGTGACTCTGTCCTCTCGTGGTTTTCCTCTTCTCTCTCCCAACGCTCATTCAGTGTCTCCTTTTCTAATGATACCTCCTCCCCTCGCCCTGTCTCGGTTGGAGTCCCCCAAGGCTCCGTCCTTAGTCCCCTTCTATTTTCTCTTTCTTCTGCCTCTCTTGGCAAACTTATTACCTCTTTTGGATTCCACTACCACCTGTACGCTGATGACACCCAGCTATATCTCTCACTCCCCGGACCTCTCCCCTGCCGTCCTGCAACGTGTCACTGCTTGCCTTTCTTCAATCTCTGACTGGATGTCCTCCCGCTTTCTGAAACTCAATCTCTCTAAAACTGAGCTCCTTGTCTTTCCTCCTCCTAATACTGATCCTCCTCTTTCGCTCTCCCTTCAAGTTTGTGGTACCAACATCAGTCCATCCTTGCAAGCGCGCTGTCTTGGCGTCATACTTGACTCTGGTCTCACCTTTGAGCCTCACATCCAGCATGTTGCCAAATCCTGTAGATTCCATCTTAAAAACATAGCCCGCATCCGCCCCTTTCTTGCACTAGATACTACCAAGGAGCTTGTCCATGCTCTAGTAATTTCCCGCATGGATTACTGTAACCCTGATTGGTCTTCCCAAAAGCCGTACTGCACCCCTACAGTCCATAATGAACGCTGCTGCTAGACTGATTTTCCTCTCTAGTCGTTTCTCTCACACCTCACCCCTCTGCCAGTCCTTACATTGGCTTCCTGTATGCTATAGGAGTCAATTCAAGGTACTAACTCACACCTATAAAGCACTGAACAACTCTAGCCCCTCTTATATCTCCTCACAGATCCATAGGTATGTCCCTTCTCAGTCTCTCCGCTCTGCCCGTGACCACCTCCTGTCCATTGTCCGCACTCGTACGGCCAACTCGCGCTTGCAGGACTTCTCGCGGGCGGCTCCCTTCCTATGGAATAGCCTGCCTACCACCATCAGACTCTCCCCTAGTCTTGCATCTTTTAAGAAGTGCCTTAAAACCCATCTCTTTAGGAAAGCTTATGGCCTCCAAGACTCTCTGTAGCGGAGTAGAGGTACGATCCAAGGTAGCTCCGCTGGTAGACAGGAACAGCAATCCAATACAGGTATCAAACGGGTAGCGTGGTTACAATCCCTTCCCTCCAAGAACTAGACGACACATAGCTTGGAGGTCAACTGTCAGCTTTATTCACACAATTTCTTTTATGGCTTTTTCCCATGCAAGGGAGGTAACTCAAAACAACCAATCACCTCACAATCACTTCCCCTCCCTCTCCTCCCCTTAGATTAGCAGGTAAATTAATTAGAGGGAACCGAGTTTTCCCCAGTTTCTGAATGACCCCTAAATACGGGGGGTACGAGGATAAATGAGGGGTCCCCTGGTAGGTCTGCTCTGGGTGAGTAACATATTCAAATTTCACCCAGATCAGACCAGGGGTTCGGGAGTTACAGGTATTTAAAGATTTGACCGACTGCAGGGACACAGTAGCCGAAAACGGCTCCATAGATTCTGGCCCTGTAGTCGGTCTACTTCACTGCCTAGAAAGTGCCGAATAGCTCAGCCATCCGACCCCAATCTTTGGTTCGGATGAATCCCCTAAACTGGAGAATACAAACTACCGAACGGCGGGCCGTTCGGCAGTTTGGATCATACGATTTGGGGATCCTGGAGGTCTGAGCGGTGTCTGGGTAGTCGAGCGTCCGATTTTAGTTCCAGACGCTCGACGACCAAACACCGCTGTTCGGCAGTTAAGATGGCCGCCGCCACGTGGAGATTAGGCGAACGGCGGCCACCCACGGACCCAATAACGGTAGGTGCACATTTATTCTTCCTAACATGCTGGTACCATATATAAGATGCATGGACATATAGGTTTAGGGACAAATAACAATGTAAATATGAGTTTCTGGTGGCTGCTTCTGCCACAATGCTCCCCCAGAACCAAGCCAGCATACACAGTCTGATCCCAACGGATCGGCTTGGGGATGTCTGGAGGAGTACCCACAGATCACTTGTCTAGTTCCGTTTGTCGGGATAACCCGTCAGCATTTCCATTGAGCTTCCCCGGGCGATATTGAATATTGAAATCAAAGGGCTGAAGCGCTAAGCTCCAGCGCAGCAGTCTGGCATTGTCTCCTGACACCCGGTTCAGCCAGACCAACGGGTTGTGATCTGTGAGCAGGGAAAAGGTTTGTCCATACAAATAGGGCTGTAGTTTCTTGAGGGCCCACACCACGGCAAGGCATTCCTTTTCGATGGCGGCGTAGCTTACTTCTCTGGGTAAAAGCTTTCGGCTGAGGTAAGCTACGGGGTGTTCACCGCCATCGGCTCCGATCTGGCTCAGTACTGCTCCCAATCCGAACATTGAAGCGTCTGTATGGACGAGAAAGCGTTTAGTCGGATCGGGAGCAGCCAACACAGGGGCATTAACAAGGGCATTTTTTAGGAGTTGGAAGGCCTGTTCACACTCTGGGGCCCATACTACTAATTTGGGAAGGTTCTTGCGGGTCAAGTCGGTAAGGGGCTTGGCTAGGGCGCTGTAGTTAGGTACAAACTTTCGGTAATATCCTGCCGTCCCTAAAAAGGCTAGTACCTGGGTTTTAGTGCGGGGGGTTGGCCATTTAGCTACGGCCTCTATTTTGGCTGGTTCGGGTTTTTGGTGGCCGCTGCCTACTCGGTGTCCGAGGTATTGGACCTCGGCCATCCCTATATGGCATTTACTGGGCTTGAGGGTCAGTCCGGCTTCCCGGATGCGGTCTAGTACTGCTCCGATATGGTCTAGATGATCGGCCCAGGAATAACTGAAGATGGCTATGTCGTCTAGATAGGCGCAAGCGTACTCCTGAAACCCGTCCAATAGTCGGTCCACCATCCTCTGGAAGGTGGCCGGGGCGTTCTTCATCCCAAATGGCATGACCCGGAATTGGTACAGGCCAAATGGGGTGACGAAGGCCGACTTGGGAATGGCGTCCTCGGCTAGAGGAATTTGCCAATACCCTTTACACAGATCAATGGTGGTTAAGTATTTCCCCCTAGCCATTTTGTCTAATAGCTCGTCTATCCGGGGCATGGGATAGGCATCGGATATGGTTTTATCATTGAGCCTCCGGTAATCTACACAGAAGCGGGTAGTTCCATCCCGCTTCGGCACGAGTACTACGGGGGATGCCCAGGGGCTATCGGAATGCTCAATTACCCCTAACTGCAACATTTCCTTCAATTCCTTGTACATGTTCCCCCTCACTGCTTCGGGAATGCGGTAGGGCGGTTGACGGAGTGGGATCGGGTCTAGGGTTTCTACCCGATGGGTAGCTAACGGGGTATACCCCGGGAGGTTGGAAAAAGTGGCTCCTTTTTCCCTAATTAAACTTTGGGCCTGAGCTTTTTCTTGGGGATTCAAGCGGTCTCCTAGCTGTACGGCTGCGAGGTCCTCTTGTAGCGTTCCTCGGGCCAGCATGTCAGGGAGGGGTAGGTTATCTGTGTCCTCTGCAGCCGAGGCGCAGATGGCGGATACTTCCTCTGTGCGCTCGTGGTAGGGCTTCAGCATGTTCACATGGAACATGCGTCTGTCCCCGGTCCCGGCGCAGGGGCCGATTATATAGGTGGTATCGCAGACCTGCTCTACCACCTTGAATGGGCCCCGCCAGGAAGCCTGCAGCTTGTCAGTAGGGACGGGGCGCAGGACTAGTACTTTCTGGCCGACCTGAAAGCTGCGGTCCCTGGCTCCCTTATCATACCATTGGCGCTGGCGCGTCTGGGCCGCCTGGAGGTTGTTGCGCACAGCCCGGGTCAATTCCTCCAGGCGGTTCCGAAACTCCAACACATAGGGTACGATAGGGGTGCCGTCAATGGTCGTTCCCCCCTCCCAGTGTTCCCTTATTAGGTCTAGGGGTCCCCTTACCCTCCTTCCGAACAACAGTTCGAAGGGAGAGAACCCAGTGGACTCTTGGGGCACCTCTCGGTAGGCGAACAGGAGATGGGGTAAGAACCGCTCCCAGTTCTTCTGAGTGGCTACGAACGTGCGGATCATTTGTTTTAAGGTCCCGTTAAACCGTTCGCAGAGGCCATTGGACTGGGGGTGGTATGGGGAATTAAGGATAGCTCGGACTCCGCATACTTTCCACAGCTGTTGCGTGACCTCAGCCGTGAATTGGGTACCCTGATCTGAAATGATCTCCCGGGGGATCCCCATACGGGTAAATATACGCATGAGGGCGTCTACTATGGTCTCTGCGTGTACATTCGTCAGGGCTACTGCTTCGGGGTATCTAGTGGCATAGTCTACCACGGTCAATATGTATTTCTTACCGGACGGGCTTTTTTGTCTCAGTGGTCCGATAATGTCTACCGCTACCCGGCTAAAGGGTTCTTCAATAATGGGCAGGGTGTGTAGTTTGGCCTTGTATCGGTCCCCCCGCTTTCCTACTCTCTGACAGGTATCACAGGTATTACAGTACTGCTTAATATCCTGTGATATCCCTGGCCAGAAGAAGTTCTGTAACAGCCGATGTTTGGTTCGGCTGATCCCTAGGTGTCCGGACATGGGAATGTCGTGGGCGATTCGCATTAACTCTCGTCGATACTTTCGAGGCACAATTAACTGTTTAATGGGTACAGGAATGGATCCGGCTACTACCTTTTCGGCATACCGGTATAGTAACCCCTTATCCCAAGCATATCTCTCCCCCTCTCTGCCAGTCTGGTCTTTATCTATCCTGTCCTTGTAAACCTGTAGGGACGGGTCCAGGGCGACCTCGCTACCAAATTCTAATGGGGCAGCCCAGGGTAATACAGTGTGATCAGGGGGGTTTGTGCTTACCTGAGCCTCAGAGTCAAGGTGGGGTGCCGTGGTGCGAGCCTGTTGGCGGGTGACGACCGGGTAAGCTTCCTGTGGAGGAGGCCGGGTAACAAAAGCGGAAGTTAGCTCCCCCAAATCGTTCCCCAAAATCACATCGGCAGGTAGATCCTGCATCATCCCCACTTCAATTTGTCCTGCCCCCGCTCCCCAGTCCAAATGTAGTTTAGCAGTGGGTACCTTGTAGATAGCTCCCCCTGCCACTCGAACTGCAATGCAATCCCCAGTGAGATGGTTCGGAGCCACTAAATGGTTCCGTACCAGGGTGATGGTGGCCCCGGAATCTCTTAACCCCTCCAGCCGCTTGCCCTCCACATGGACCACTTGTCGATGGCCCTGGCGGTTGTCTGAGGCCGCCTGGACCGGGTTTACCTCATGGAGGGTGCCCAAGGGTTCTTCTATTTGGGTAGAGGTGGAAGGTTGAGCCCAGGGCCTGCCCTGATAGCAGTGTACCGCGGCTCGGGGGGTGGTTGGTGGTCGTTGAGGGTTCCAGGCTGGTCTGGCCCGGTTTTGGGGACAGTCTCGTTGCATGTGACCCAGCTGGTTACATGCATGGCACCGGACCGATGCCCGGTTGTTGTACCGGGGGGTTTGGGACTGGTAGGTCCCCCCTGGTCGGGGCGGATTTACTGGGGTAAGCTGGGGAACAGCTGGCGTAGATTGCACTCTACTGGAGAAATGCTGTTCCCGCCGGGAGTCCAGATGCTCATCGGCTAGTTGAGCGGCCTCATGCAGAGTACGGGGCTTACGTTCTCTTACCCAGATCTGTAACTGTGGAGACAAACGTCGGTAAAACTGCTCCAGCATCATCAATTGCTTGATCTCTTGGGCCGTGACGGCTTTGGCTGCCTCAAGCCACCCGTCAGCGGCCCGTTGTAGGCGGTGCGCAAATTCTGTATGTGAGTCTTTTTCTGATTTGGGTAATTGCCGGAACTGTGTTCGGTATGCTTCAGGTGTAAGGGCATACCGTGCGAGCAAGGTTTGTTTTACCTTTTGATAGTCCCTGATATCCTCTGCCGGCATTGCTCGGTAGGCATCTGCTGCGCGGCCGGATAGGTTACCCGCTAGCACTCGTACTTGTTCTTCAGTGCTAATGGCATGTAGCTGGCACAAAAGTTCAAAGTTCTGTAAATAGCCATCAATGTCCCCCTCGGTATCATTAAATGCTTTGAATACCTGGTACGGTATTTTAGCTTTCGCTGGCGGGGTGGGGGCCGCTGTTGCGCTCCCCTGCGCTGATCGCTGCATAAAGAGAGCCTGTACATCGTTGTACACCTGGTCTGCTTTCTGTGCTGCCATGGCTGGTGAGAATAGAGCCATCCTGGCCCGATATTCTCTGGTAAACTCAGTTTCTTCCCCCTCCCTTGGAGGTGCTGCAGCAGCTGCGACTCTGTCTCCTTCCATGAGTTCTGCGATTAGGATAGCCTTTGTTTTGTTGCTTGCTATCCTCCCTCTCGCTTCCAGTAACTCTTTTAGCGTGTCCCGTTTCAAGAGGGTATAATCTGTTTCCATTCAGTCCTTTTTAATTCCTGCTGAATGCCTCTTGCTGTGTAGTACGATCCCGTCGCTTGCCACCAATTGTAGCGGAGTAGAGGTACGATCCAAGGTAGCTCCGCTGGTAGACAGGAACAGCAATCCAATACAGGTATCAAACGGGTAGCGTGGTTACAATCCCTTCCCTCCAAGAACTAGACGACACATAGCTTGGAGGTCAACTGTCAGCTTTATTCACACAATTTCTTTTATGGCTTTTTCCCATGCAAGGGAGGTAACTCAAAACAACCAATCACCTCACAATCACTTCCCCTCCCTCTCCTCCCCTTAGATTAGCAGGTAAATTAATTAGAGGGAACCGAGTTTTCCCCAGTTTCTGAATGACCCCTAAATACGGGGGGTACGAGGATAAATGAGGGGTCCCCTGGTAGGTCTGCTCTGGGTGAGTAACATATTCAAATTTCACCCAGATCAGACCAGGGGTTCGGGAGTTACAGGTATTTAAAGATTTGACCGACTGCAGGGACACAGTAGCCGAAAACGGCTCCATAGATTCTGGCCCTGTAGTCGGTCTACTTCACTGCCTAGAAAGTGCCGAATAGCTCAGCCATCCGACCCCAATCTTTGGTTCGGATGAATCCCCTAAACTGGAGAATACAAACTACCGAACGGCGGGCCGTTCGGCAGTTTGGATCATACGATTTGGGGATCCTGGAGGTCTGAGCGGTGTCTGGGTAGTCGAGCGTCCGATTTTAGTTCCAGACGCTCGACGACCAAACACCGCTGTTCGGCAGTTAAGATGGCCGCCGCCACGTGGAGATTAGGCGAACGGCGGCCACCCACGGACCCAATAACGGTAGGTGCACATTTATTCTTCCTAACATGCTGGTACCATATATAAGATGCATGGACATATAGGTTTAGGGACAAATAACAATGTAAATATGAGTTTCTGGTGGCTGCTTCTGCCACACTCTCCTAAAGGGCAATCCACCTTATTTGATTGCAAATTCCTGTCCTAATGTGTTTTACACCCCACCTCCTATAGAATGTAAGCTCGATTGAGCAGGGTCCTCTTCAACCTATTGTTCCTGTAAGTTTATTTGTAATTGTCCTATTTATAGTTAAATCCCCTCTCATAATATTGTAAAGCGCTACGGAATCTGTTGGCGCTATATAAATTGCAATAATAATAATAATAATAATAATCTGAGGAAAGAGATTTAGGGGTGATTGGTTGTATAGGGAGAGGTATTAGCAGTAGAAAGAGGGAAGTGCTCATGCTATTGTACAGAACACTGGTGAGACCTCACATATTGTACACAGTACTGGAGACCGTATCTCCAGAAGGATATTGATACTTTAGAGAGAGTTCAGAGAAGGGCTACTAAACTGGTTCATGGATTGCAGGATAAAACTTACCAGGAAAGGTTAAAGGATCTTAACATGTATAGCTTGGAGGAAAGACGAGACAGGGGGGATATGATAGAAACATTTAAATACATAAAGGGAATCAACACAGTAAAGGAGGAGACTATATTTAAAAGAAGAAAAACTACCACAACAAGAGGACATAGTCTTAAATTAGAGGGACAAAGGTTTAAAAATAATATCAGGAAGTATTACTTTACTGAGAGGGTAGTGGATGCATGGAATAGCCTTCCAGCTGAAGTGGTAGAGGTTAACACAGTAAAGGAGTTTAAGCATGTGTGGGATAGGCAAGAGGCTATCCTAGCTATAAGATAAGGCCAGAGACTAATGAAAGGATTTAGAAAACTGGGCAGACTAGATGGGCCGAATGGTTCTTATCTGCCGTCACATTCTATGTGGATCTTTTTTTCTATATGTTTCTTTGCTGCTGTGGAGCTAGTAAAGAGATATTATGCAAAATATGACGTCTCCTGCCATGTTGTAAAATTATCACTGGTTAATTCTAAAAGAAAAAGCTGTACAATAATCAATAAAAAATAACTCAGATTTCCCAGATCCACTGACTATCCAGAGCAATATTATTGCTTGTAGTAAATACTTCAACATTCTGTATGTTTCCATGACATGTTTAGAGCATAATTTGGGGAATTGCAGATATGTGCTGATTGGCGAGTTTAAAAGTCAAAGATAATATATCCTTGCATATCATCCTTGAGCAGGTAATTCTAAACATCAATGGCGTTACTATGGGGTGATACGTCCAGGGTTTTCTAAGTTTATTCATTACTGGCAGAAAAGGCAAGAATCCATTGCTGCTGATTAAACCAGCGTACGGTTCCTTCTAGATGTTGAAAGATGAACCTTTTGAAGACTTGCTGCCAGAGGTGTCTCCAATCCTATAAGCATTTTTTTCTATGCAATTTCTATGTCAATAATCTTTCAATAATCAATACTATTTGAACAGGTTTTTTTGTGAAATTGTTTAATATTAAGCATACAGGGCTCCCTATCCATTTTTGAATTCCATTTATTTTAAACTTAATACATGACTATAAGCAGCTGCATATCATTTTGTGTTTTGGTTATTGGCAGTCTTTTATTATTGACCCATTTTAGTATTGCATTTCCTTTTTTTCAGAATTCCAATCATGGTGTAAGACCTCTAACCCTACACCAATATCTAGAGTCTTGTTATAATGGTGATATTTAATCACAGGCCAGTTGTTATTGATTGTACCTGTGCAAAATATTCTGGCTCTTGCAGTTCTTCGAATACTCTAGTTCCTTAGGTATTTACACTTTTTTTTTTTAAAAGATACATTTTCTCTCAGTTTAGTAATTATTTCGATTTTTCTTCAGAAGATGTTTCAACCACATTTTAGAAAGACAATTCAAGAAGACATGCAATATTTAAGAGGTAGGTTTCGTTTTATAATTCATAGCTTCTATTTCCATAATAATCAAATAATCAAAACAAGATAAAATCAGACAAACTATTTATTAATCTTTCTAGGTAGTAGGAGGTATTAGATGACACTAGAGGAACAACAACAATATCTGGAAAATATTGTCCAAAAACATTACATCTGCAAGTAAATGATCCATATTGTCCAGTGTGGGTACCATTATAAAGGATGGGACTGGAGTTGCTGAATAATTTCACCAGGTCCAACAAAATAATAAGCTTCTTTTTGCTATGTGTTGTTTATGTCAGATCTAAGTATGGGAATTGCAAAACTTTCTTATCCAAAACATTAAAAATGATGTGCATGGCCCTGGCCATTTAAGAAGGAGGTCCATGATTTGTCAGGAGATCCACCATGTGTACAATGATTTTCAAAGCAACTGTTGCCACCAAACACGTTAAAAAAATTCTGGAAAGCTGTAAGCATTCCAAAAAAGAACAAATACAGGTAGGAGTTTCCAGATAACGTTCAGAGGTGTTCTTCTGTGTCTTCTGTGTTTTCCAAACAATAGGTGATCATCACAGATAGTGCAACAGACCAATCCACAGCTAAACGGAAAGCTGCTGCCTGATCAGTATATTCTAAGAGACAAACAATATTGTGTGGACCATTCTGAGTATCTCACACTTTAAGGTTTGTAGAACTGAGGAATAGAGGGAGTAGAAAGAGTACTGGAGATACCTGCAAGGCAGGTCTTTTTTGACCTGTGCATTAGGGAGAACAGGTATTGCATGAAAGCTTATATAGGAATGAACAAAGGTGGACACCAGTACCGAAAACGCATACTTCCATCCACTATTTTATTGTAAAAACAGTATAGCATCAGCGCAAAACGGTTTTTGAAGATGATTCTTTATTACATCGTAACTATTTTTCTTTTGTGAGAACTTTGTTCATTTTGGCTCTATCGATGCTTGGAAGAAATCATTTTTTATCTAAACCTAGAAACACCTAACGTGCTGCACATGCTGTTTGCACAACAAATTCCAGACACCATCAGTTTGTTTGAACCTTGTGACTGTTTCATATATATATTTATTTATTTACTGGTATTCATCATCTACGTATCATTGAACAGACAGGAATAAACATTTTTCCCATTCTTCCTGAATGTCATGGAGTACATAAATTAGTAACGCACCAGGGGGTTTTATAAATCAATAAGTCTATCCAAAGATCGCAGTTTACTATATTGGATTTCATAAATCATTATATTAGATATAAATAAAATAATACTATTCACTGATTTGTTTTTCATTTTCTGAGCAATATACTGTATTCCGTTATTCATGCCTTGAATTTATCATTTATTTATTTTTTTCAGATATTTTTGCACAATTCTCTCTTCCATTCATTTAATATTGAAGGAACTAGAACTCCCTGCTGCCTCTGACGGTCATACCTCAGGAGCTTTACCAAACCCCAGGGGCGTACCTAGAGCATTTGGCACCCGGGGCGGATCCTCCTTATGGCATCCACCCCCCCACCTTAAAATGTAAAAAAAACACCCAACATTTTTTACAATGAATGTAGCACTGAACAGTGTTTGTGCATCTAAATGTAAGCATGGGTTTTTGTATGGAAAATGTGTGAGTGAATGTAGGGGTGTGTAGTGTTGGCGTTTGAATGCAGGCATGCATTTGTGTGTAGTGTTGGCAGTATAGGGCAGTGGTGTGGTTATATCTAAAGCATGGTGATGTTTTAAAGGTGTGTTTGTTTGTAGTGTTGTTTGAATGCAGTGGTGTGCTTGTGTGTATGCTTGTAAGATGTATGCACATATACACATACACAATATATAAACACACAATCAGACAACACATTTGCATAGAATTCATACTAGCCACCCAGATTTCCTGTTCTGCGCTGGGTGACACCTCTAAACTTCGATCTTTGTTTAGCAGATAACTCCTCTATTTGATATCCCTATGTGAGATTGCCATATTTAGATCTAAAGAGCACCCTAATTTGGCATATTTAAATATGGAAATCTCACATAAGAGCATTAATTTAGGGAATTATCTACTAAACTGCTAAAAGATCAACATTTAAAAGCCTTTTACTTAATTTTAATCTTTCAGTTGTTTAGTAGATAACTCCCGTATTTGTTATCCTTATGTGGGATTGACATATTTAAGGACACCAAATAAGGGAGCTATCTACTAAACACATACACATTTATATACACACAGACTTGTACATCTGTGGTTGTGTGTGTATATAAATACACACACAATCTCAGACATACACCTAATCACAGACACACAATCACAATAAACACACAAAAATCACATTCTTACACACATTTAGTAATTAAGATGTCCACCCAGCTTCCCTACCTTGCTCTTGGATCTTCCCCATTGTGATTAACGGTTGCTGCTGGGCGCTCTTCCTGCACAGCTCACTTGTGCTCCCAGTATTGATCACGATGCCATCTCATCCCAGCTGCCGGTTCACTGCAGGGCGCGCACTACCCTCACTGCCTCCCAGAATATATCTGTGCTTGTCCCTTGTGTAAAAAAAAAGTGTTTGTGACAGCGTATGTATGTGCATTGTGTGTGACTGCATATGTAATTTGTGAATGTGAGCCTGTGTGTAATGTGTCTATGTGACAGTAGGGGAACTGTTGTATGTGCCTGGGTGGGTCGGAGTAGATTGGGGTCTGGGACTTAGTGTGTGATATTGCATGGGGGAATAGGGCAGGGAGGGTGGTGATATAATGGCAGGGGGGTATAGGGCAGGGAGGGTGGTGATATAATGGCAGGGGGGTATAGGGCAAGGAGGGTGGTGATATAATGGCAGGGGGTATAGTGCAGGGAAGGTGGTGATATAATGGCAGGGGGGTATAGGGCAGGGAGGGTGGTGATATAATGGCAGGGGGGTATAGGGCAGGGAGGGTGGTGATATAATGGCAGGGGGGTATAGGGCAGGGAGGGTGGTGATATAATGGCAGGGGGGTATAGGGCAGGGAGGGTGGTGATATAATGGCAGGGGGGTATAGGGCAGGGAGGGTGGTGGTGGTATAATGGCAGGGGGTATAGGGCAGGGAGGGTGGTGGTATAATGGAAGGGGGTATAGGGCAGGGAAGGTGGTGATATAATGGCAGGGGGGTATAGGGCAGGGAGGGTGGTGATATAATGGCAGGGGGTATAGGGCAGGGAGGGTGGTGATATAATGGCAGGGGGGTATAGGGCAGGGAGGGTGGTGATATAATGGCAGGGGGGTATAGGGCAGGGAGGGTGGTGATATAATGGCAGGGGGGTATAGGGCAGGGAGGGTGGTGGTGGTATAATGGCAGGGGGTATAGGGCAGGGAGGGTGGTGGTATAATGGAAGGGGGTATAGGGCAGGGAGGGTGGTGGTATAATGGCAGCGGGGTATAAGGCAGGGAGGGTGGGGGTATAATGGCAGGGGGGGTATAGGGCAGGGAGGGTGGTGCCGGTGGTATAATGGCAGGGGGGGTACAGGGCAGGGAGGGTGGTGATATAATGGCAGGGGGGTATAGGGCAGGGAGGGTGGGGGTATAATGGCAGGAGGGGTATAGGGCAGCGAGGGTGGGGGTATAATGGCAGGGGGTATAGGGCAGGGAGGGTGGTGATATAATGGCAGGGGGGGTATAGGGCAGGGAGGGTGGTGATATAATGGCAGGGGGGGTATAGGGCAGGGAGGGTGGTGATATAATGGCAGGGGGTATAGGGCAGGGAGGGTGGGGGTATAATGGCAGGGGAGGTATAGGGCAGGGAGGGTGGTGGTATAATGGCAGGGGGGTATAGGGCAGGGAGGGTGGGGGTATAATGGCAGGGGGGTATAGGGCAGGGAGGGTGGGGGTATAATGGCAGGGGCGGTATAGAGTAGGGAGGGTGGTGATATAATGGCAGGGGGTATAGGGCAGGGAGGGTGGTGATATAATGGCAGGGGGTATAGGGCAGGGAGGGTGGTGGTATAATGGCAGGGGGTATAGGGCGGGGGGTGATATAATGGCAGGGGTTTTAGGGCAGGTGGGGTGATATAATGGCAGGGGGTACAGGGCAGGGGGTTATAATGGCAGGGGGTATAGGGCAGGGGGGTGGTGATATAATGGCAAGGGGTATAGGGCAGGGGGTGGTGATATAATGGCAGGGGGTGATATCATGGCAGGGGGTACAGGGCAAAGAGGGGGGTTATAATGGCAGGGGGTACAGGGCAGGGAGGGGGGTTATAATGGCAGTGGGGGGTGGGGTATATGGCAGGGGGTTATAATGGCAGGGGGGGGGTACAGGGCAGGGAGGGGGGTTATAATGCCAGGGGGGGTACAGGGCAGGGAGGGGGGATTATAATGGCAGTGGGGGTGGGGTATATGGCAGGGGGGGTTATAATGGCAGTGGGGGGGGTGGGGTATAGGGCAGGGAGGGTGGTACAAAAGTTACTTACCATTTGGCATTTAGGAGGGTGGAGGGGCAGCAGCTCCTTCCCAGGCAGGCAGCAGGTGCAGGGGATCTGTACAGAGTGACCGCGGGGGAGCAACCTGACTCTGCGCCCCCTGCTGGTACACTCCATAGTAACTTCCCTGCTGCTCAGTGTGAATCAGAACACAGGCTGGGAATCCCCTCCTTACGCTCTGACTCACTGACTGAGCGCCGCTCTGCCGGAGCTGCGGGAGAGCAGGAGGTACAGAGCCTGGCACCCCACCTGCTAAATGGCACCCGGGGCGGACCACCTCCCCCCCTTAGTATGCCACTAATAGCGAAATGTTTAGTATATAAGTGGGTTTGGCAAACCCACTTATATATTGAACATTTTGCTATTAGTTTTACTGCAGAAACAGCTTATGACATAAAAGCAGCAGGTTTGGATGTAAATACCCTCAAATTAACCCCTTCAGGACGGAGTCAATAGTGCACGTTCTGATCAAAACAAAACGTAAACAAAAACTGGAATTTGCGCTATATGTCTGTTCACCCGTAGTTCCCCTCTTTCATATTATATGCACCCACACTTATTATATATCATTTTGTTCAGGAGAAACAGGGCTTTAATCTATCATTAACTATTCATATATGGAACATAATTTATTATGAATAAAATTAAAAAAAATTTGAGAAAATAAGATTTTTTTTTAAATTTGCATTTCCGTCTGACATTTTAACTGTGAATGTCATAACACTGTTAGGTTTTACTGCAAAAAAAATGCACATATTTGTAATCAGCGATGTCTCACGAGTACAACAGTACCCCCCATTAACAGGTTTTATGTTGTTTTGGAAAGTTACAGGGTCAAATATAGAACATTACATTTTCAAATTGAAATTTGCCAGATTGGTAATGTTACCTTTGAGACGGTGTGGTAGCCCAGGAATGAGAATTACCCCCATAATGGCATACCATTTGAAAAAGTAGACAAGCCAAGGTATTGAAAGTGGGGTATGTTTAGTCTTTTTTAGTAGCCACTTAGTCACAAACACTGGCCAAAGTTAGCGTTCATATTTGTTTTTGTGTGAAAAAAGCAAAAAACGAATATTTGGCCAGTGTTTGTGACTAAGTGGCTACTAAGAAAGACTGGACATACCCCACTTGCAATACCTCGGGTTGTCTACTTTTGCAAATGGTATGCCATCATGGGGGTAATTCTCATTCCTGGGCTACCATACGCTCTCAAAGGCAACATAACCAATCTGGCAAATTTCAATGTGAAAAAAATGAAATGCAAGCCTTATATGTGACTCTCTAACGTTCCAAAACACCATAAAACCTGTACATGGGGGGTACTGTTATTCTCGGGAGACTTCACTAAACACAAATATTAGTGTTTTAAAACAGTAAAACATATTACAACAATAATATAGACCATAAAAGTGCAGTTCGCTTGTAAAAAATGCAAAAAACGTCACTTTTACTTAAAATATCATCGTTGTAATACAATTTACCAGTTTGAAACACGAATATTTGAGTTCAGCGAAGTCTCCCGGGTAAAACAGTACCCCCTATGTACAGGTTTTATGGTGTCTTGGAGAGTTACAGGGTCAAATATAGTGCTTGCAAATTAATTTCTCTTCACTTTCTCCCGGTGTTGTCATGCATGTCAATCAAATTTTAATTAATCAAATCACATAATTACGTTAAAAGATTATTTAAATATACATGTAGAATTTTAATATATATGCATTTATAGGTATTTAAATTCTACGTGTATACTGATGTAATCTTTTATGTAATTATATGTATTTATCTATATATATATATTTGCGGTTATTTGCATTTTATATATAGATAGATATATATAGAATGTCATTCTAAGTGTATTTTGTTACCGATATATATATATTAATAACAAAATACAGTTAGAATGAAATTACATATGCATATATAATTTATATTAAATTTTGTTTCAATATTTTATTTATTTATTTTATTATTTAATTTATTTATTATTTTAATTATACGTATTTATATATAATATATATATGTACATCTATTATATATATAATATATATACATATTATATATATATGTAATGTCATTCTAAGTGTATTTTAATATTAATATATATACTTATATTAATATTAAAATACACTTTGTATGACGTTACATATATATAATATGTATATATATTATATATATAATATATATACATATTATATATATATAAAAATGCATTTATTTTATTTTTACACATGTCTAATTATTTTTTTTAATTCTTCCCACCAGCAGGGGGACTGTCTGATATTTCAAACAGTCCCCCTGCTGGCATATCCACAGCCAGCTATAGAGGGCCATGTGATCGCTCTTTGAGAGCGATCACATGGCCCCCGGGGGCCTCATTTGCCGTGGGAGGGCTGCCTGGGCTGTGAGGCAGTCCTCCCGAAGTATAACTTACCTCCTGGGGCTGCAAGCCGTTACGGCGTGCTATGCCGTCATAACGGCGTTAAAGCCCACTTAACCCGTGACGGCATAGCACGCCGTAACGGCGTTAAGGGGTTAAAGCTGAAAACCTGCAGTTAAAGCACATCTTGTTTGTTTCATTTCAAACCCATTGTGTTGGTGTATAGAGCCAAAAAGATTAGAATTGTGTTGATGTCCCAATATTTATGGACCTGACTGTACCTCACAACATTTCAAATGGACAAAGAGGGACACTTTCATTTTAGGGGGGTGAGTGTGGTGGGGCGGGGCTGTTTTCAGTGGGAGTTGGATTCTGGCCAGGGTGGGGCTATTCTGAGAGATATTACGTGACTTAATAATAATAATTTATACCAAAAATAATGTATCTTCTTTACACTGCCTGATTTCTAAACACACGTATTATAGCTTAAACACCCATTACTGGGAGTATTATTACTGTGGAGCTCTGTTATACACTCAGACACATTACTGGGAGTATTATTACTGTGGAGCTCTGTTATACACTCAGACACATTACTGGGAGTATTATTGCTGTGGAGCTCTGTTATACACTCAGACACATTACTGGGAGTATTATTGCTGTGGAGCTCTGTTATACACTCAGACACATTACTGGGAGTATTATTGCTGTGGAGCTCTGTTATACACTCAGACACATTACTGGGAGTATTATTACTGTGGAGCTCTGTTATACACTCAGACACATTACTGGGAGTATTATTGCTGTGGAGCTCTGTTATACACTCAGACACATTACTGGGAGTATTATTGCTGTGGAGCTCTGTTATACACTCAGACACATTACTGGGAGTATTATTGCTGTGGAGCTCTGTTATACGCTCAGACACATTGCTGGGAGTATGATTGCTGTGGAGCTCTGTTATACACTCAGACACATTACTGGGAGTATTATTGCTGTGGAGCTCTGTTATACACTCAGACACATTACTGGGAGTATTATTGCTGTGGAGCTCTGTTATACGCTCAGACACATTACTGGGAGTATTATTGCTGTGGAGCTCTGTTATACACTCAGACACATTACTGGGAGTATTATTACTGTGGAGCTCTGTTATACACTCAGACACATTACTGGGAGTATTATTGCTGCGGAGCTCTGTTATACACTCAGACACATTACTGGAAGTATTATTGCCGTGGAGCTCTGTTATACGCTCAGACACATTACTGAGAGTATTATTGCTGCTGAGCTCTGTTATACACTCAGACACATTACTGGGAGTATTATTGCTGTGGGGCTCTGTTATACACTCAGACACATTACTGGGAGTATTATTGCTGTGGAGCTCTGTTATACACTCAGACACATTACTGGGAGTATTATTGCTGTGGAGCTCTGTTATACACTCAGACACATTACTGGGAGTATTATTGTTGTGGAGCTCTGTTATACACTCAGACACATTACTGGGAGTATTATTGCTGCGGAGCTCTGTTATACACTCAGACACAGTACTGGGAGTATTATAGCTGTGGAGCTCTGTTACACACTCAGACACATTACTGGGAGTATTATTACTGTGGAGCTCTGTTATACACTCAGACACATTACTGGGAGTATTATTGTTGTGGAGCTCTGTTATACACTCAGACACATTACTGGGAGTATTATTGTTGTGGAGCTCTGTTATACACTCAGACACATTACTGGGAGTATTACTACTGTGGAGCTCTGTTATACACTCAGTCACATTACTGGGGGTATTATTGCTGTGGAGCTCTGTTACACACTCAGACACATTACTGGGAGTATTATTACTGTGGAGCTCTGTTATACACTCAGACACATTACTGGGAGTATTATTGCTGTGGGGCTCTGTTATACACTCAGACACATTACTGGGAGTATTATTGCTGCGGAGCTCTGTTATACCCTCAGCCACTTACTGGGAGTATTATTGCTGTGGAGCTCTGTTACACACTCAGACACATTACTGGGAGTATTATTGTTTTGGAGCTCTGTTATACACTCAGACACATTACTGGGAGTATTATTACTGTGGGGCTCTGTTATACACTCAGACGCATTACTGGGAGTATTATTGCTGTGGGGCTCTGTTATACACACAGACACATTACTGGGAGTATTATTACTGTGGGGCTCTGTTATACACTCAGACACAGTACTGGGAGTATTATAGCTGTGGAGCTCTGTTATATACTCAGACACATTACTGGGAGTATTATTGCTGTGGAGCTCTGTTACACACTCAGACACATTACTGGGAGTATTATTACTGTGGAGCTCTGTTATACACTCAGACACATTACTGGGAGTATTATTGTTGTGGAGCTCTGTTATACACTCAAACACATTACTGGGAGTATTATTGCTGTGGAGCTCTGTTATACACTCAGACACATTACTGGGAGTATTATTACTGTGGAGCTCTGTTATACACTCAGACACATTACTGGGAGTATTATTGCTGTGGAGCTCTGTTATACACTCAGACACATTACTGGGAGTATTATTGCTGTGGAGCTCTGTTATACACTCAGACACATTACTGGGAGTATTATTGCTGTGGAGCTCTGTTATACGCTCAGACACATTGCTGGGAGTATGATTGCTGTGGAGCTCTGTTATACACTCAGACACATTACTGGGAGTATTATTGCTGTGGAGCTCTGTTATACACTCAGACACATTACTGGGAGTATTATTGCTGTGGAGCTCTGTTATACGCTCAGACACATTACTGGGAGTATTATTGCTGTGGAGCTCTGTTATACACTCAGACACATTACTGGGAGTATTATTACTGTGGAGCTCTGTTATACACTCAGACACATTACTGGGAGTATTATTGCTGCGGAGCTCTGTTATACACTCAGACACATTACTGGAAGTATTATTGCCGTGGAGCTCTGTTATACGCTCAGACACATTACTGAGAGTATTATTGCTGCTGAGCTCTGTTATACACTCAGACACATTACTGGGAGTATTATTGCTGTGGGGCTCTGTTATACACTCAGACACATTACTGGGAGTATTATTGCTGTGGAGCTCTGTTATACACTCAGACACATTACTGGGAGTATTATTGCTGTGGAGCTCTGTTATACACTCAGACACATTACTGGGAGTATTATTGTTGTGGAGCTCTGTTATACACTCAGACACATTACTGGGAGTATTATTGCTGCGGAGCTCTGTTATACACTCAGACACAGTACTGGGAGTATTATAGCTGTGGAGCTCTGTTACACACTCAGACACATTACTGGGAGTATTATTACTGTGGAGCTCTGTTATACACTCAGACACATTACTGGGAGTATTATTGTTGTGGAGCTCTGTTATACACTCAGACACATTACTGGGAGTATTATTGTTGTGGAGCTCTGTTATACACTCAGACACATTACTGGGAGTATTACTACTGTGGAGCTCTGTTATACACTCAGTCACATTACTGGGGGTATTATTGCTGTGGAGCTCTGTTACACACTCAGACACATTACTGGGAGTATTATTACTGTGGAGCTCTGTTATACACTCAGACACATTACTGGGAGTATTATTGCTGTGGGGCTCTGTTATACACTCAGACACATTACTGGGAGTATTATTGCTGCGGAGCTCTGTTATACCCTCAGCCACTTACTGGGAGTATTATTGCTGTGGAGCTCTGTTACACACTCAGACACATTACTGGGAGTATTATTGTTTTGGAGCTCTGTTATACACTCAGACACATTACTGGGAGTATTATTACTGTGGGGCTCTGTTATACACTCAGACGCATTACTGGGAGTATTATTGTTGTGGAGCTCTGTTATACACTCAGACACAGTACTGGGAGTATTATAGCTGTGGAGCTCTGTTATACACTCAGACACATTACTGGGAGTATTATTGCTGTGGAGCTCTGTTACACACTCAGACACATTACTGGGAGTATTATTACTGTGGAGCTCTGTTATACACTCAGACACATTACTGGGAGTATTATTGTTGTGGAGCTCTGTTATACACTCAAACACATTACTGGGAGTATTATTGTTGTGGAGCTCTGTTATACACTCAGACACATTACTGGGAGTATTACTACTGTGGAGCTCTGTTATACACTCAGACACATTACTGGGGGTATTTTTGCTGTGGAGCTCTGTTACACACTCAGACACATTACTGGGAGTATTATTACTGTGGAGCTCTGTTATACACTCAGACACATTACTGGGAGTATTATTGCTGTGGGGCTCTGTTATACACTCAGACACATTACTGGGAGTATTATTGCTGTGGAGCTCTGTTATACACTCAGACACATTACTGGGAGTATTATTGTTGTGGAGCTCTGTTATACACTCAGACACATTACTGGGAGTATTATTGCTGTGGAGCTCTGTTACACACCCAGACACATTACTGGGCGTATTATTACTGTGGAGCTCTGTTATACACTCAGACACATTACTGGGGGTATTATTGTTGTGGAGCTCTGTTATACACTCAGACACATTACTGGGAGTATTATCACTGTGGGGCTCTGTTATACACTCAGACACATTACTGGGAGTATTATTCCTGTGGAGCTCTGTTATACACTCAGACACATTACTGGGAGTATTACTACTGTGGAGCTCTGTTATACACTCAGACACATTACTGGGAGTATTATTGCTGTGGAGCTCTGTTATACATTCAGACACATTACTGGGAGTATTATTGCTGTGGAGCTCTGTTATACACACAGGCACATTACTGGGAGTATTATTGCTGTGGAGCTCTGTTATACACTCAGACACATTACTGGGAGTATTATTGCTGTGGAGCTCTGTTGGACACCGGCCAACAAGATCTGCAAATTGTTTATGTAATGTGAAAATCCAGTCTTTGTGGATAAAAATTGCTACACCCTTAGATTTGTTAGAGGAATATGCATCGTACGCTACTGGGTATTTTAGAGAACGAATCTGAGGAGGGTTATTTTTTGCGAAATGTGTCTCCTCAACACAGACAATAGCGGCCTCCGCCTTGTGCATGTCTTTTAATAATTGTTTTCTTTTATAGGGGCTATTAAGGCCTTTAACATTAAGGGAGAGAATTTGTAATGTGTGAGGAGGCATCACTTCAGTTTAGTGGGAGGCAATGGGACATCTGTTGCATCTCAGGTAATTACGTTGCAGCATATTACCTCTAGTCAGATATAGCGATGGCCAGTCTGGTTGTATACGGTCTAAAACGGTACTAGAATGCATCTTGAAATCGCCTTTGTAATTATAGTCCTCCGGTATTGTGGGATGCTTTGATGAATAGGAGTTTGAGAGGTCTAAGTGTGGAGCAAGAAGAGGAGGGGAAAGACAACAAAGTGGAGAAAAACTACAACAATAACAAAAGTATATACAGATGAAACCCTTGTGGGGGTTCACACAAACTGTCAACATTAGGATATGAAAATCCATACCCTGAGATGACTTAAGGGTCTTCGGGGCTCCTCCCGACCAGTGTTATACGAATGTAACATTATATGTTACGAATATGCGATACATTAGATCTTAAAGTATTCTTAAGGCTTACACTGAAATTTGCAGTGGAGAGGGCAATGTTTTCAAATCATAATAGTGGTCGGCTAGATATACTGCATAGAGAGTGGTATAATTGGACGTATACAGTTATAATTCCGCTGATTATCACGGTCAGCGGTGAAGCGCTGTTGAGATCGGAGGATAACGGTTGATATGGTCATGTACCTCGGTTGTATGTGTCCATGTCGGTTAGAACAGTTTACAGCGCATTCAATTAAATTAAATTAGAATTAGAATTAGAGCCTCAACATTAGAAGTGAGATATCTCTATAGTCGAACATATATGCATGGATATGAAAAATAGAGCGCCCACTATGGATTAAACGAGAAAGGGTACACCAGATTATCAAAATTAGGCAACATTTGTACTGGTTGTATTACATTACAGTATATACGTCCATTCGTTAACATGTGCAACATTACCAGGACAAATCATAGTAGCTCTGTAGCATGGAGGGTAATATTGTTGCAACAGAGCAGGGTGATATAGATGACCCGAATATATAAAATACAATTAAAATTATATAAAAAATAAAATTCAAATTATGCCCAGACATTTCTAGTGTGCAGTAATAAAAATATACATGCTAGATAGGGCTTATTAACACATAACCAATGATACGACTATATTCACTATCTCATTTCCAAGGTAAGTATCAACATGACCTTTAAGTGGATATATTCAGCGAGAGATATCAGGGAGTTTTGGTTGGTGATTTTGCCATATAGCAGTCCGCTTGAAGTCGTTTTGGGGAGACAGCATTTGACTTTTTTGAGGAGTGGGTGACCCAGTCCATCGGCCCCAATCAATTTCCTACCCTCCACCGGATCTGTCGCTATGTAATTTCGACCTTGTCACCATATGATCAATTTGGTGGGATATGCCCATTTGTAGGCCACACTGTTGTTCCTTAAAGTTTTAGTAACTGTAATGAATCCTCTTCGTTTCGCCATCGTGGCCGCTGATAAGTCGGCATATAGTGCGATCCGTTGATGAGGTTCTGGAAGCGATTGGGCCTTTCTCGCCGCTGTCAATAGAGTTTTTTTGTGTGCAAAGTAATGAAATTTAACAATAACGTCTTTAGGGACATCGGCGGATAGACGAGCAGGCCGCGGAAGTCTGTGCATGCGATCGTAGGCCCATGCGGAATCAGGTAGGCCCGGAACCAGGGTGTTGCATATGGAAAGAATGTGGGCTGGTAGTGCGTCCTGGGGATATCATCTGGGATGCCCCTGAATCTGACATTTTGTCTCCTTGACCTGTCTTCCATATCAGCAAGCTTATCTTTTAGTAGCGAGTTTTCTTCGGACAGTTTCTGGACCTTATCCACTACCTCATTGTGTGCCACACAAAGTTCGTCGGTTTTGTTTTCCAAGTGGCTAGTTCTGTCGCCGATACTAGAAATGTATTTTCTCAGATCCCCGTTAATGCGGTGGAAATCCGCAGTTATAGTAGCTCTGAGCTCTTGCAGCATCTTATGAAGGCTGCGTTCTGTTATGGGAGCTTCAGAGTATTTGGATGTGCCTGATTCATAGTCTGATTGTCCATCAGATAGGTTAGACGTTTCGTCGCCATCTTGGAGTTCCTTGTGGCGTTCCGATTTTTTCGCCTTCGTCCTGTCAGACAGTTTTAACTGCTTGGGAGGAGGCATTATAAGCTTTTGCACCTCTCTGGGAGGATTAGGGTAAGCGATTTAGTGATTTAGTCGCTGAATGCTGTAACAATAGTCGCTTATGGTCGGGTTGACGGCGGAGCTCCTATTCCATGCGACCGCTCTCACCGGACACGACCCCCCTTTTTCTGGCCATTTTAACGCTGAGATTCCATAGAAAGGTGGGGATGTACCATGTCCTTTTCCCTTCCTCTCTGTTAGTGTAGGGGTCATCAAGATTTCCTATGGGCTCAAGACCCAGGTGATTCTGGAACCTGCAACACCCCTAAAGGCAACATTGCTTTCCTTGTGGGATGGAGAGTGGGTGAAAATCTCCCAAATGGGACCAAATAACAATAGGAAATATTAATAGTAATAAATTAAACTATAGCAAGTTGTCTGTAAATCTTTAAGGGTTTATTCTCTAAGCACCAATTCGTAGTGAACTGAAAACTGAATTGCAAAATGTAAGCCAAAATAAAATGGTTCCCAAATCGCTACAATTTGGTGTTTAGTGAATGATCCCTAATGTATCTGCTATAACATGTGTAAATTGTTCATTTGTTTTACCTGTTGCTAATATCAAGATTTACAGCAGAAATTATTTCTCCTTCAAACAAACCAAGGCTGATGGAAACAAGCTAGTTCATCACTGACTTCATTTGTAGGCAATTCATCTGCATTACGAGATTGTCAAAATATTGCTGACTTGTTCGATGACTCGTTTCTTGTAATCCAGAGCAATTAACCGAGGCAGGAAACTCGTCCACGTCCTGTAATGAGAGAAACGCAGTTAGTATTCCCTGCCGAATGGAAATCATACTTATTAAATCAAGGGAACAAGAGATTAATAAATGGAATATCTTCATTTTTATCATTTGGGAGAAAGCAAAACCTATGAGAGTGAGAAAAGAAAATACGATAATGTAAAATGTGTAATAAAATCATAGCCCAAATTGTGCATCAGCTGGGAGTTATCCTCAGAATTTAGAAGCGGTATATGTAATAGCATTATATTCTTCACAAATAGCCATGGCTGTATTTTTCTTTTCATCATCTGAAGACCCCTAATTAAGCAGGAAGGGGCAAGCACTTCGGCTTTAGACGTGAAATGCGTCCAGCTTGCAGGGACATCTGTCTGTATATGTCTGCAAACGCATTGCTCTTTTACTTTTGTCATTTTTTTTTATAATTTTGTATTACTGATAAGATGATTTTTCTCTTTTAACCACTACAATGCTGTCTCTAATTTTGAGCTCAAGGATCATCGATGTGTTCTCTTTCCCCAAATGGAAAGTAACAGATCAAAGAACACGGTGTAGTTAATATCAAAAAATAAAAATGGGCAGCAACATACATATACAAGCGACTAAATATGAGTGTAAGCTCACGATATAGAATGCATGTGCGCTCCTAAATAAACTATAAGGATAATCAAAATTTATACAAATATAAATGTATTTATTATTCAATGATAAATAAAAAGATAGCTAAATAGATCTATAATTGATAAAATTAATATAGTATTAGACATATAACATAATAAAGCTATCTAGATATATAAAAAAACACACAATTATATAAAAATGAAGCGAAAATATAAATGAGAAAACTCAATAAAAGTACCTAACCTCGGTGGGGGCCCCCACCGAGGTATAAACCAGAGGAATGCTCGGGAGCAGGACGAAGTCCGACGTGTGAGGAGTGTAGTGCTGGACCGCGGTCGGTGTCTTCTAAAAAGACCGCGGTGAATAGAGAAGGCACTCCAACAGGGGACGCGTTGCACCACGGTCGGTGCCTTCAAAAAAGACCGCGGTGTGTGGAGACCGGCCGGCAGCAGAACACGCCTCAGGTAGATACTCACGGGGGTTCCTGCACCCGACCTCTTCCTGCAACAGCTGATCGAGGTATCAAGCTAGCAGCTGTGGCTCATCGACGCGTTTCGTCCCGCCCACGGGACTTTCTCAAGATGCAGAAACAGCCACAGTTCGAACCTTAAATACACCCATCAATTAGCCATTAAGTATAGATAGGTGAACAAATAAAATTGAATAAGAATGAATGAAGATAACGACGAAAATAATAAATAAAGCTACCCATAGAGCACACAGAGGAAAAGGGTAAACCCCTAAAACATCCATATACATACATAAATTTTTTACAACATAAAAGGCAAAAATGTACCAATAGGCACCTATAGTACAGAACCCATATCACTTAAAGGGACAGATACTGATCATGCATATAAATGGCAATAAGCTTCAAAAGCGATCTAGAAACACCAGTACTTATAATATGTGATATAACTCATGATGTTTATACAAAAATATCTATACCATACCAAAGAACCGACATGGAAATATGCAGGTGTACACAAATAAATAAACGAACCAGATGGTAAAAACCTTAATATAAATCTGACTCTTCATAGAAGACACAGAAGGAAGGTATAGGCCCCTAAAAGATGTTTCTACCTTTTCAAAAAACCTGAGGCGTGTTCTGCTGCCGGCCGGTCTCCACACACCGCGGTCTTTTTTGAAGGCACCGACCGTGGTGCAACGCGTCCCCTGTTGGAGTGCCTTCTCTATTCACCGCGGTCTTTTTAGAAGACACCGACCGCGGTCCAACTCTTTCCCCAAATGCACACATGTAGGGCAAAGACGAATGACTGGGCAGCTAATTCTCTGAGTTCCATCATTTGGGCATGTGGCGCAGTGTCTGGTAATCAGTGGACATTCTGAGTGCTCAGGCCTCCTTATTGCTGGGTCAAAGGGGAAAGTAGTACACAACTATGCAACAATAAAGAGATTCGGTGAGGTTAGATGAAGTACTTTGCTTGTGGAGAGCAACTGATCCATGATAGTTTTAAAAGGAAACATTTCTTAAAGTCTGTGGGCCAGATGTTGCACATGGCCTCCACTGTGTACGAGCCCTTTTGAGTCTTAGGGAACCTGAATTGAGTAGTGAATTAAACGTAACCCAATCCATAGATCCCATTACATAGTCTTACAGGCAGTTTTTCTATCACTATCTGGGCAAGTTCTATAAAGACATTTACAGGGAGGATGAAATGTATTGCAGCATTTAGTAGAAATTCCATTAACAACTCAGTACCTAGCAGTGTTCCTGAGGTGCTTTCCGTGTGTATACAGTTATGAAATGGTTCCTTTATACATTTTAACCAAGTTAAGTAATTAGAAATGCAACCTTATATCATAGTTCTACATTGTCTGTACAGGAAAACAGTGGAAACACAGAATTTGGGCTGGCAAGTGTCAGTTAGCAACACAAGTAGATCACCTGCTTCCAGTAACGTATGTGAATAAATCTAATTTATTATTCACTTTTTCAAGCGTTGTCTGAAAATGAACATTTCAACAGTCTCAATCCACCTTTCACCTTTGTCCCCAGAGCTTTCCTTTCTGGGGATCCCTAGAAATGTCAGTTCACTCATTAGAATATAGATAGATTATCTGACAGAGGGGCCATATCTTTGTATTACTCTGACAGGAATGGACATGTTATCAGTCCAAAGCATAATGGCAGCCCACGGTGGGAAAAAAAGATTAAAATATATCTTGTGAGATTGAATCTATAAAGAAAAGTCAAGATGCTGTGCGTACTGATACATATAAATTACATTTCACACCAGCAGACTATTCCCTAGTAATCTCACAGTAACATTGAATCTGGGTATTAGCTGATCACTCACCAGCAGACTGGGACAATTAAAGGGGCACTCTACGCTCCTAAACAACTTTAGCTTAATAAATCAGTTCTGGTGTATAGAGCATGCTCTTGGAGTCTCACTGCTCAATTCTCTGCCATTTAGGAGTAAAATCACTTTGTTTATTCAGCTCTAGTCACACCTTCCTGCATGTGACTCACAAAGCCTTCCTAAATACTTCCTGTAAAGAGAGATCTAATGTTTACACTTCCTTTCTAGCACAGTCTCTTTGATTTATAATTATTTTCTATTGCTCTGTTAATAGCCTGTTTTTTTTTTTTTTTTTTACATTCTGTGTTTTTATTGAGGTTTAAATGAAAAAACAAAAGACAATACATTGGTACTGTTACAACTTTTGCGGAAAAACAGTAGTGGTTAATACATGAGGAGAAGTGAATGCTAAGGGATCCTCCATGCGCTGTATATGCAGGGACCCTAAGCGAGTTGGCAAGCCTCATTTTTAGTTGAAGGAAACAAAACATGGGCGAAGTAGAAACAGTGGGCTGTGCAGGTCAGGCATACTATCCGGGTGGAATGCTAGCTATCGACAGCAATAGATGACATTAAGGCCCCGGATGCTTGGAGTCAAAGCCTTGAAAGCCTATAAGCTCCCGGGTTCCAGGGTATATATATCCCAGGCTGCAAACCCCACTCACTTCAGTGTGGTTGAAGACTCCCTTCCAGCCCCTGTACGTGTATTAAACAAACAGGCGCAACTGTGCTCTTAGAACTTTTATAACCTGGTTTGGGCGGCCCCCGTAGAGGGGACGGGGCAAGGGGGCTAGTCTGGATAACCGATGCCCAACTTCGGTGTATGTCTGGGTCGTGTGATTGACCTAAGCTTAGGGTAGACCCACGGTTGTGAAGGTCTATGTTTGGATATGTGTGTTCGAGTTCCTGGCTCTATATGGATTGTGCGTACCTGTAGCTCGTCAAGTGGTCGGAGGTGGTGAAGATCCGTCATGTAAGCGGGGGAGGGCAGGAAGAGAAGAAGGGGGTGGGGGGGGAGAGGTGTCGGCTACTGCGGGGGGGGAGAGGGGGGAACCCGCCCGCACCACAGCCACCCATGTCCCAGCACCGCGCGTTTCCTCGGTCACCCATCTATTCGGTCTCCCACTCCCGCTGCCCTGCCGGCCTACGGGCCATATATTCGATCCAGGGAGCCCAGAGTCGCGTGCATTTTTCTCCCGTCCCCCTCAATTCCGCCGTGAGGCTCTCCATGCTGTAGATCTCTTCCACTGTTTCCATCCAGCTTGCTATTGTTGGTACTGCCATAGACTTCCAGCGGGCAGGGATCAGACTCTTGGCAGCGTTCAGGAAGTGTCGCGTGAGTGATCTCTTGTACGCACCAAGTGGCATCGTGGTATGGTGGAGGAGCATCGGCAGGGGTTGCAACGGTATGTATGAGTCTAGGATCTCCCGCAGTCTCTCATGTACTTGTTGCCAGAAGGCCTCTATAGGCGGGCATGACCACCAGATGTGCAGGTCTGTGCCGTCATCCGCCCCGTATCTCCAGCATCTGGCCGTTGTCAGCAGGCCCATCCGGAAAAGCCGTTGGGGTGTCCCATACCATCCCGTCATAAGCTTATAGTTCATCTCCTGGAGCTTTGCACTAGTCGTACCCTGATGCGTGAGGACGTGTATCTTCTCCCACTCAGGGTCCGAGAGAACTACCCCTGTGGCCTGTTCCCATTTAGATTGGTATGTCGCCGGGGGGTGTCTGGCAGCCGTCAATATCATGGCGTACAGCGTGGAGATTCCCCGCGAAAGGTGTCGTCCCTCCGAACAGAGGGTCTCAAAGCTGGTCTTCTCCCTGTGAACCAGCTGCTTACCTGGAAGGGATTGGTAATAGTGCCGGATTTGATGATATCGGAAGCGGGCCAGACCCGTAAGGGGTGCTGGGAGGTTAATGTTTCAAGGGGTTTCAGCTGTGTTCCAGTGCACCAGTCCCCAAGGTATGGTTTGCTCGGATTCCCCAAGCCAGACACGTCTCTGGGTGCCAGTCCCCCCGCAATCTCAGGGTTATAGATCACTGGTGACAGCGGGGTCGGGTTAGTAGTGAGGTCGAGTTTGTAGCGTATATTGGACCAAACCTGGAGGGTAGCCCCTATGAGCGGGTGCAACCGGATTTCATTCATCTGTGTGTGTTTCAGTAGCCACGTAATCCAAGGCAAGCGCTCCTTGGCCACAGCACGTTCTAGTCTAATAGCCTGTTAGTATAAGATACCACTACTATTGTTCACTTGGTCTATTCAGAACATCTGACCTCCATGTATCTTATGTATCTTTTTCTTGAGTTTTCACAAGTTTAACAAAACATATTTTATTAACTGTATTTATATCTATATCTATATAATCTATATTATTGTATTTTTTTATTTCATTTTATCTACTTGCAGTGTCCTCTTTACCATCAGGCAGTGATATGGCCATGTCACCCAAGGCTAGCTAACATAATCCTGTTAAAATCACCAAACTTGCTGTCTGTCCATCTGTTGTATGTAGACGTGCGATTACTCCAGACTTGGCCCTCAGGGTTTACATTGTACTCTGCAATCCAGAAGCCGGCTGATACTCCTGGGTTATATACAACACTTGACATGCCTTCATAGATTTCACCTTGGTCATGTTGGCCAGACTGTATACCTAAATGTGTAAGAGGCAATGATTTCATCCTGGTAATCTGATCGTTTCTACCAGGGGTGCATATTACCTATGGAAGTAGATGTCTGAGAGTTTATTGAGCCTAAACCTAGCTATAATGTTTAATAAATACCGGTCCTGATAGGTATCAAATTATTCATGTGCCATACCTTTGGCACAAACTCTGAATATGAAAAACTCTGAATATGTTCTGCTAAACACATACTATCCGAAAACCCACCCCTGCCATAAGATAATCCATAGGCCATAATATTAACAATACCTAAGTGTACCCCACGTCTACTGCCGAAGGGGGCCAGAACAAAGGTTGCTGCAATTTTTTTCTGTTTCCAGTTAATATATTATTTCCATATTCTGGTAACATTAGCTAGTACGCAGGGTCAATAGTTTAAATACAATTTGCAGACTCAGCTAATAGGCCCTAGTTAAAGATTTGGGATTTGACGGCTTGAAATTAATGTCTCGTTATTAGTGACCTATGCTTTACAACAGTTGTATTATATTTCAAATACTAATAACCATTAAATAAATCAGTTGCAGCACTCACGCTGGTATATTCCTTTACAGTTAAAGGACCACTATAGTGCCAGGAAAACATACTCGTTTTCCTGGCACTATAGTGCCCTGAGGGTGCCCCCACCCTCAGGGACCCCCTCCAGCCGGGCTCTGGGGAGAGGAAAGGGGTTAAAACTTACCTTTCTCCAGCGCCGGGCGGGGAGCTCTCCTCCTCCGATCTTCCTCCTCTCCTCCCATGCGGCTGAATGCGCACGCGCGGCAAGAGATGCGCGCGCATTCAGCCGGTCTCATAGGAAAGCATTTACAATGCTTTCCTATGGACGCTTGCGTGCTCTCACTGTGATTTTCACAGTGAGAATCACGCAAGCGCCTCTAGCGGCTGTCAGTGAGACAGCCACTAGAGGATTTGAGAGCTGGATTAACCCATTTATAAACATAGCAGTTTCTCTGAAACTGCTATGTTTATAATAAAAAGGGTTAATCCTAGAGGGACCTGGCACCCAGACCACTTCATTGAGCTGAAGTGGTCTGGGTGCCTAAAGTGGTCCTTTAAAGATTTCTTCAGGTTCATGAAAGTGGTCTGGGTGCCTAAAGTGGTCCTTTAAAGATTTCTTCAGGTTCATGAAAAAAAAAAAAGTTGTTTTTACGAAATGCGTCAGTTCTCCTCCTGGTTTAAAAGTGACCTTTCTCCTGCCCTTATAAAACAAAGTTAATTGTTTGATGGTTGCTCATATATTTGTTCAGCATTTTATTCAAGTGAAATGTGGTGTGCATCACACTTTGCTTACCACATTGCATTGAGAAAGTTGACCTTCTTTTAATTCTGCCAAAGCTGTAATTGAGGTACCGTATATAAACGTTTCTAAAGTATTCTTCTACAAACTTTTGTTTTATAAAAGTCCTCAAGACTATGTTACAGTCATAGATTTTCAGATTATCATTTTGTTGAGTACAGGCTGGACCCGAAAGTATTGAGATTTAGTGTTTATTATTATTATTATTATTTTTTGCCAGCCTCGTTAGTGACCCAAATGTTCCGTAAACGTCTGAATGCATTTTGATTTATTTTAGACTAGAAAGGATTCTTCAGAAAGGCACCTGCCTTTGAAGAGCTGTTTAACGCTTCTAATTAGTTTTTAAACTCTTCTACATGCTGTTAAGTAGCGACAAATGGACACTTGTGTTTTTAGAACAGTTGGAAGTCTGATTGAGTCTTTGGCAATGAAAGTATATTTTTTTTAGCTTTCATCGTTTGGGTAACTGAGTATTTTGACTGTTTTGTAAAAGATCAATTCAATTATTAAAAAGAGTTTTGTCAGATTTTCTGATTTTATTGCCATTTAAAGTTAAATCTTGTGAAAAAATGACAATTTTATACTGAGATATTCTCAGAATACCAATGAGTCATTCCAAACATTGAATTAAAAAACTTGGAACAAAAAACACTAAACTGGAGCTCGTATCATTCAGTGTCACGACCACTGAGATCTCATTAGAGGAAGGATCTTCAGAGGCATCACAAATTACAGAGGGAATTGTCCTGCCTGTGTGGTTATACATAGCCTATTTGTCAAACTTTCAATATTTTTACTGAAGATCCAACTCTATGATATATTTGGTAACAGTGCCATATCATGCACAAGAGCATAATATAGAATAGACCATTACAATTCTGGGTATTTTGATGTCACTTCAATGGTGAATCCCTATTAACATGTCACTATGATTGTCTGTGATACTCAGCATACTTTATTCTCCATTCTGAAGATGGTATTATGATGTTGAGCTATATATCAAACTGCTGCTGAATGATCGGGCATTACTAGGTGTGACGGAACGCTGGCACTCCGACTGAGTACCTCCGCCAATCGATGCGCCTAGTGCTCGCTGAGGACTCCAAGCACTCCAACCGACGCCATCAGCACTGCAGACCCCACTTCCAGCGATACAGCTGCGCCAGGGTCTCGCCGTCTCCACCCACCCTGGATCCACAACCAGGATCCATCTCCCAGTGGGTGAACCTCTCCTAAATCCAGAGAGCGTAGCAGGAACAAATCAAGCTATTGCAAGAGCTTACTCTGGGGAGTGTAGTGATTACAGCAATCCCCAGAGTGTAGGTATCTCTTCCCCCAAACATGAGCCAAGGCGTCAAGAAAGGTTCAAGATGATCTGATTTTAATGACCACACACTGGCTTTTATGCAAGTCCCCATGCAAGGGGACATCCCACAGGGTGGGACACAGTACAACCAATCACAGACAATACAAACAAAACACTCCCACAGTGACATCACAATCCCTCCTCTCTATCCTGGAGATAATTGGGAAGTAATCAAATTATATCCCAGGACAGAGGCAAGACTCCATTACCCACATGGTTACAAAAAGACATAAAATTACACAATGTTACAATTACTACATAAAACATATACATGCAACATATTCCCAGATAGCTTAGATCTGAGTGCACATTAATATTGAATGGTGTTCAGATCACATACATACAATTCAATCGCCATGGAGCCAAAGTCTTTTCCATAGTCTTTCATTACACGAATAGGCTCCATGGCATAGCTATTTGGGGTAGCACTACTCACATACTGAAAGTCCCAAACACCCCGGCAGAAATACCCAAATAAACCTTATTGCAGGGTAAAATACAACTATAAGCACAGGGCCCATAGTCGGAAGGCAGGAGGCTAGAAATTAGTCCTCTCCAGGCACAAGTGGCGAAGGGCACTTCGTCACACTAGGATATTAGTGATTGTTTATATTTTCTACGTTAAAAAAATAACTGAGTTATTGTATTATCTGATATAGCATAGTTTAGGCACCAGGGGACGCTTGTTTTTGAAGGACCATGGGCAACTAGATTGTGCAATACTTGTAATATTATGTAGATTGGCAGGTGTTGGCATAATGTTCTGTGTTTAACCCAATGGGTTGAGGTTGAGCTTGTTCCAGTAGTAGCGACATATGACGTTTGGGAAAGAATTGTAAATGGCTTTTAATGTAGTGTAATTAATCTAATCCTGATGAAAGTCCCAGACGGGAGCTGAAACGTTGATTATCTCATAATAAATTTTATATTTTTTGGGAAGACCGTAAGTGCAGGCTTATCTTCATTACTAGTTGTGATCGTATCTCTTGGACTGGCACCCGGTGTGTGTCGCTGTGCATAAAACATCAATATTTTTAATGGAATTGAAATAAAGTTTTGGATTTTATTTGTAGACCGAGAGTGCAGACGCTTTTCTACAAACTTTGAAACGTTGATATCCATTTGATTTTTAATACACTTCTTTGAACAATTCCCAGAAAGTGCTTTTCCATTACCAATGTATTTATATGTGCTTCTAGGTGTATGGCATTAAATATGGTGTCGTGTCTATTTGGGTTATGGCTAGATTACAAGGAGTTAATCAGACAGAACCCATCAGATAAGGAGATAGGAATTAAGACAGGATGGAGTCAAATTATGAGGCTGGAAGGCAGTGCCCCTTCATCCTCACATTTAATTTCAATATATTATATTATAGTTCATTATATTGTACTTTTCCAAATATGTTTTTTTTTGCTGTCGAGGTAATGAAAGTAAGAGAGCAGCCTAATACGAGCCTCTGTGTCATTAATAAAATCATAACTTTACCTCATGTGAATAGTAAAATCTGGTAACTATCAGGAACATTGCTAGATTGCAAAAACCAGGGGTAAATGTTATCACCCTTCTACATATACTGACTTCAAACCTCATAAAGCCAGCCTTGTGCAATGCTGTAAGTCAACCCTAACCCCTGTTTCAGAAAAATACCCCCACACTGAGCTGTAATTCCAAATACGATGGGTTGAGGTGGCGCTGTCACAAATGATATCATCAGAGCTAGTACAATGAAATGGTGCCAAAATTAGACCCGGGGTATTTCAGTAACAACACTTGGCACTCCAGCCCCATCATCCCTTTCCTTGCATCGCCCTGAAACCTATTATTCTGAAATATTTATCTAATTAATCGTTTTCAGTTATGGTCCTGTTTAATGGCACAAATCCCTTGATATAAATATGTTAATTTACATTTTGTAATTACTGATGCCAAACCATGGTCACATATATTGTTTGATGAATGTGGATATTGGTTAAGTTGTAACGGGTGTTGTACACCTGCTCTATGTTTAGACACACGTATCATTCATATATTATGATTGATGAATATTTCCGTGAAGCAATTCTCTATACATAAAGCATAAAAGTTGTGATAAAGTGAAGGCAGAGAGGCCATTTAACCCCAGGGGGAGTATGCGTAGTTTGTGTTGTAGGCAACACAAAGCTAGGTTTAGTTATGGGCCCCTGGGGTGGAGCATTTGGAGAGCAGAGTGGGCCAATGCTCCACTTCACAGTTTAGTGGTTTTCTTGGGAGACATAGACCCAGGCCAGGTCTTTTTGAACTGTCTCCAACCCACTGCTCAGCTGCAGATAATCAACTGTAGCAGTGGGAATAAACTCCTCCCTGCTAGGCAGGTAAAGGGGGGATTGCTGGCTTCCTCCCTGGAAGCAGGTAGGCGAGAGGCTGTTCTCTCCAGTGAGAGAGTCAAGGCTGGCTTGGAGCACTGGGAGTGCAGAAAGGGAAGCAGTCAAGGCTGGCTTGGAGCACTGGGAGTGCTGAGAGCTGACAAAGACTCTAGGTTGGTGAAAGCGATAATTTTTGTTCTAGTTTAACCCCTGAGAGATAGGGAACCTGATGTGAGTTAGTGCTCAGACGAGCTAGGCTTTTTGTTTATAGGGATTTGTGTTACATTATTGCATTCATGTTTTCATTTGCTGCTGCCTCATGTGTAAACTTGCAAATAAAGTGCCTAGAATGAAGTTGCATTAATAGACTGTGCATGTTTTGCCCTAGAGGACCGTGCTACCTGCTGACAAGGGTCACAAAGTATAGTGCAAAGTGTCCTATTATTTATTATTTACACAATACATGTGGGGTTTAACTGGGGGTGTTTTTGTATAATTACAAAGTTATCGGTTACTTTACATTTTACATGGAGAAAGAATCTTCATAAACTGATATCTATATAGTCAGTGAATTTTTAGCGTAAACAACAGATATACTTAAAAGAAATTAGGGTCAGAATGATTATGCTTTGCACCGACCTTCCTTAACTTTCCTAACTGTTGTTACCATTCAAAACGATAAAATAATGATTGCAAAAAAAAAAAAGAAAGTAGGCTTTATTTGCATTTATATTGAAAATGGCAAAACTGCTCAACATTGTAAGGCATAAATGGTTTATTTAATATTCTTAGATTTTATCCTACATCTGTCTATTCAGTCTTTCTGCCACTATTCACTATCTATTGGACACTTTATGCAGATGAGGGGTTTGCACAGTCCTGAGGCCAGTGCTTAGGGGGAACGCTGGCACTAGAGCTATACAGATACATTTTAAGTGTCTCTCTCTCTCTCTCTCTCTCTCTCTCTCACACTCTCTCTCTCTCTCACTCACACTCTCTCTCACTCTCTCTCACTCTCTCATACGGGAAGGAAACATTCTGATTTTATATGGAAATCTCATAGTGAGGCAGGTAGGGACGGAGTCTGAGAAGGATCTTTGGTTGAGAGAACCACTGAGGAAAGGGTCCTTACAGCCGGAGATGGAGAGAGACTCAGGGAGAGTAGGTGGCCTCATGGCATCCTCTAGCAGCTCTGTGCCAGATTAACCCCTTAAGGACACATGACGTGTGTGACATGTCATGATTCCATTTTATTCCAGAAGTTTGGTCCTTAAGGGGTTAAAGGGTTAAAATAAATAATTTTTTGTGACGAGACCAATCTCGCCACATTGCATTGGAGGAGCCTGGTTGCCCGCCTGTTGCCTCTGGACTATGGCCCCATGTTAAAAAGCTTGATTTTCCCCTGCAAAGACACAAAGCCGGGTCATTCGGTGCTTTCCCTGTTTGAGCAGTGATACCCCAGATAGCTATGCCATGGAGCCCATTCGTATAATGAAAGACTATGGGAAAGACTTTGGCTCCATGGTAATTGAACTGTATTTCTCTGCCTGTGATAATTACATTACCCATTGTGTAAGGTAATTGTATCACAGGCAGAGGGGAGGATTTTGTGTGGGAGTGTCTGAGTGTATTGTATGTGTTTATTGGTTGTTTTCCAAAACCCTGTGGGTGGTACTAATGTGTATATAAGAACAATAAACCCACAGCTCTGGCTGTTCACTGCTTGACCCTCAACACTGAGCTTTGTCTTGTTCTTGGGGGATTTACTGTATACTGTTCCAGTTTGACTGCTAGGAGTGGAAACCTATTTGTATGGTTTTTCCTATTCGGCTGTTTACAGCATTCCTATGGTTCCGGTTCAGCTGTTTACTGTTTTAAGCTGTATGCTTCTCCGGTTCGGTGGATTGGTGTCTACAGTAGCTGTGCCTGTGTCTCTGGAAGGGAAGATCTACTAAACGGCTGTTAACCCCTTTTATGCCTGGGGGTGCTGTTACAATTTTCATTATAATATTATTATCACATTAGTTAGTTTAATGGCAATAATGCTTTTATTTAACTGCTTGGTGCCTGAAGAGATAGATAAATAATGCTTTATTTTTCTTTAAAATGATAAAGAAAGTCATATATAATATCAGAAATGCATTACTATTGTTCTTGTGATCTCTGCTAGCATAATGCCACTTTAGCTGGTGCAATTTAACCTGCCTGACTTGCCATCTGTATTAATCATATCGTTATATCTCGGGGCATTGCACTTTCACTCTGTATGAATGCGAAACGCGCAGGAGGTGAGATGGCAATTGGATTATTTTGATATTGAGGAAGCAAAAGATAAGAGTGAGCGATTATACCTTGAGAAACACATCACCACACCTCAATGCGTCAAAAAATAAAAATACAAGAAATCCGACCATGGAATTGGGTGTTGAATTAATAAATATGTTACTTTGATACAGTGTGCAACAGTAATTTCAGTGTTATAAATAACACAGAATAACACTGCAACCAACGAGTGAATTGAAATAAGCAGCTCAATAGGCCAGTAAATCATAGATGGTGCGGCAATCGAGATATATCGTATCCAGTGCAGGAGAAGTCAAAAGACGAATATCCCACAGCAAATGAATCTACACTCCCGTAATCATTTGCCAGATTCTATTCTGACAATGCTTAATGGGTATGAGGAAAACTAGGAGAGCATAGAGTTATTTTCTTGAAATGGATACAAAAATGAAAAAACAGGAAATACAATGGTAGCTATTCAATATTCCGAGAATTATGAAAAAAACAAGGACATTTGTAATCTTAGGCCACATAATATTAGGCCACAAATGTCAAAATAAAAAATAAAAAAATAATTTATAAATATATATTTTTTTTTAAATTTGACAATTTTTGATGATTTTTATAAGGAAAGGACAATAATGAAAAATAATACATTGTATTTGACTCTTTAACACCGTCATTCCAAATCTACAACAATGATATATCATACATATAGATTCAAATAATAACGACACTGTTTTTCATGTTAACATCTAAATAGATTGGGTTACATATAGCACATATACGACTTTGTGGGTAAGGAATAATAGACTAAAGCCTAAAAATAAAATGAATACAAAGAAATTGTAGAATGATGATCTTCTCCTAACTTGATGCACATTGTAACCTACCTATGTTACCGTGAAGCACATCCATAACCATATTAGTTGCTATGTTCATTTTTCTATAGATCCATTAAGTATCCATATATCCATAATGAAGTCTCAGGACCTTGAGATGGAAGTTCTCATCAGACCTCTCGTGGCACAGGGATTGAAATTAAGCCAAAAAGCGTACTGATTTATCGCCAAGTAATTTAGTGGCTAGTAACTTGTTTCCATAAAGTATTTAGTATGCATAACATTCTGTATGAAATGACTACCTGTTTGTAATGTAGATGACTATCTGAACTGACATTTTACTGTGTTACATTTCCTAAGTGTAAAATTGGATTAGAAGTATGAGTAATTCATTTATTTTTTAATTAACCCTGATTTCACAGTTTCACAAGTGATCAAAATTGAGACAAAGGAGCAATGTGCCCCCTAGGGTTTATTTTAAGTATGCTTCTATACACGATAATCACGTACCAGCATGTAATGGCCAGTCTTTCTCCTTTTAACCATGTATATCTTCTGTTACGGCAGAGCTGGGTTGGGCATTTTCATGGGCTCCACTGCACTTACTTTCTTTGAAGAGATAAACTCACAAACAACCTTCCCTCTGAGACTAAGGTCCAACTTACCCAGCCCTTCTTTGTGCTATTGTGACAAGATTATTCACCAAAGTGAGAATTATCAGGAATTAAAAGTGAATTTCACATTTAAATGAACACAATAGTGTATTCCTAACACTATAGTTTTAGATTACCTATTATGGTTCCTGGCCACCCTCAGAGTGAACAAATAATATGAATTCACTAACCTTTTCTCCACCGCCGCGCTACTCTCAGTAGGGCCGGCCTACCTCCGTGGCTGAGATCATCAATCATGATGAACTCAGCCAATGCAATGATTCCCCATAGGAATCTGAATCAGTGCATCTCTATGGGGAACATTCAGCGCTGAATGTAGGTGCTGCACAATTGTGCAGCTCTATCCCAGGAAGCAAAAACAGAATAATAGGTCGCGCTATACTAAAATAATCCAATAAAAAGAGAAATAAATATGAAGTTTACTCTCATATATATACACATAGAATAAAATAAGTATAAATATGTGCGTAATAGTCCCAATATATAGTGGATTCCAATAGGCTGATGGAGACTTGATACTGTAGTAGATGGAAGGCTGAGTCTTCTATGGTGTAGGTAGTCTTGACTCAATGATGATCATGTAAATAAAAAGACAAATAGACTCCAATAGTGCAGGCTGCATAAACGTAGATAAAATAGAGTGGATGTAGGGGGAGGTATTTCACTCACCTATGCAGGAGCATGTACTAGCTCGAGTGTAATCAGCGTTCAGTGGCGTTTTACCCCCCACTGGCGGGACATAGATGTAGGTAGTTCCTCGAAGTAAAAGAGAGATAAAATATAGTGCTCACTGTATAAATGAATATAAAATAAAGTAGATGTAGGGGAGGTATATTACTCACCTATGCAAGAGCATATACTTGCTCAGGTGTAATCAGCATTCAGTGGCGTTTTACCCCCCACTGGCGGGACATAGATGTAGGTAGTTCCTCGATGTAAAAGAGAGATAAAATATAGTGCTCACTGTATAGAGAATAAAAATAAAACTTAAAAGTAAAAGGCGTACTCACATTTAAATGAGCAAGATATACTGCTCACTTTGATGGCGTGGGTGGTTTGATCCCCACCTAGGATTCTTTGGACAGTTATCGGCTCCAAAATGACGTATAACCAGGTTGACGTATAACGTATAATTAAAAAAAAAAAATTTATATATAATAATTATAAATTAAAGGTGAAAAATAGAATAAAAGGTATATGGCAAATGTATGGTGAAAAAGCCAATATTCCTTTATTAGTGTAAATAAAATATATATATAAAATATGCCAAAACGCGTTTCGCCACACAGGGCTTTATCAACTGGCAATAATATACATTAACCTGGTACAATGAAGCTTATATAAGCTTAGAGGATACATAATTGTTTGAATTTTGGCGCCAAACTGACGTCATCAGTACAATGAGAGTGATACAAAAATATTGAAAACATAAACATAACATAAAAATAACTGGAGCATGGTTTAATGATAAAACAATATACTGAATACTATAAAAATAATGTAAAAACGAGTCTTATTAATGATACATAAGGATAAAATAAATAGTCATGTGATCGCGAGCTACCGCGATCACATGGTATGTCCCAATGCTTATTGGGAGGTGTAGTATATTGGTGGCGTTCAGCACCTATAGTATCCATTTAAGGAGTGGCCAGTGGAGGTGTTACTAGCCAGCAATGTAAACACTGCCTTTTATCATTAAGAAGCCTGCAGAGACAGGCTATAGACACCAGAGCCTGTAGGGATAACTAATTCATGCAGTGTTCAAAATCAATTACTTAAATAAAAATAAAATACATTTTTAAATAAATACAATGTCTAAAAGGTTCATTCACTAAACTGACATTTAAAATGTAAGTCCAAAATAGTAAAATTGGTATAGAGCTGACTTTGATCATTTTTCCAATTCAGTTATGTTGGAGCGATGTTCATCCTTCGACGCTGGCTCCGCCTCCTCTAATGTCATCACGAGGGAAAACCTAATGCACCTATGCGTTGAGTGTTGTGCATGCATTAGATCTTCCCTATAGGGAAGCATGCACAAATGGGGTTTACAAGGCACTGGATATCCTCATGCAGCGTTGTTTCACAGAGTATACAGCCACTAGAGCAGGGTGAAGGGGACAGGGATGCTAATAGATACATAAATCGAAACCAGAGACAGCGTGAAAGCAGTAGGATATCATAACACACTGATTATCACATCTACGTACAAGGAGTTACTTAATTTACTCTTTCTTTTTAAGCTATATAGTTTTTATATTTGAAAAACTTCTAAATACACTTTATAAAAAAGAAAGACCGCGGACGTACCTGGTAAGTCCGATCGCAAATAGGCACTTAACTGATCGCTGGTGATCCCCCGCCGGTGATCGTAATGTGGGGACTTGCCTGGCATCCCAGGCAGTCGTCCTGTGGCTGATCCACCCCTCTGGGCCATGTGATTGTAAGGTCCTCGATCACATGGCCGAAATAGCCGGCTTGTGCAGTGCCTGCATGGGGGCTGCCTGAGCTCTCAGTCTGTCCCCCTCATGCCTTTAAAAAAGTTTTAAAAGTTAATAAAATATGTTAAAAAGTTGAATAAAGTTGATAAAGTAAAGTAAATGTGTGTGTGTGTGTGTGTGTGTATATATATATATATATATATATATATATATATATATAATCTAAGTACTTTTATATGCACATACACATACATCCATTATTCTAAGTGTATTTCAATAATATATATATATAATTATATATAAATATTAAAATACACTTAGAATGACGTTAATTTTATATATATATATATATATATATATATATATATATATATATATATATATAAAAATAACTCTTGCACTCCAACTTTGAAGTTTGGTACCAGGTGCACAGTTCCAAATAAATATAAATATCAAAAGGAATTTTACCGGCACTCGTGGGTTTTCTTTTCCAATTTATTACGGTAGGTACTATTACAGTCAACGTTTCAGCTCCCGGTCGGAGCTTTCATCAGGACACCAAAGACATTGTATATCATGCAAAGCACACTTATAAAGGACATCTAAAATAACATAACCAATAGACACTCACCTGTTCAGCTGAAATCAGTTCATTCTGATTTTCGGCGTGCACTCAGCGTTACTGCGCATGTCAGATACCCGGCATGTACTTCCGTGTCACATGACCGAGAGGAGTTTAAATCATTGGGTGCGTCACGGTTACTAGGCAACCGCTGATACATTCAGCCCGGTTTGCCTACTGTGTGATCAGCCGCTCTCGTAAGAGCTTTCCCCCATGTTAGAATACTCCACCCGATGACAACGGATTGCATTGCTCGGTCAGCTGGTGCTGGACGAGATATCAGATAAAACGAACTGATGACTCTAAAGTATAAGTCCAAACATATTTAGACAAATCCTATCACCATAATTTTGGGCAAAGAACAGACTAAACAGTCTGTAAGGCAAAAGAAAGGGAGAAAAAAATGTATATACGACGTGTAGTGACGTGACAAAACTATTTTATGCAAATCATGTGTAAAAATATGTGTAAACAAAACATTGTAGGAATAAACTTGCCATATATACAATCTCTCAATGGCTATGTGTCAAAAAGTGACTCTTTGAGATTTATAGAGTGTATGAAACATGTGCCTGATATGCAATAAAAGTATGTGTAAAATAAGCTGTGTACAATATTTACATTTGAAGTATAGAGATATGACTGGAGTGTATCTATAGTGAAAAAAGCTAAGGAAAAATACTCCTATACATGTGGGTGTGCATAAATGACATGTCTATTTATAATAAAGTTATTGCTCTAGATGGACACATATTGAGAAATCAGCATGAATAGAGCAAGATGAGTGTCTATGTTATAGTTATCACCATTTTGTATACATATCCTCTTATTCTTATGGACAAAAGAATTGTCCAATATTAACATAAAACATATGATTAAAATTATAATTAAAAGATACAACCCCGAGCCACATACAAAAGTGACTACCAGGTGTATTTCAGTTCCACATACACTATGTGAGAGGAAAAGTGTATTAATTAGTCGCTGAAAGTAATGTATAACCAGATATAGACATTGTTTATAGAAAAGGACTGAAAGAACATTTTTCATTTAACCCTCTAGGGGAAACAGTGTCTAGTTCTACAATCCAATGTGTTTCTCTTTGCAACAGGAGTTTCGCTCTATCCCCTCCTCTAGCTGCCACCGGCACATGGTCAAATGCCACGCAGCGTAAGGCTGAAAGTGGGTGTAGTTTTTCCAAGAAATGTCGGGCCACAGGTTTGTCCGACTTGCCATCACGATAGGCTAGTCGGATACTTGATCTGTGGCCCCTTATTCTTTCGCATAGAGCTGTTTCTGTCTTACCAATATAACTCAGTCCACAAGGGCATGTGAGTTTATATATAACGAACTCTGTGCGACAATGTATCCTGTGTCTGATTTTGTATGTTTTGCCTGTGTGGCGATGTGACAGAATCTTAGACGGGATGATGTGCCCACAGGTGACACAGCCTAGACACCTGACACAGCCATTGTTTATTTTCCCTGTTTTAGGGGGGGTATAGCAGTGAATAGGGTCTGTTTTTACTAATAAATCTCTAAGGTTTTTATTCCTCCTATAGCAAAACATAGGCTTATTCGTCAGTTCTATTGGAAGTGTAGGATCTTGTCGCAGGATGTTCCAGTTACGGTTGACAGATTCGATGATTTCTTTGCTTGCGGTGTGTAGTTTCAATGGAAAAACAATCCGGTGAGTTGGTTCTTTTAAGGAGTCATTTCCCTTCTGATATCGTTCTCTGGCTTTGCCCAGTGCTTTTTCTAATACTGGACGTCTGTAACCTCTCTTCATAAATTTGGAGTACATCATTTTGAGTTGTTCCTCCCGTTGATCTTCCTGGGAATTGTTTCTGTGTACTCTAAGAAACTGAGAGAGGGGCAGAGACTCTTTAAGGTGCTGTGGATGGAAACTGTCAAAGTGAAGGATAGTGTTGCGGTCGGTCGGCTTGGTGTAGAGTTTAAACTCTAACTTATGGTTGATGACCATTAAATCTAAATCCAAAAATTGGACGTTTTTATGGTCAATACATGAGGTCACTCTGATTGGTGTTGGCAACTCATTGATATATTTAACAAATATATTCGCTTCCTCTAGTGTGCCCTTCCATAGGATTAGAATATCGTTGATATAGCGATAGTATCGGGCTATTTGCTCCTGATATTGTATAAGTATATACTTCTGTTCGAAGTCGAACATATATGTATTAGCGTACATGGGGGCCATCGCTGCCCCCATGGACGTGCCAGAGACTTGTAGATACCATTGTGTCTCGAATCTAAAGTAGTTGTTATAGAGTGTCAGGGATAGTAGTTCCATCGTATACTCGATAGGCGGGCCATGATACTGTGTAGAGGTAGAGAGAAATTGCCTCATCGCTTCGATGCCCTCCTCATGTGGAATTGACGTGTATAAGCTACTGACATCCATAGTTATCAGTAGTCCGTCAAACTCTTGTATTTGTTGTAGATCTTTAATGAGGCTGTTGGTGTCTTTAATGCAGGTAGGTATGGCAGTGACCGGTAGTTTAAATAGATGATCAAGATATTTTGCTATCGGTTCCAATATGCCGTCTATTGCAGACACAATCGGCCTACCTGGGGGGGCAGTCGGGTTCTTGTGAATTTTGGGCAACGTGTACAAAATTGGTGTACGTGGATCTTTTTTCTGCAAATATTCAAAGAGATCCATCTCAATGTAGCCAGCTCTTAAACCGAACATCAGAGTTTCTTCAATCTTCTGGGCTATGGTATTAGTTGGGTCCTTGTCTAGGAGTTGGTAGGTCGTTGGCACAGACAATTGCTTGTGAACTTCCTCGGCATAATTGGAATAGTTCAGAACCACAATTCCCCCTCCCTTATCTGCAGGGCGGATCACAATCTTGGGGTCTGATGATAGTTGGCGTACCAATTTATGTTGTTGCTTAGTGAAATTCGAGTTCTGTGGTTTATGTTCCTTTAATATCTCCTTCGTCTCATTCATGACGGTAGATAGAAAGGTCTTGATTGTGGGTTGATAAGTGGGAGGGTCAAACTGGCTGGGTTTCCGAAAGCTATGTTTTTTCGATTCGACGTTCAGGTTACTTGGAGATTTCTGATTTTTGTTGAAATACTCTTTTAATCTTAAAGTACGGCCAAATTTATATAATTCCACATTCCATTGGAAGTGGTTTGGAGTATTAGTAGGTATGAAGGACAAACCTTTACTTAAAATATCCAGTTCCTGGTGGTCAAGGGGTCTGTCTGACAAGTTAAAGACAGGAATCATTTCCGTGTTGGAGGTTTCCCCTTGGGTCCAGTGTAGCCGTCCTTTTTGCCCCCGTCTTGTGACGGGTCTCTTTCGCCTTTGCTTCTTGTTAGGACTCTCTGTGGGGGTACTTCCTCCTGGTGTTCCTCCTTGTCTAAAAAAGTGGCAGGTACATGAAGGGGTGTGTTCTCATTTTCAGATGCAGATTCACCTGATGTGACGTCGATTGTTCTGATGTTTGGTTTGACTATCCGCTTCCGAAATCTTCTGGGACGGTTTCTATGCTCCCCAGAAAGCCATCTGTATACAGAATGTTCTGTGTAGTCTTGCTGTACTCGTTCCATTTTTTGCCTTTTAAACTTAACTAGCTGATTTTTGTATTTCAATAACTCCTCGTTTAGTTTGAGCTGCATAGTTACTCCTTCCTGTGAGTTTAACAGTACTGCCTGTTCAATTTCAAGCTGTTGAATTTTTTTGCGGATCTCTAACAGATCTTCTTTAACATCCTGTATAGTGATTAACATTAGGTCCAGCGAGCATTTGTTTAGGACTGACGTCCAATCCTTACATATCTTTGATTTAGTCCTACCAATAGTTGGTATATTATGGACTCTAAAGCCCCTCGGTATCTGCTTGGCCCTATGATAGTCAGACAGGAATAAGCCGTGCAGGTCCAGATCAATTTCTTTTTTCTTTAATTTCAAAAGTTTGAAATATATGTCCCTCACGGTGGTTGTGGTAGGTAAGGCTAAACTGGTAGAATCCCACAGGATTTGTTCAGCTTGTTCTTCAGAGAATTGAAGAGTGTCTGCTAGTATGGACTGAGCTCCAGATTCTTGAAAAAAATTATCCATATTCACTGGATGTTGCTTTAAGAGAAAAATATATCCGAATTTCTGCAAAAATAATCTATTCCTCTCCTCAGGGATATGGGATATTAAAAATAGTTATCCACTTATATCATAAAAAGTAAATGTTTTATTGATATGCATTAAAAAACAAAAAAATGGCAACTATGTACAAAAAACAATACAAATAAATGTATTGATAGTGTCCCAAAGTGTTGAAGATCCTTTCATTCAGAAGATCAAGTTAATTTAGATCAGTGGGTGCATAGAGAAGGATCCCTGGCAGGGTCCAAAATACAAATATAGAAAAATAACTCTTGCACTCCAACTTTGAAGTTTGGTACCAGGTGCACAGTTCCAAATAAATATAAATATCAAAAAGAATTATGGTGATAGGATTTGTCTAAATATGTTTGGACTTATACTTTAGAGTCATCAGTTCGTTTTATCTGATATCTCGTCCAGCACCAGCTGACCGAGCAATGCAATCCGTTGTCATCGGGTGGAGTATTCTAACATGGGGGAAAGCTCTTACGAGAGCGGCTGATCACACAGTAGGCAAACCGGGCTGAATGTATCAGCGGTTGCCTAGTAACCGTGACGCACCCAATGATTGAAACTCCTCTCGGTCATGTGACACGGAAGTACATGCCGGGTATCTGACATGCGCAGTAACGCTGAGTGCACGCCGAAAATCAGAATGAACTGATTTCAGCTGAACAGGTGAGTGTCTATTGGTTATGTTATTTTAGATGTCCTTTATAAGTGTGCTTTGCATGATATACAATGTCTTTGGTGTCCTGATGAAAGCTCCGACCGGGAGCTGAAACGTTGACTGTAATAGTACCTACCGTAATAAATTGGAAAAGAAAACCCACGAGTGCCGGTAAAATTATTTTTGATATTTATATATATATATATATATATATATATATATATATATATATATATATATTCTTCCAAATAGGTAGCTGCACTCACGGATTTTAAAAGTCCAAAATGTATTAGTAAATGTTAAAAAGACGATCAACGTTTCAGTCCTGCACAGAGGACTTTCATCAGGATCAAATTTGATTTGATCCTGATGAAAGTCCTCTGTGCAGGACTGAAACGTTGATCGTCTTTTTAGCATTTACTAATAAATTGCATAATACAGCCTTGGTTTGCTAGCACCCGGTCACAATGGGACATTAAAGCGTGAGTGCAAGAACATTTTTGTATTTTGTTTTATATATATATGAAATTAATAAAGAAAAAATGAATTAAATTTAATTTTTTTTTTAAATTATACACCGGTTTAAATTTGTTCTAACTGTATTTTTAAAATAATTTTTAAAATATTTTTTTTATTTTGTTTTAGTATGTATTTTATTAGAGTTTAAATATTAAAAATACAATTTTCCGTGGTATGAGAATAAGAACAATGTACAACATTAACATATATCTTTGCCAACATTAACATATATCTTTGCCGTGGTATGAGTGGGATAGATTTTACAACGATTGCAAACATCTATTGAGGGCTGCAATTATGGCTATATAACAGTTAGTCGGGAGTTGTGACTATGATTATACGGCTTTGGGATCATCAAACAGCGAACAGAAGTTTCACTTTGCTCCCTTCTAATTGGACTGTGCCTACCTTTCTTGAGCGAGACATGATCGCGGAGCGTGTTGTCACATCTTTCGTGATTGCTATAGTGTTCTGGGAGCGTCACCTGGAGCTGTCACCGCTTTGTGGATTCAAAACGCTGAAAGTATCAGCGCCCCCTTTAATGCCCATTACAGATAGTAGGCGGTGGATGTAGGGCAGTAAGGCATCTCCTCCAATACTCTCTGGTATTCTGAGAAGGCGGATATTCTGCCATCTGTGCCGTGCTTCCAGCTTCCGTATGAGTTTCTGGACCTGCACTGTAAGATCCTGCATTGCGTCTTGGGAGTGCTGTACTTGGTGCTCCCATGTGCTTTCTCTGGATTCTACCGCGGTAAGGCGCTGCCGGAGATCCCTCACCTCCTTCTGAGTGCTCAGCAGGTCAGCCTTCCACACTTCCCTCATCTCTGCCAAAAGGTCTCGTATATCCTTCTTTGTCGCAGGGGATGAGTCTTCCACCGTCTTCCGCCGGAGGCAATGTAAGACCTTCCCTTTCCTCCTGCGAGTCTTCCGAGGCCTCCTCCTTACTAGTAGCCTCGGGCGCCATCTTAACCGGAGCCGGTGGGGTAGGCCTGGCAAATGAGATACGAATATCGAACATTTTGGGTGTCTCTGGAAGGCGGATTTTTTTTTTTTTTTTCGCCCCATTGTTGTCTCTGCATGGGAGGCGTGTATGCGGCTATGTGCAGGAGCTGACAACAGGGTTTTTGGCGTATTTTGTCGGTCTCTGGTACAGAGCTCCCCTAAAGCACTTGCAAGGCAGTTAACCACACCCCCGTTCTAACTGTATTTTGATATTAATATACATATATATTTTAATCAAAATACATTTAGAATGATTTTATGAATACCTATATGTATCTATCTATCTAGCTATATATAAATAAATATAATAATAAAAATATATATATACATATATATTTAAAATCTACAAATATATTTATATAGTATTTTTACATAATTAAGTTAATTTATTAATTACTATTTGCGGGACCTGCATGACAACCCAGGCAGAAAGTCCAAAGAATTTCATTTGCTAGCACTATATTTAACCCTGTAACTTTCCAAGACACCATAAAACCTGTACATTGGGGGATACTGTTTTACTTGGAAGACTTCGCTGAGCTCAAAAATTAGTGTTTCAAAACAGTACAATGTATTACAACGATGATATCATCAGTAAAAGTGTTTTCAAACACAAATGGCACTTTCACTGATGATATCATTGTTGTGATACGTTTTACTGTTTTGAAAAACTAATATTTGTGTTCAGCAAAGTCTCCGAGTATAACAGTACCCCCATGTACAGGTTTTATAGTGTTTTTGAAAGTTACAGGGTCAAATATAAGGCTTGATTTTTCCATTTTTTTCACATTGAAATTTGCCAGATTGGTTATGTTGTCTTTGAGAGCGAATGGTAGCTCAGGAATGAGAATTACCCCTGTGATGGCATACCATTTGCAAAAGAAGACAACCCAAGGTATTTCAAATGGGGTATGTTCAGTTTTTTTTAGTAGCCACTTAGTCACAGACACTGGCCAAAGTTAGCATTCATATTTGTTTTTTTGAATTTTTAACACACAAATATAAATGCTATCTTTGGCAAGTGACTAAGTGGCCACAAAAAAAAAAAAAGATTGGATATACCCCATATTGAATACCCTGGGTTGTCAGCTTTAAAAAAACATGTACATGTGTGGTGTGATTTAGAGATTTATTACAGATAACAGTGTTACAATGTTACTATTGATACATTTAAAAAATATATATATTTTGAAACATGTTCTACTTGTACTTATTGCCCTTTAACTTGCAAAAAAAAAAGCTAAGAACATGTTAACATTTCTAAACTCAGGACAAAATTTAGAAACTATTTAGCATGGGTGATTTTTGGCGGTTGTAGATGCCTAACAGATTTTGGGGGTCATAGTTAGAAAAAGTGTGTTTAAAAAAAAAAAAAAAAATTCCATCATAGTTTATAATTTTCTTTATAGTAAATTAATGATATGATGAAAATATTGGTACCTTTAGAAAGACCATTTAATGGCGAGAAAAACGGTATATAATATGTGGGAATACAGTAAATGAGTAAGAGGAAAATTACAGCTAAACACAAACACAGCAGAAATTTAAAAAGAGCCCTGGTACTTAACAGTAAGACAATTAAAGGACCACTCTAGGCACCCAGACCACTTCAGCTTAATGAAGTGGTCTGGGTGCCAGGTCCAGCTAGGGTTAACTAATTGTTTTATAAACATAGCAGTTTCAGAGAAACTGCTATGTTTATCAATTAGTTAAGCCTTCCCCTATTTCCTCTAGTGGCTGTCTCACTGACAGCCGCTAGAGGCGCTTGCTTGATTCTCACTGTGAAAATCACAGTGAGAGCACGCAAGCGTCCATAGGAAAGCATTATGAATGCTTTCCTATGTGACCGTCTGAATGCGCGCGCAGCTCTTGCCGCGCGTGCGCATTCAGCCGACGGGGAGGAACGGAGGCGGAGAGGAGGAGGAGAGCTCCCCGCCCAGCCCTGGAAAAAGGTAAGTTTTACCCCTTTTCCTCTTTCCAGAGCCGGGCGGGAGGGGGTCCCTGAGGGTGGGGGCACCCTCAGGGCACTCTAGTGCCAGGAAAACGAGTATGCTTTCCTGGCACTAGAGTGGTCCTTTAAAAAAAATAGTCTGGTCACTAAGGGGCTAAAGAGGAATTAGAAAAAAAAAAAAAAAGATAAACCATGAGAAATAATATATTTTAACAGGACACAAGGGTCAAAAGAGTACTAGTATAGTCAATAGTAAAAAAAAACAGGTCTGTTGGTGCACTGCCCAGAGTAAAAATCCACAAGGGTGCCTGTTACTGCCCTGAATAAAGGGGATAACCCTACTACAATAACCATTTATAGAATCAAACCAGGAAACACCTAACGTGTACTAAGACAGTGAATATAAAAGCAACCTTTATTATAATGAGTTACAGATAACTTAAACCACAAAAATTAAATAAGTACAATAATACCCGAGGAGAAAAAGCCTTAACCGTTATGTACAGGGTAGCCACAGGCTGTCAAAGAAGGAAGGATAAATTAGGCTCAGATAGATCAGTGGTACTCGGGGAATACGTATGGTGATTGTTGCTATATGACCTATCTCTGCCAAAGGCTGAACTAAATACTATAGAGTCAGCATATAGCTTATAGCAGGCTTCCCCAAACTCCGGCCCTCCAGATGTTGCTGAACTACAACTCCCATGATTCTATGAATGAAATAGATAGGCTGAGAATCATGGGAGTTGTAGTTCAGCAACATCTGGAGGGCCCGAGTTTGGGAAAGCCTGGCTTATAGGATCAAGCTTATGTGTGTTGGAGAAAAATACAATAATGTAGATAAGCCCCATTATATAATTGTTGTGGTTTAAGTTATCTGTAAGTTACCTGTAGTCCCTTAGTACACGTCAGGTGTTTCCTGTTTTGGTTATTATTATTATTATTATTATTATGATATTTATAGAGCGCCGTCAAATTCCGCAGCGCTTTACAATGGGTGGACGAACAGACATGTAGTTGTAACCAGACAAGTTGGACACACAGGAACAGAGGGGTTGAGGGCCCTGCTCAATGAGCTTACATGCTAGAGGGAGTTGGGTAAAATGACACAAAAAGGTAAGGATAGTATTAGACTAGTGACAGTTGCAGAAGAGGAATCAGTTGGGAGCTATTAACAGTTTAATTGATACGCTTTTATGAAGAAGTGGGTTTTTAACGATTTTTTGAAGGAGTGGAGACTGGGTGAGCATCTAATGGAGGAGGGAAGCGAGTTCCACAGGAACGGTGCAGCCCTCGAGAAATCTTGAAGGCGAGCATCAGAGGTGGGAATACGGACAGAAGATAGACGTAAGTCTTCAGCAGATCGTAACGGGACATACTTGTGTATAAGGGAGGCTAGATAGGTGGGAGCAGCATTATGTAGAGATTTGAAAGCAAGAACCAGAATTTTAAATTGAGCTCTATATTTTATAGGAAGCAAATGTAGGGACTGATAGAAGGGTGAGGCATGGGAGGTGCGGGCAGACAGGAAGATGAGCCTTGCTGTCGAATTCATTAGGGACTGTAATGGCGCAAGTTGGGAGCACGTAAGACCACTGAGAAGCGGCTTACAGCAGTCAAGGCGAGAAAGGACAGTGGAATGGACCAACACCTTAGTCGCATCTGGCGTTAAGTAGGGGCAGATGCGCTCAATGTTTTTGAGATGGAAATGACAGGATTTGGCGATAGATTGAACATGAGGCTTGAAGGAGAGGTCAGGGTCAAAGAGAACACCTAGGCAGCGAGCCTGCGTGGTGGAGCTGATGGTAGCACCGTTGACTTGGAGGGAGACAGACACAGGAGTAACAACACTTGAGGAAGAAAATACCTGAATTTCAGTTTTGGTCAAGTTTAGTTTAAGGAAGTGGGCAGCCATCCAGTTAGAAACAGCAGAGAGGCAGTCAGAGACACTAGTCAAGAGGGATGGGGAGAATAAGAACAGAGAATTTCAGCGTTGATAATCTTTGGTTTTTTACAAAGCTTCCGTCGTTTTTAGACCGTATAAATTACCTTATTTAGAAACAAAAGCGTATTTACTAAAGGCCAAGCTTAAAGGGAAATTATAGTCACCAGAATACCCATAGCTTAATGTATAGTTTACAGCTTAATGTAGTTGTTCTGGTGTCTATAGTCAGTTCCTGCAGGCTTTTTAATGTAAACACTGCCTTTTCAGAAAAAAGGCAGTGTTTACATTATTGCGTAGGAACACCTTCAGTGGAAGTCACTCAGTGGGTCATTAGAGGTGCATCTCCATTCTCTGCTCATGCTCTTTCAGTCAATGCATCTCCATGACTTGATGCTGATTGGCCAGGGCAGCATTTTGACGTGCATGTGAAATAGCCTTCCAGTGCTTTCTCATGGGAAAGCGTTGAATTGGCGAAGATCATCAGGTTTAATGATCACAGCAAAAGGAACAGAGAATAAGAAGGGCCTGCAATGACAGGACCCGGCGGCACTGAAAACAACTGAATAAAACACCAAGGAGGCTTATCGTCCTTTGTTGGAGGGGACGCATCAGAAACACAGTCTGCAATGGTCGGCTCTCGTCGCCTCAGTTGTTGCTGGCAGTTCAACGAGAGCCAGTGCAAGTGGGGAGAAAGTTGTAAGTTCAAGCATGAAAGCTCAGTCTGAGGGGGATCCCACCCTGCTTCACGTTGCTTCAAGCGTGGAGAGGCAAGGGAGAAGCCTGACGCCTTGGGACCAAAGGGCAAAAACGCTGGTGGTCGTTGTCGCGATGCTCGCATGGTAAATAGGTATGGTAATCGTGATGCCGCGGCGCTTTTACTGACAGGATTTCGGGATGAGTTTTGCATTCCCCATCGGGGTCGTGGGGCCTCAGCGGAGTATCAGAACCTTCGCTTGGTCAGGGATCATCCTGATGTGGTCCGGGACAAGCTTGAAAAGGACGTGGCGTTGAGGCACCCACTGGTGTGTAGCTACAAGGCCAGATTCCTGGCATGTTTCAGGCCTAACAGAGAATTTGGCATTTCTTGAATTGTTACCCATAGTAACTGTCACGTGTCCCATATGGACTTTCACGTGGTCACGTGGTCACACTCGAGGTGGATGCAAACGGGTTCCCCTGCCCAGCGGAACTGTGGTCCTTTGGGAAGATCGTGTCGTGGCTTGGATTCGGGCATTGGTTTCAGAGGGTACTTGGTCCCGGTATGGTAAAGCTTAGGGGGACTGGTTGGTTTTCGAAACAGACCCAGGGTTGTATCCTATTAAGGAGGATCATCTCACCGGGTTGCTGCAGCTCCTCTCGTTTTGGGAAGCTCCAGGATGCTGGCCGTCATTGGTTTCTGCTAAACTATCGGGGCTTAGTTTCTGGTTCAAGCTGTCCAGGGTTCCAGATGCCACTGAAGAGGTGATGGTCATGTTGGCGTTGAGAGGGTGGAGGAGGGGCCCTTGGGCACCTGACTTGCACAGGCCCATGTCCGGGGTCCTGTATTTGGATCTGCTTTTGCTTTTGCTGGTGGTGTGCTTTTCCAATTTCGAGGTGGCGCTCTTTCAACTCACCTTTACTCTTGTCTTTCTTGGGGCACTTTGGATTGGAAGTTGGTCAGTCCATCTAAGCGGGTTCCAGGGGGTATTTGGTACCAGGATGTCTATTGCGAGGCTGCATTGATTTTTTTTTGCTCAGTCGTTCTAAGACACATGTGCTTGGGCGTGGAGTGTGGGACATATTTTCATCAGTTTCAGGTCCTCTGCCCTTCATGTGGGGGCCTCCTACTTTCCTTCACCTGCAAATCCTTATTACTTATAATCACTGAAAGTTATGTTTCCCATTGTACATTGCTACAGATTATGTTATTGCTTATTAAAGTGTGCAGTGTGAGGGGTGTAGTGTGTGTGTGTGTGTGAGGGGTGTAGTGTGTGTGTGTGTGTGAGGGGTGTAGTGTGTGTGTGTGTGTGTGAGGGGTGTAGTGTGTGTGGTGTAGTGTGTGTGTGAGGGGTGCAGTGTGTGTGAGAGGAGTGATGTGTGTGTGAGAGGAGTGCTGTGTGTGTGAGAGGAGCTGTGTGTGTGTGAGAGAGGAGCTGTGTGTGTGTGTGTGTGTGAGGGGTGCTGTGTGTGTGTGTGTGGGGGGGTGTCTTGTGTGTGTGTGAAGGGCGGTGTGTGTGACTGAGGTGCTGTGTGTGAGAAGGGTGGTGTGTGACTGAGGTGCTGTGTGTGAGAGGGGTGCTGTGTGTATGTGAGGGGTGCTGTGCTGTGTGTGTGTGTGTGTGTGTGAGAGGGGTGCTGTGTGTGTGAGTGGGGTGCTGTGTGTGTGAGTGGGGTGCTGTGTGTGTGAGTGGAGTGTTGTGTGTGTGAGAGGAGTGCTGTGTGTGTGTGAGAGGAGCTGTCTGTGTGTGTGTGAGGGGTGCTGTGTGTGTGTGTGTGAGGGATGCTCTGTGTGTGTAAAGTATGGTGTGTGTGTGTGTGTGTGTGTGAGGGTGAGTGCATAGGGAAAAGTTTTTTGTTTGTTATTTAAAGTGCGCAGTTTGTGTGAGGGGTGTAGTGTGTGTGTGTGTGCGAGGGGTGTAGTGTGTGTGTGTGTGTGAGGGGTGTAGTGTGTGTGTGTGTGTGTGTGTGAGGGGTGTAGTGTGTGTGTGAGGGGTGTAGTGTGTGTGTGAGGGGTGCAGTGTGTATGTGTGAGGGGTGCAGTGTGTGTGAGGGGTGCTGTGCTTATGTGAGGGGTGCTGTGTGTGTGAAGGGGCAGTTTGTGTGAGTGAGGAGTGCTGTGTGTGTGGGGGGTGTCCTGTGTGTGTGTGAAGGGTGGTGTGTGACTGAGGTGCTGTGTGTGAGAGGGGTGCTGTGTGTATGTGAGGGGTGCTGTGCTGTGTGTGTTTGAGAGGGGTGCTGTGTGTATGTGTGAGTGGGGTGCTGTGTGTGTGAGTGGAGTGCTGTGTGTGTGAGAGGAGTGCTGTGTGTGTGAGAGGAGTGCTGTGTGTGTGTGAGGGGTGCTCTGTGTGTGTGTGTGTGAGGGATGCTCTGTGTGTGTAAAGTATGGTGTGTGTGTGTGTGTGTGTGTGTGTTTGTGTGTGTGAGGGGGTGAGTGCATAGGGAAAAGTTTTTTTTGTTTGTTATTTTTATTTAAACTAAAACAAAAAAAAGCTTCATGTCCCCCCTCAGGCCCCCACCCTTCTTCTTACCTTTGGTGGGAGGGGGGGATACTGCCAACCCTGGTGGTCCAGTGGTGAGTAGCATAGCTCTACAGCCTGTAGCTCCTCTTTACTCCTCACGTGAGCAGAATGCTGTGTCGGAGCATTGTTGGGAGGAGCTGCCTCCCAAGTCCTTTCTCCCTCCCTCCCTCTCTCTAATGAAGGACATTTTGGCCAGTGAGGTAAATCTTTGATCTCCCCATCAGCTCAAACGGGCCCAAAACAAGTAAGCAGGGCCGAGGGGCGGCAGTGGAGACCAAAGGATCTCCTTTGTATGCCGGGTACATGGGCAACGCTGTGGGGCCCCTATGCTTATGGGACCCCCGGGCAAGTGCCCAGCGTGGCCATTCGGAAAGACGACCCTGCATCACAGACAATTCAGACGCTGCAGTGAAGGGTAGAACTGAGACTAACTGACAGGGCTATTTACTAAACTGAGAGTTCGAAGTGAACTCAAAATTAATTTAAATTTTAAGGCTGAAATAGCCAAACTAGAAGAATTATCCACACACTTATCAAATCTCCTATAGCTGGACCAGAGATATTTTATGGTAGACACCTCTCATGCCTACATATATGTGACTTCAGGTAATGAAAATGCATTTTCTTTTTATGGAACATTACTGCCGTCAATACCAGGAAAGAGATCCTTCTTGTGTACTATATAAAGTAAATGTGCAGGTCAATGGAGGCGTATTTAGGTCCCTGACCCCCACCTTAAGGGAGTAAAAAAGGTGTTTTAATAACCTTTTCTCCTGCATAGCACCAGTCTACGTAAGGAAGCTCCTTGGCTGAGATTATCGAGATCGATGATCTCAGCCAATCCGAGGCTAGAGTTACTGCAAGGCAGAATGCCATACTGTACACATCTGATGGTCTCTCTGTTTCAATAATAAATTCAAAATAAAACTCTGTTATTTCTATTTCATTGGAAGTCCCTCTAATGGCAGACTGGGTGACAGCCACTAGAGGAATTTAACTGCTGCAATGTGAATACTGGCATTCTGCAGAAGTGGTCTGGGTGCCTATAGTGTTCCTTTAATTAGTTATACTTTGTTTTATGTTGAAAACGTTAGCCCATGAATACTCTGTGTTTGGAGGGAGAGGGTTAAAGGGAAATATCCTGCCAGACAAGTATTTGACGTCTGCTTCCAGGCCGTGAGATCAAACTAGTTGCAGTAAAACACCTTTAAAATGCAAAAGATTCCGGTATTATCAGTCCGTCTGTCAAACCAACCATATAATGCGATTTATACAACTCATGCTAAACAATAATAAGAGTAAATTAAAATCCCTTTGTTTGTCAGCTTTATTCCAGCTGCTTTTTGTAAGATAGGAAGGTGACATTTATATGAGAAATTATTTGTAGGTTCTGTTAATTGAACGATGGTTTCATTAAATATCTAACGCATTCCCATCCACCGTGTTATCTGTTAAATTACTGCCAACTCCCGACCATTCTTTTTAACCTAAAAGCTGAAATGCAAAACAGATCAACCTTCAAAAATGTATGGCTGTGATAACACAGGAGAATTGAATAGTATTGACTTACTCTAAAAACATTCTAAATTGTGGTATGAAAAATGGTATTAAAACAACTGTCTGGGACAAATATCACGCTCAGTGCTGCCCTTTATGTTCACAAAGAAGCATGTAAATACTAAAACAAGTAACTACTACAACCAGTAAATACTAAAACCAGTAAATACTAAAACAAGTAACTACTACAACCAGTAAATACTAAAACCAGTAAATACTAAAACAAGTAACTACTACAACCAGTAAATACTAAAACAAGTAACTACTACAACCAGTAAATACTAAAACAAGTAAATACTAAAACAAGTAACTACTACAACCAGTAAATACTAAAACAAGTAACTACTACAACCAGTAAATACTAAAACAAGTAACTACTACAACCAGTAAATACTAAAACAAGTAACTACTACAACCAGTAAATACTAAAACAAGTAACTACTACAACCAGTAAATACTAAAACAAGTAACTACTACAACCAGTAAATACTAAAACAAGTAACTACTACAACCAGTAAATACTAAAACAAGTAACTACTACAACCAGTAAATACTAAAACCAGTAAATACTAAAACAAGTAACTACTACAACCAGTAAATACTAAAACAAGTAACTACTACAACCAGTAAATACTAAAACAAGTAACTACTACAACCAGTAAATACTACAACCAGTAAATACTAAAACAAGTAACTACTACAACCAGTAAATACTAAAACAAGTAACTACTACAACCAGTAAATACTAAAACAAGTAACTACTACAAGCAGTAAATACTAAAACAAGTAACTACTACAACCAGTAAATACTACAACCAGTAAATACTAAAACAAGTAACTACTACAACCAGTAAATACTACAACCAGTAAATACTAAAACAAGTAACTACTACAACCAGTAAATACTAAAACAAGTAACTACTACAAGCAGTAAATACTAAAACAAGTAACTACTACAACCAGTTAATACTACAACCAGTAAATACTAAAACAAGTAACTACTACAACCAGTAAATACTAAAACAAGTAACTACTACAACCAGTAAATACTAAAACAAGTAACTACTACAACCAGTAAATACTAAAACCAGTAAATTCTACAACCTGTAAATACTTAACAAGTAAATATTAAACCAGTAAATACTACAACCAGTAAATACTACAACCAGTAAATGCTACAACCAGTAAATACTAAAACCAGTAAATACTACAACCAGTAAATACTACAACCAGTAAATACTAAAACAAGTAACTACTACAACCAGTAAATACTAAAACAAGTAACTACTACAAGCAGTAAATACTAAAACAAGTAACTACTACAACCAGTTAATACTACAACCAGTAAATACTAAAACAAGTAACTACTACAACCAGTAAATACTAAAACAAGTAACTACTACAACCAGTAAATACTAAAACAAGTAACTACTACAACCAGTAAATACTAAAACCAGTAAATTCTACAACCTGTAAATACTTAACAAGTAAATATTAAACCAGTAAATACTACAACCAGTAAATACTACAACCAGTAAATGCTACAACCAGTAAATACTAAAACAAGTAACTACTACAACCAGTAAATACTACAACCAGTAAATACTAAAACAAGTAACTACTACAACCAGTAAATACTACAACCAGTAAATACTAAAACAAGTAACTACTACAACCAGTAAATACTAAAACCAGTAAATACTACAACCAGTAAATGCTACAACCAGTAAATACTAAAACAAGTAACTACTACAACCAGTAAATACTACAACCAGTAAATACTACAACCAGTAAATAATACAACCAGTAAATGCTACAACCAGTAAATACTACAACCAGTAAATGCTACAACCAGTAAATACTAAAACCAGTAAATACTACAACCAGTAAATACTAAAACCAATAAATAATAAAATCAGTAAATACTACAACCAGTAAATACTACAACCGGTAAATACTACAACCAGTAAATACTAAAACCAGTAAATACTACAACCAGTAAATACTACAACCGGTAAATACTACAACCAGTAAATACTACAACCAGTAAATACTAAAACCAGTAAATACTACAACCAATAAATACTACAACCAGTAAATGCTACAACCAGTAAATACTACAACCAGTAAATACTACAACCGGTAAATACTACAACCAGTAAATTCTAATATCAGTAAATACTAGAACCAGTAAATACTAAAATGAGTAAATACTACAACCAGTAAATACTAAAATCAGTAAATACTACAACCAGTAAATACTACAACCAGTAAATACTAAAATCAGTAAATACTACAACCAGTAAATACTACATTCAGTAAATACTACAACCAGTAAATACTACAAACAGTAAATACTACAACAAATAAAGACTAAAACCAGTAAATACTATAACCAGTAAATGTTACAACAAGTAAATACTAAAACCAGTAAATACTAAAACCAGTAAATACTACAACCTGTAAATACTTAACAAGTAAATATTAAACCAGTAAATACTACAACCAGTAAATACTACAACCAGTAAATACTATAACCAGTAAATGTTACAACAAGTAAATACTAAAACCAGTAAATACTACAACCTGTAAATACTTAACAAGTAAATATTAAACCAGTAAATACTACAACCAGTAAATACTACAACCAGTAAATGCTACAACCAGTAAATACTAAAACAAGTAACTACTACAACCAGTAAATACTACAACCAGTAAATACTAAAACAAGTAACTACTACAACCAGTAAATACTACAACCAGTAAATACTAAAACAAGTAACTACTACAACCAGTAAATACTAAAACCAGTAAATACTACAACCAGTAAATGCTACAACCAGTAAATACTAAAACAAGTAACTACTACAACCAGTAAATACTACAACCAGTAAATACTAAAACAAGTAACTACTACAACCAGTAAATACTAAAACAAGTAACTACTACAACCAGTAAATACTAAAACCAGTAAATACTACAACCAGTAAATACTACAACCAGTAAATGCTACAACCAGTAAATACTACAACCGGTAAATACTACAACCAGGATATGCTACAACCAGTAAATACTAAAACCAGTAAATACTACAACCAGTAAATACTAAAACCAATAAATAATAAAATCAGTAAATACTACAACCGGTAAATACTACAACCAGTAAATACTAAAACCAGTAAATACTAAAACCAGTAAATACTACAACCAGTAAATACTACAACCGGTAAATACTACAACCAGTAAATACTACAACCAGTAAATACTACAACCGGTAACTACTACAACCAGTAAATACTACAACCAGTAAATACTAAAACAAGTAACTACTACAACCAGTAAATACTACAACCAGTAAATACTAAAACAAGTAACTACTACAACCAGTAAATACTACAACCAGTAAATACTACAACCGGTAAATACTACAACCAGTAAATACTACAACCAGTAAATACTACAACCGGTAACTACTACAACCAGTAAATACTACAACCAGTAAATACTAAAACAAGTAACTACTACAACCAGTAAATACTACAACCAGTAAATACTAAAACAAGTAACTACTACAACCAGTAAATACTAAAACCAGTAAATACTAAAACCAGTAAATACTACAACCAGTAAATGCTACAACCAGTAAATACTAAAACAAGTAACTACTACAACCAGTAAATACTACAACCAGTAAATACTAAAACAAGTAACTACTACAACCAGTAAATACTAAAACCAGTAAATACTACAACCAGTAAATACTACAACCAGTAAATGCTACAACCAGTAAATACTACAACCGGTAAATACTACAACCAGTAAATGCTACAACCAGTAAATACTAAAACCAGTAAATACTACAACCAGTAAATACTAAAACCAATAAATAATAAAATCAGTAAATACTACAACCGGTAAATACTACAACCAGTAAATACTAAAACCAGTAAATACTACAACCAGTAAATACTACAACCGGTAAATACTACAACCAGTAAATATTACAACCGTAAATACTACAACCAGTAAATACTACAACCAGTAAATGCTACAACCAGTAAATACTAAAACCAGTAAATACTACAACCAATAAATACTACAACCAGTAAATGCTACAACCAGTAAATACTACAACCAGTAAATACTACAACCGGTAAATACTACAACCAGTAAATACTAAAATCAGTAAATACTAGAACCAGTAAATACTAAAATCAGTAAATACTACAACCAGTAAATACTAAAATCAGTAAATACTACAACCAGTAAATACTACATTCAGTAAATACTACAACCAGTAAATACTACAAACAGTAAATACTACAACAAATAAATACTAAAACCAGTAAATACTACAACCAGTAAATACTAAAACAAGTAACTACTACAACCAGTAAATACTACAACCAGTAAATACTAAAACAAGTAACTACTACAACCAGTAAATACTAAAACCAGTAAATACTAAAACCAGTAAATACTACAACCAGTAAATGCTACAACCAGTAAATACTAAAACAAGTAACTACTACAACCAGTAAATACTACAACCAGTAAATACTAAAACAAGTAACTACTACAACCAGTAAATACTAAAACCAGTAAATACTACAACCAGTAAATGCTACAACCAGTAAATACTACAACCGGTAAATACTACAACCAGTAAATGCTACAACCAGTAAATACTAAAACCAGTAAATACTACAACCAGTAAATACTAAAACCAATAAATAATAAAATCAGTAAATACTACAACCAGTAAATACTACAACCGGTAAATACTACAACCAGTAAATACTAAAACCAGTAAATACTACAACCAGTAAATACTACAACCGGTAAATACTACAACCAGTAAATACTACAACCAGTAAATACTACAACCGGTAAATACTACAACCAGTAAATACTACAACCAGTAAATGCTACAACCAGTAAATACTAAAACCAGTAAATACTACAACCAATAAATACTACAAACCAGTAAATGCTACAACCAGTAAATACTACAACCGGTAAATACTACAACCAGTAAATACTAAAATCAGTAAATACTAGAACCAGTAAATACTAAAATCAGTAAATACTACAACCAGTAAATACTAAAATCAGTAAATACTACAACCAGTAAATACTACAACCAGTAAATACTAAAATCAGTAAATACTACAACCAGTAAATACTACATTCAGTAAATACTACAACCAGAAAATACTACAAACAGTAAATACTACAACAAATAAATACTAAAACCAGTAAATACTAAAACAAGTAAATACTAAAACCAATAAATACTAAAACCAGTAAATACTACAACCAGTAAATACTAAAACAAGTAAATACTAAAACCAATAAATACTGAAACCAGTAAATACTAAAACAAGTAAATACTAAAACCAATAAATACTAAAACCAGTAAATACTAAAACCAGTAAATACTACAACCAGTAAATACTAAAATCAGTAAATACTACAACCAGTAAATACTAAAACCAGTAAATACTAAAACCAGTAAATGCTACAAACAGTAAATACTAAAACCAGTAAATACTAAAACCAGTAAATACTAAAACCAGTAAATACTACAACCAATAAATAATAAAATCAGTAAATACTACAACCAGTATATACTACAACCGGTAAATACTACAACCAGTAAATACTAAAACCAGTAAATACTACAACCAGTAAATACTACAACCGGTAAATACTACAACCGGTAAATACTACAACCAGTAAATACTAAAACCAGTAAATACTGCAACCAGTAAATACTACAACCAGTAAATAATAAAACCAATAAATACTAAAATCAGTAAATACTACAACCAGTAAAAAAATGGCTTCATTAAGATACAGTTGTTTTGGTGCCTATAGTGTCCCTTAAAGGTTTGTAGTAGCAGTGGTCAATACATAGCATGAGGCTTACAGTGACATAATCATCCAGTCCACATGAAGGGTCAGACCAAGATTTGTGAAGAAAAAGTAAAATAAACCATAAAACAGGAAAGTCAGTTACAAAGCAGAAAATGGGAGCCCAGGCTGGTAATAGGCAACATGACTTTAGGTATCTTACAAAGGGAAACTTTGTAATAATATAAATACAATGTATTCAAAATATATATTTAATGAGCTATTACAACTTACAGCTCCAGACAAAGTCTACTTTTTCTGCCATTGAACTGGGGAATCTTGATATTTTTTTTATTCTCTGTACGTCTGGATTTGTTTTGTTTTATGGGAATGTGTGACATGTTTCTCCATAGGGCTGAAAAAGAACCTTTGGGATAACTTTAAATGTTGTTCTATTTTATTAGCAATTTTTTTTTTTTAGTTTCGTTATCATGTAGAGAATTGTGGTTTAGGTAAGAGAATTGTGGAGTATGAAGAGAAATATTAATATTTTTATTTTTATTAAAGGACGTGGTTAAGGGATAACTTTTTTGTTAATTCTTGGCATATTGGATATCAGCCTAACCATACAGCATGCCGTCCAGTTGATATTTGCCCAAGGACTTGTGGACGAAGATGAACATTAAGGAACATTATGATGCTGCTATCATGTCATAGCTTAGGTTAGGCAACCTTTTCCACACCAGATGTGGACTATGTGTCCCATATTACTTTAAAAGTCATAATGCTGTCAAAGCATCAGGGTACATTTGGTCAACAACATGTGGAGTGACGAAGGTTGTCTTTGCCTGTAATAGCATATTCCTCCATTTGAGCTCCAGATAGGACCCTGCTACATCTATGTCCTACAGGTATGAAATGACAATATTATCTTTCAAAAATGGCAAAATGGTGTTGATTTTGGGGAACTTGAGTAAACCAATTCTGCTTGGTCTATCTTGAGTCCTTGAGTCACAAGATATCACAGTTTTTAGGTTGATCATAGCCTAAAGGATATGAGCTATGGAAGATATGAGATGGAAATAAAATTGCATTGTTTAAAAAAAACTCTGATCTGATGATCTGAAGATGTATAATAGAGGGATGTACATGTCCAACACCGTGGCATTGGAACAACCACAAAGGAAACATCTCAGTATTATCTCGGAACGTAGCTGGAAGGCTGCAGCTCTATGGAACCGTGTAGAATTGCTCAAAGCTCAGTGTATTGGAAATGAAGTTACCATATTATTTTCATCCCATTTTAATAATTGAGTGCAGAGTTCTTGGACCATATGCAAAATGCTATCTGTAGATAATTAATGTACATCTTGCACTGCTGTATATCAGGACCCCATGATATCAAATTATACATGGCTGGCTTCAAGGGTAGGTAGATGTGGGCTCAGTGTGACTCCTGTAGGTCAGGGACACACTTCATTGGATCTCAATCGTTTTAAAAGGTTGGCGAGATATTATATTATTGTTATTGGAGACCTTTTGTACTGATATGTGTGCAATGGTTTTGAAAAGAAACAAACGATTACAAAAAATTAGAAACATTACATATATTGCTTTTGTTAGAAAACTGCACAGAATATCATTTAGTTGAAGTAAAATGTTGCTATTATGCACGGAGTACATATCATGTTGGAAAATGATATAATGAAAAATAATTAAAAAAAAGTAAATTTTCTGCTTCTTTTTAGCAAATAAATGATTATCTGCCCCTCCAGTGTAAAGAAACATTTCAAATATTTATGGGTTACCATTACTGACTAATATTATTTTGTATGTAGTTGTGATGATGAGACATTTGAACTCCAGGTCTGTGGGGTCAAAGGTTTCCCATAAGTGAACCTTCATTTATTCAAAGTGTTATCAAATGATGTAGTTACTGCTTTTTTATTTGTTATTTTGTTCCGTTAATAATAATGTATTTTTTCTCTACTAACCAGTTTTGACAGGAGGGATTTTAAACAAGCTTTAAAAAATGTGCTATGATGTTGTAATGTATAAATTATATTGTTTTTTTTGTTCATTGTCAGCGTGAGCTGCCATGTTCCCTACAGTGTGAGCTGCTGTGTTTTCTCCAGTGTGAGCTGTTGTGTTTTCTCCAGTGTGAGCTGCTGTGTTTTCTCCAGTGTGAGCTGTTGTGTTCCCTCCAGTGTGAATTTCTGTGTTCCCCATATTGTGAGCTAGTAGCTACTGTGTTCCCCCCAGTGTGAGCCGCTGTGTTCCCCCCAGTGTGAGATGCTGTGTTCCTCCCTATGTGAGCTGCTGTGTTCCTTCCAGTTTGAGCTACGATGTTCCCCCCAGTGTGAGCTGCCATGTTCCCCCCAGTGTGAGCTGCTGTGTTCCCCCCCAGTGTGAGCTGCTGTGTTCCCCCCCAGTGTGAGCTGCTATGTTCCCCCCAGTGTGAGCTGCTATGTTCCCCCCCAGTGTGAGCTGCTATGTTCCCCCCCAGTGTGAGCTGCTATGTTCCCCCCAGTGTGAGCTGCTGTGTTCCCCCCAGTGTGAGCTGCTGTGTTCCCTCCCCAGTGTGAGCTGCTGTGTTCCCCCCAGTGTGAGCTGCTGTGTTCCCCCCAGTGTGAGCTGCTGTGTTCCCTCCCCAGTGTGAGCTGCTGTGTTCCCCCAGTGTGAGTTGCTGTGTTCCCTCCCCCAGTGTGAGCTGCTGTGTTCCTTCCAGTTTGAGCTACGATGTTCCCCCCAGTGTGAGCTGCCATGTTCCCCCCAGTGTGAGCTGCTGTGTTCCCCCCCAGTGTGAGCTGCTATGTTCCCCCCCAGTGTGAGCTGCTATGTTCCCCCCCAGTGTGAGCTGCTATGTTCCCCCCCAGTGTGAGCTGCTATGTTCCCCCCAGTGCCCCAGTGTGAGCTGCTGTGTTCCCCCCAGTGTGAGCTGCTGTGTTCCCTCCCCAGTGTGAGCTGCTGTGTTCCCCCCAGTGTGAGCTGCTGTGTTCCCCCCAGTGTGAGCTGCTGTGTTCCCCCCAGTGTAAGCTGCTGTGTTCTCCCCAGTGTGAGCTGCTGTGTTCCCCCCAGTGTGAGCTGCTGTGTTCCCTACAGTGTGAACTGCTGTGTCCCCCCAGTGTGAGCTGCTTTGTTCCCCCAGTGTGATCTGCTGTGTTCCCCCCAGTGTAAGCTGCTGTGTCCCTGTCTTCCCCCAGTGTGAGCTGCTGTGTCCCTGTCTTCCCCCAGTGTGAGCTGCTGTGTTCCCCCCAGTGTGAGCTGCTGTGTTCCCCCCAGTGTGAGCTGCTGTGTTCCCCCCAGTGTGAGCTGCTGTGTTCCCCCCAGTGTGAGCTGCTGTGTTTCCCCCAGTGTGAGCTGCTGTGTTCCCCCCCAGTGTGAGCTGCTATGTTCCCCCCCAGTGTGAGCTGCTATGTTCCCCCCAGTGTGAGCTGCTGTGTTCCCCCCAGTGTGAGCTGCTGTGTTCCCTCCCCAGTGTGAGCTGCTGTGTTCCCCCCAGTGTGAGCTGCTGTGTTCCCCCCAGTGTGAGCTGCTGTGTTCCCCCCAGTGTAAGCTGCTGTGTTCTCCCCAGTGTGAGCTGCTGTGTTCCCCCCAGTGTGAGCTGCTGTGTTCCCTACAGTGTGAACTGCTGTGTCCCCCCAGTGTGAGCTGATTTGTTCCCCCAGTGTGATCTGCTGTGTTCCCCCCAGTGTAAGCTGCTGTGTCCCTGTCTTCCCCCAGTGTGAGCTGCTGTGTCCCTGTCTTCCCCCAGTGTGAGCTGCTGTGTTCCCCCCAGTGTGAGCTGCTGTGTTCCCCCCAGTGTGAGCTGCTGTGTTCCCCCCAGTGTGAGCTGCTGTGTTCCCCCAGTGTGAGCTGCTGTGTTGCATCCAGTGTGAGCTGCTGTTTTGCATCCAGTGTGAGCTGCTGTGTTGCCTCCAGTGTGAGCTGCTGTGTTCCCTCGAGTGTGAGCTGCTGTGTTCCCTCCAGTGTGAGCTACAGTGTTCCCCCCAGTGTGAGCTGCTGGATTCCCCACAGTGTGAGCTGCCGTGTTCCCCCCAGTGCGAGCTGCTGTGTTCCCCCCAACGTGAACTGCTGGGTTCCCTCTAGTGTGAGCTGCTGTGTTCCCCCAGTGTGAGCTGCCGTGTTCCTCCCAGTGTAAGCTAATGTGTTCCCTCCAGTGTGAGCTGCTGTTTCCCCCCATTGTGAGCTGCTGTTTTCCCCCCATTGTGAGCTGCTTTGTTGCCCCCAGTGTGAGCTAATGTGTTCCCTCCAGTGTGAGCTGCTGTGTTCTCTCCAGTGTGAGCTGCTGTGTTTCCTCCAGTGTGAGCTAATGTGTTCCCTCCAGTGTGAGCTGCTGTGTTCTCTCCAGTGTGAGCTGCTGTGTTCTCTCCAGTGTGAGCTGCTGTGTTTCCTCCAGTGTGTGCTAATGTGTTCCCCCCAGTGTGAGCTGCTGTGTTCAAAGTTTGATTTGCTGTGTTTCCTCTAGTGGCAACTGCTGTGTACTCTCCAACAGGAGCTGCTGCATTTTCCCCAGTGTGAGCTGCTGTGTTCCCTCCAGTGTGAGCTGCAGTATTACCCCCAGTGTGAGCTGCCGTGTTCCCCCCAGTGTGAGCTAATGTGTTCCCTCCAGTGTGAGCTAATGTGTTCCCTCCAGTGTGAGCTGCGTGTTCCTCCCAGTGTGAGCTGCTGTTTTCCCCCCATTGTGAGCTGCTTTGTTGCCCCCAGTGTGAGCTAATGTGTTCCCTCCAGTGTGAGCTGCTGTGTTCTCTCCAGTGTGAGCTGCTGTGTTTCCTCCAGTGTGAGCTAATGTGTTCCCCCCAGTGTGAGCTGCTGTGTTCAAAGTTTGATTTGCTGTGTTTCCTCCAGTGGCAACTGCTGTGTACTCTCCAACAGGAGCTGCTGCATTTTCCCCAGTGTGAGCTGTTGTGTTCCCTCCAGTGTGAGCTGCAGTATTTCCCCCAGTGTGTGCTGCTGTTTTCCTCCCTATGTGAGCTGCTGTGTTCCTTCCAGTTTGAGCTACCATGTTCCCCCAGTGTGAGCTGCTGTGCTCCCTCCAGTGTGAGCTGCTGTGCTCCCTCCAGTGTGAGCTGCTGTGCTCCCTCCAGTGTGAGCTGCTGTGTTCCCTCCAGTGTGAGCTGCTGTTTTCCCCCCAGTGTTAGCTGCTGTGTTCCTCCCAGTGTTAGCTGCTGTGTTCCCTCCAGTGTGAGCTGCTTTGTTCCCTCCAGTGTGAGCTGCTGTGTTCCCCCCAGTGTGAGCTGCTGGGTTCCCTCCAGTGTGAGCTGCTGGGTTCCCTCCAGTGTGAGCTGCTGGGTTCCCTCCAGTGTGAGCTGCTGTGTTCCCCCCAGTGTGAGCTGCTGTGTTCCTCCCAGTGTGAGCTGCTGTGTTCCTCCCAGTGTGAGCTGCTGTGTTCCTCCCAGTGTGAGCTGCTGTGTTCCTCCCAGTGTGAGCTGCTGTGTTCCCTCCAGTGTGAGCTGCTGGGTTCTCCCCATTTTGAGCTAATGTGTTCTCTCCAGTGTGAGCTGCTGTGTTCCCCCTAGTGTGAGCTGCTGTGTTCCCTCCAGTGTGAGCTGCTGTGTTCCCCCCAGTGTGAGCTAATGTGTTCCCTCCGGTGTGAGCTTCCGTGTTCCCCCCAGTGTGAGCTGCTGTGTTCCCCCCAGTGTGAGCTGCTGTGTTCCCTCCAGTGTAAGCTGCTGTTTTCCCCCCAGTGTTAACTGCTGTGGTCCTCCCAGTGTGAGCTGCTTTGTTCCCTCCAGTGTGAGCTGCTTTGTTCCCTCCAGTGTGAGCTGCTGTGTTCCCCCCAGTGTGAGCTGCTGTGTTCCCCCCAGTGTGAGCTGCTGTGTTCCCCCCAGTGTGAGCTGCTGTGTTCCCCCCAACGTGAACTGCTGGGTTCCCTCCAGTGTGAGCTGCTGGGTTACCTCCAGTGTGAGCTGCTGTGTTCCCCCCAGTGTGAGCTGCTGTGTTCCTCCCAGTGTGAGCTGCTGTGTTCCTCCCAGTGTGAGCTGCTGTGTTCCTTCCAGTGTGAGCTGCTGTGTTCCCCCCCCAATGTGAGCTGCTTTGTTACCCCCAGTGTGAGCTGCTGTGTTCCCCCCATTGTGAGCTGCTGTGTTCCCCCCTAGTGTGAGCTGCTGTGTTCCCTCCAGTGTGAGCTGCTGTGTTCCCCCCTAGTGTGAGCTGCTGTGTTCCCCCCCAGTGTGAGCTGTTGTGTTCCCCCCCAGTGTGAGCTGTTGTGTTCCCCCCCAGTGTGAGCTGTTGTGTTCCCCCCCAGTGTGAGCTGCTGTGCTACCACCAGTGTGAGCTGCTGTGCTACCCCCAGTGTGAGCTGCTGTGCTACCCCCAGTGTGAGTTGCTGTCTTCCCCCCAGTGTGAGTTGCTGTCTTCCCCCCAGTGTGAGTTGCTGTCTTCCCCCCAGTGTGAGCTGCTGTGTTCCCCCAGTGTGAGCTGCTGTGTTCCCCCCCAGTGTGAGCTGCTGTGTTCCCGCCAGTGTGAGCTGCTGTGTTCCCTCCAGTGTGAGCTGCTGTGTTCCCTCCAGTGTGAGCTGCTGTGTCCCCTCCAGTGTGAGCTGCTGCGTCCCCTCCAGTGTGAGCTTATGTCTTCTCTCCAGTGTGAGCTGCTGTGTTCCTCCAGTGTGAGCTGCTGTGTTCCCCCCAGTGTGAGCTGCTGTGTTCCCTCCAGTGTGAGCTGCTGTGTTCCCTCCAGTGTGAGCTGCTGTGTTCCCTCCAGTGTGAGCTGCTGTGTTCCCTCCAGTGTGAGCTTATGTCTTCTCTCCGGTGTGAGCTGCTGTGTTCCTCCAGTGTGAGCTGCTGTGTTCCCCCCAGTGTGAGTTGCTGTCTTCCCCCCAGTGTGAGTTGCTGTCTTCCCCCCAGTGTGAGTTGCTGTCTTCCCCCCAGTGTGAGTTGCTGTCTTCCCCCCAGTGTGAGTTGCTGTGTTCCCCCCAGTGTGAGTTGCTGTGTTCCCCCCAGTGTGAGCTGCTGTGACCTCCCCAGTGTGAGCTGTTGTGTCCCCCCCCCCCGTGTGGGCTTCTTTGTTCCCTCGAGTGTAGGCTGCTTTGTGAGCTCCAGCATGAGCTGCTTTTATTTATTTATATATATATATATATATATATATATATATATATATATATATGAAATAATCAGTTTTTTTAGCAGTGTTTTCATTGTGTTTTATTTTTAAGAACATTCAATACTTCAGGTTTTTGGTTCTGCATGTTTTAATGAACATAGTTGATGAGAAGTCGTACAGTTCTAAAGGCTGTTAGATCAATCACCTGGTCTAGTAAGAGGCTGTTGTCATTTCTCCTGCAGCGTACGAAGCCTTTCTTGTGACACATTCAGATGCTGAGATGAAACATCTGATATTTTGGCCCTTCTGAGATTTTACAGGATCAAATGGAAATATCTGTGACACAGGAAAGAACTGAGGCCCTAATGATAACAAATAAAAACAAAGATGGAAAATTGTTACAGAACAATCTGTGTGAACGCTTTAAACAAGGGAACCAGAAAAACACAACTTTATCTCGCCTGTCTGTTCGAGATTACATTGAGTCACAGAATGTTATTCTGCCTGAACTGGAACATCTAACTAGTGTCAGGGATCGAGCAGTATTGAATTTGCTTGTCTAATTACATTGTCGAAACATTTAAAAATAAAAATAAAATAAAAGCCTTTTTCCTCTCGTTTGATTAATTCGTAACCTTGGAATTTAGAATAGACGTTTGCTAAGTGATGTGGATAATACCAAATAAACTAAATACAGTTGCTAATCTGATTAAAAAAAAAAAGAAATTTTACTTGAAACCCGTGAATGTGCTTTCATTCTTGCTGTTAATGTTACTCTGTTATTCAATGTTTTTTGCTAAATTGATGCAGATCAGGAAGGGGCAAGCCTTGGTACACAAATACTCTATTTTATAAGATACATTTGCCATACACTGATTGATTTTCAGCTACTTATATATGTCTGTAAATATTTTTCCTGTAAGCACATAGAATGTAAAATTTGATATCTACACCCTGCGGTCTTCATTAACTCAACCGGTATCATTAGGATATTTTAAAAGACCCCTCTGACATCATAGCCTGTCATGCCGCATTACACCAAAATACGGTTTGTCAGTCACAAATATTTAGGAATGGTAACCCGTCTACCAGCCAATAACAAGTGTAGTGATCTTATGTTAACCCCTTAAAACCGGAGGGTGTACTATTACGCCCTATTCTAAGCGGCTCTAAACGCTGCAGGGCGTAATAAAATGCCCTCCAGTTTTTTTTTACTTACCAGGTCGCCGGCGATCGTGGTTGGGGGGACTCCCAGGGAGCCCCTTGCAGCACATCTGACGTTCTGCAGCCCCCCCCCCCGGCCATGTGAGAGTGAGGTCCTTGTGAGGACCTCACAATCACATGGCCGGGTTAGCTGGCTGCTGCATTGCCAGCATGGGGACTAACTGTAATGACAGGTAGTCCCCCTGCTGGCTGGAAATAAAATAAAATAAATAAAATAAGTGTAAAAAAAAAATATATATATATATATATATATACCGTATATACTCGAGTATAAGCCGAGTTTTTCAGCACATTTTTTGTGCTGAAAAACCCCAACTCAGCTTATACTCGAGTCACTGTCTGTATTATGGCAATTTACATTGCCATAATACAGACTGGGGGCTGGCAGCGAGCGCTTACCTCTCCTGCAGCTCCTGTCAGCTCCCTTCTCCTCCGCGGCGGTCCGTTCAGCACCTCGGTCAGCTCCCAGTGCAAGTCTCGCGAGTGCCGCGGGGTCATAGTGCGGCTCTCGCGAGACTTACAGTGTGAGCTGACAGAGATGCTGACCGGACCGCCGCGGAGGAGAAGGGAGCTGACAGGAACTGCAGGAAAGGTAAGTAACAGCTCTGCCAGCCCCCTCCCCCCCCCCACTGAACTGCCAATGCCACTGGACCACCAGGGAAGGAGAGCCCCCCTCCCTGCCATGTATCAAGCAGGGAGGGGGGACGAAATAAAATTAAATAAAATAAAAAATAATACAAAATAATAATTAAATTTAAAACAAATAATAATAAAAAATAATAATAAAAAATTATTAAAATAATTGTAAAAAAAATACTAAAATTGCCCACCCCCCACCAAGGCTCAGCTACACACACACACACACACACACACACACACACACACACACACAGACACACTGCACTCATACATACACACACTGCACTCATACACACACGCTGCACTCATACACACACACGCTGCACTCATACACACACGCTGCACTCATACACACACGCTGCACTCATATTAAATGCCTACTGCCATCTGTGCTAACCTATTACTAGACAACCCAACATCTGTGCAATCATAAATGTTTGTGATATACTCGCCAACACTTGTAACAGTGCCCTGCATGGGATAAATGAGCAGTGAAGAGTGTCCATAGCGCATAAAGATCCCAACACTGATATAAAGGAGAAAAGGTGATATCTGATCACAGTATGAACAATATTCTAGATTTAATATCTCTGTAACAAGACCCGATCATGGTGAGTTCGTTCAAAGATCAAGCTAAAAGGACCTTTTTCCATCTATGTTTGGAACAATATAAAGAATTTATATATATATATATATTGTAACGGACCATTTCAGCAGAAAAGGGGTAAAAATCCGTTTAGGCGATAATCCCCTTTTCACAGACAGGCACAGCTACTGTAAAAGCACCAAAACTCACGAATTCGGATATAAATGAATGCACCAAACTCCCGAACTGCATACAAGGGAATAAGGTAGCACTCCAAACTGGAACCTCACGAATAGCTGCTAGCAGACGAACAGGAAAAGCAGACATCAGCTTACACTCCTAGCAATCAATCTCCAACAGCATACAGTGAATCCCCCCAAGAACGAGACAAGGCTCCATGTTGAGGGTCAAGCAGTGGTCTGTTTATTGAGGGCTACCTGCCCCTGTATTTATGCAGGTCTCCCACCTGGTGGACACTCCCCTAGGGGACCAAATGGAAGACTGAAACAGCAGACAGACATGTATCACTTTCGTACACACAGCCACAATACTTTCCCACAATGCATCCTTGTTAAGACACCTTTTGTCTTAATAAGTAAGTCACCGTTTAGTCTACCTTCCCCTCTCGCCGTATCAAGTCCTTGTTCGTATACTGTATAATCCACGAACCATAACCAGGGGAAGTAGTAATCTCTCGAGTAACGATATCCACCAAACGGCATAAGTTCCCAATAATAGTCCTTGAGCGTAAATAAGAATCCCCCCAATAACGAGACTGAAGCTCCGTGTTGAGGGTCAAAACAAGATCTGAGGACTGGAACATCCAGCCTGCTTTTTATTAGGAAAAGGCACACACAGGGCACTCCCAGGGGGAGGATGAAAATAACCAATTATACACAGGGTAACACCCCCACCTCTCCTCCCCTCAGATAATCACATAACACAATTATACTGTACAATAATTCACCCCAGTTATGGATGTACCCCAAAACCAGGGGGTACACCCTTGAGTCCACGGATCTTCTAGCCGAAAAGAGTTCCACAAGTTTTGGCCCTGCAGTCGGTCTCCGTTCGCCGGTTAAAATCATACGAAATCCTCATCATCCACAACTATCTCCGAGTTCGCTGGATTCCCCATAGCTGATTACAAGTAACTACCGAATGGCTCGTCGTTCGGTAGTTCCAACACGAACTTCTGGGTGTATGGATGTCTCAGCGGTGTTCGCATGTTTGGGTATCCGTTTTTAGTTCCACGCGTTCACAGGCAAACACCGCTGTTCGTACGCAAGATGGCCGCGAACACGTGCAACAGTCCCAAAATGGCGGCCACCCATATGTTAGACAGGGAGTTCGTGCGAAATGAGGTGAACGGCTGGAAAACAGGCTGGAACGGTAAAACATGCTTTATAACATCACAAATCAGTCCTTTAGACGGATGGCCTAAAATAGCCGAATCCACGAAAGTACTAGACAGACGGATGGTTCCGTCACAATCCTGGTTTCCTCCTCTCTGTCCTGGAGATAATTAGAGAAGTAATTCACTTATCTCCCAGGACAAAGGCAAGACTCCATTATACACGTGGTGACACAGAAACAGTATATCAATTTAAAATACATAAAGACACATTTTATACATAAAACACAGACATGTAACATATCCCCAGATAGCTCAGGTCTGGGTGCACATTATTAGGTGAATGGCATGCAGACCACCCGAATACAGTTTAAGTGCCATGGAGCCAAAGTCTTTAATTATACGAACAGGCTCCATGGCATTGCTATCTGGGTTAAAGCATTCACATAAAACATAAAATACCGAATTTCCCTGCATTCACCAAATCCATACGAATTAGAACCAGGGGCTGGAGGTTCAGCGGTGCCTGCACGTAAAAGTGTCCGATTTTGGTGCATGAAAGCCGTGCAGAAAAGCGCTGGCTGCCCGGGGAGCTCCAGAACACCGCCACCTAGCGGCCGCAAAGTGTAATAGCAGGCACAAAGTTAACAAGCAATTAAGCTGCGGTTCACCGCAGCTTCAGGGAGGTAAATAGGAGGCACACTCCAGCTCCTGGGTGGCCAATTAACAGCGCCGGCCGGCTTCCCACGGCTCTGGGAAGGTTGCTAAACGTCTGTTTGTTCGGTAGATGAAATCTACCGAACTGCTGTGCAGAAAGGGAGAAATAAATCCTTCTGCACATTAAAATTAACCCTTTAGCTGCCGGTCCATAATCCAAAGGCAGCAGGCGGGCAACCAGGCTCCTCCAATACAATGTGGCGAGATTGGTTTCGTCACATATATATATATATATATATATATATATATATATATATATATATATATATATATATATATATTTATATATAGACAAAAAATAGGGTTGATCCAACTATAGGGAAATAAAGAGAAACATAGTGCAACTCTGTGGAACCTAAATTGGGTATTAATTTGTGCCAATGGGTCACTCACACTTTAACTGGTTAAACAGGGCATTCAGTAATCATTAGATATCTCAAGTTGCATCTTGCTTCCAATAGCTGGTATTGCAGATCTCAGCAGCATGTAAAACAAAAGGCATCCAAAATGAGATGTAGGTAGATGGAGATAAAGTATAAACATAATTTATTACTTACACAGAAGTAAGATTCAATCAGCATAAAATATAAATAAAATCTGTCCACAATCTGTCCAACGCGTTTCTTCCCACTCAGGGACTTCTTTTCAGTGATAAGACAGGTATACAATGCATAAAAATATTCCCCCCTCCCTCCCTCCCTCTTAAATACACCCCACAATTAGTTGATAGATGTCATCCACATGATCAAGTTGTAATTACTTCCTGGTTCCGGATGTATGACGTCATCACGTTTCGTTAGCGGTCATGCATTCCAAATGTGTTCCACAGGCTCTCTCTACTTGCATGGGGGTTCTTGCATTCCACCATGCGTTCCACCAATGCCGAACAGTTCATAGTTATATCAGTAAGTGATGAAAAAAAGTACTTTTAAAAATAATGAATAACAAGTATATCCATATTATACACATATGTATATGTGTGCATATACAAATCATGTCAATCAATATAATGAAAAATATTAATAAAAATTATGACAAGGGTCTGCATAACCATGTGTTTATTTCCAATGTACCTTATTTAAATTTAAAGGGATGTAACCCACAATTATCTAGGTGGGTAGATTGTTCTCTCTGTAACAATATTAATTCACTTTTTTTTATCTTCCTTCATTTTCTCCATATCTATTTCATAATAATGAGTAATTTATAGTAAAAGGTTTTTTAGAAGACATATAACTACTCCATTAGACAGAAAAGACTTATTAATTCCTTTATATGTGTCTCTCCAAAAAAGCTTTTAAATCTTAGGGAAAATGTTCCCTTTGTATTTTGCCATTGAGGTAACATATTGTTATGGAGAGAGACCCCTTACAGTGATATGCATAAAAAGATAAACATAAAAAATCCAAACACCATGAAATAGAGATTGAGGTGGGATGGAAAGTATAGAAGATAAAGGACCTCAGTAGAGCAGCTATAGGTGTTCAATCCAAGAAACACCATATATCTATATCTAGGTGTAGCCCCATAGGTTGCAGAGTTTTTAACATATTGATCCAATATGTTTCACGTTGGGCTACATTTTTTTTTATTAAATTGCCACCTCTCCTGTAGTTCTCTGTTTTTTCTAGACCTAAATAATAAAAATCTTTCCAACTGAACTTACTGCATGTGATGCAATGCATTGGGACTAAATGTTTATTTGATTTCTTTCTGATATTATTATGGTGTCCCAGAATACGTTCTTTTAATTTCCTACAGGTCCGACCCACATACTGCTTCCCGCAGGGACACTGCAGGACATATACTACATTTTTAGTTTCACAGTTTATATTTGATTTTATATTAAACTGTTACGGTACTTTTACACTTTTTGTCACTTAATAGTCTCTGTGTTCTACAAGCCTTGCATTTATTGCATGAACTGAAACCTTTCCCTCCCTCTATTGAACTATTTCTATGTATCTTTTTTAAAGCATAACTGGGCGCTAATATGTTTTTCAAATTTCTTGCTTTTAAAAAAAATCATCGGAGCCTTTTTTGGAAGTACCTTCCCCAAAACTGGATCTTTCAACAAGATGTCCCAATGCCTTTTTAAGATTTTTCTTATCTCATGGTGCTGTGTATTAAATTGGGTAATAAAAGCGTATTTATAATTCTCTTTCTGTGTCTTATTCTTTTTCTTTCGTTTTAATAGTTCCTTTCTACTTAACTCTCCAATCTTGGATGCCTCCTGTTTCAAAGCTTTTTTTTTTTTTTATATCAGCTTATTGGATAAATAATTGACCTGCTCATAGTAGTCATTATCTTTAGAACAATTCCTCCTGAATTCGGATTAGCTGTCTTTTAGGTATTGAATTTAGCCAATTTTCATGATGACAGCTTTTTTTTTTTTTTAATTCTTTATTTTGGTTGTGCAGGTGGTTACAGTATTTCAATAAGCGCCACAACAGCGTGGTTCCATTTTCGTACAAGTTAAACAGTGGCATGATAGTTTGCACATTTTTTTTTAATGTAACATGCTTAACTAAACAGTTGTCGCCTATGCTATGGTAGAGATTGCATGAACACGTTTAAAACAGAGCAGTATCTGGCTACAAAGTACAGAAAAGTACTTAAGCTATGAATGTTGAGGTTATAGGAATAACAGTACATGCAATGAGGAATTCAATATACAATAGATGTAGGCATAGCTTGGTAGTTTGGTAACTATTAGCAGTACCTCATTATTTGTATTAATAAAACAAAAGCAAGCTAATGCCGGGGTGGTTTACTTAGATTGGGGTCCCAGTATCTGGCCCAAGGGTGACCCGTGGCATTATACCCTAAAGGTCTGCTGGATGTCTTAATTGAGCTGGTTGAGATTTACAGCCAGTGTGTATGCCTATGCATGTCCCCTGCGTGGTGTTGTTTTGCCCTGGTGGCTTGTGTGTTACGTGCTGCAAAGAGGGTGTGTACGCTCATGGGCATTGAATTGTATATAGCAAACTGATATGATGACAGCTTTTTAATGTATAAAGCTGTTTCCTTCAGTCTCCTTAAAGTAGCACTTTGAATGAACTCTGCCCTGATCGACATAAAACGTTATATCCCAAAAATTAATAATATCAGTATTATATGTGTGGGTGAATTTCAAACCATAATTATTAATATTGATGTATTTCAAGAACTTTTCTAATTCCTGTTTTGTTCCCTTCCAAAATTAGCAGTACGTCATCTATAAAACGTCTCCATAGGACCAGGTTTGCAACCCAGCTAAGCCCCCCCATATAGAGTTGGCTTCCCAATCTCTCATGTATATGTTGGCATAGCTGGGGGCAAACCTGGTCTCCTTGGCAGTGCCAGTTTGTTGTAGATAGAAAACTTCATTAAAATAAAAATAATTGTGATGTAGGATAAAGTATATACCGTTCAGCAGAAAGTTTCTTAGGGAGCTATGTACATTGACATCTTCTTTTATAACTTTTTCTACTGCTGCTATGCCCACCTTATGTTTAATGATAGTGTACAATGAAGTAGCGTCTATTGTGACCCATATGTCATTTTTTCCCCAGTGTTTGTTATCTAGAATTTCTAGAATATGGGCCGAATCTTTTATATATGAAGGGGCCTCTGGCATATTTTTGTAAATGGTGGTCAATAAATTCTGATAAGTGGGCCGTTATTGAATTAATCCCACTAATGATGGGTCTTCCCGGGGGTTCTACAGGGTTTTTGTGCAGTTTTGGTAAAAAGTAAAAATGTAATATCTCCGTAACAAGACCCGATCATGGTGAGTTTGGTCAAAGATCAAGCTAGAAGGACCTTTTTCCATCTATGTTTGGAACAATATAAAGAATATATATATATATATATATATATATATACAATGAAGAACGAGTGCACTCAAGAGGACTTAGTAGAAAGTAATGTGTTTATTCACAAACGTGCCATTGATAGGTTCAACGTTTCAGTCCTCGCAGGACTTTTATCAAGACCTGGTCTTGATAAAAGTCCTGCGAGGACTGAAACGTTGAACCTATCAATGGCACGTTTGTGAATAAACACATTACTTTCTACTAAGTCCTCTTGAGTGCACTCGTTCTTCATTGTATATACTGACGGCTGAGGCAGCACCGAGGCGAGCACAAGACCGGTACATTGAGTGCGGAGTTCTCGATATTTATATATATATATATATATAAATAAAGATTGTACTATGTTTGTGTGAATCCTAATCCAAGAATCTCTGAGTGACATGGTTCCGAGAGAATTAGATTAAATATATAAATACACACTGGGCAAAATACATATAAAAACCTTGGACTTGAGCAGTAACACATACTGAACTTTGTGTGGACCACCAGCCTAGTATTAAAATTCAGATCTTATATACATATTATTAATCCATCAGAAAGTACAATTATTACGCCATGTTATCAGTTTGACTTGTGCATGATGAGAAAATTCAGATATTGTCCCCCCAAAAATAAGGACAAACAAATATCAGCCGAATGTTAGTTTGGAACAGCTGAATTTCAGAACCAAGAGTTTGAATTGGATCATTTTAGTTGACAGATCAAGTGAAAAAAAAAAAGAAACCAATAGTGGAATAAATAAATAAATAAATATATATATATATACATTATGCCCATTTGTTATAATGTTTACACTCAGAGAGTGTTTTGGGAATGTGAATTTGCTCCATTAGCAGCGGTTTTCTTTCCGATACCCAAAAGCAGTTGGCAATTTCTGCATTGTTTATTTGTAAACCTTTTATAAATTATACGTTGATTCTGTCCTTTTTAAGGAGATATTTTCTTTATGCATTCAAATAATTTGCCTAAAGACGGACTGTATGAGTTATCTCACGGAGAGGCAGATAAGGATCTCTATTTTTTCCTATTGATTGGAAATGTTGCCTTTATTAATTTAATAAGCTTTGATTAAATGCATTAGTGCATTTTTAATAATTAACTATATCCAGGGCAAAAGTAGGGATTTAACAAAATTAATTGCTTTCTCTTTAATGTTAAAAAAGAACGATGACACACGCTTAATATGTATAACTGTAGCGCAAAATCAATCAATATGCTCTCACTATTCGTTTTGTATTATTGTATTCTGCCAAACTGCTAATCCATCTAATTTACTGTTCCCACATCTTACAATTATTAATGTGTCAATATTTTTTAAGCTTAAAAAGACCACTATTCTTTAAAACCATGGGACATTCAAATCTTTAAATTTCAGCAAAAACACATGGCTCAAAGCAAATGGAGAACTTTAATTATTCTTCCTTACATGATGTGTTTCTTGGTTATAAATGAGCCGCAGGGTAGAAAATGTGATAAAACAAACATGAAAAATAAATGAATGTATGCACGCAGATAAAAGTTTGGTAATTTTTCCAAATGCTAATAGCTTCGGTATCATTTTCCCTAGTTAATGTTCGCAAGTTTTTTGTTTTTTTTTAAATTATAACAATTATTTGAATAGAATATTAAGTGAGCTTTCTGTCTCATTATAGGAGCAGGCATGCTCTTTTTGGGTGATGTATGAGTTCATTAAAACTGATTGTATCTCAAAACATTGAGAAGGCACATATTCAAAGGAGCGACCAAGTAGCTCCCGCCTTGAGAACATTCAACTGCAGATCCAACAAAACAAAGGCATGGGCAAACATTGGGAAAGGGTCAAAGGCAGATTTATCGGACACAAACAATGTTTCAGCTCAAAAACATTTCCGCTTGAAACATGCTCTCTTTGAGCTGAAACGTTGTTTATATCAGTTGTTTATATCAATAAATATGTCTTGAACTTCTTCCTAATTTGTGCACAGTCCTTTGTTTTGTTAAATTTAAAGTTAAACTTAATCAGCTAAAAAGTCATTTAGTTTTTGGATCAAATTAATTAACAGTAAATAACATCACGCCATATTTAGATTAGAGTGAATTCCACATTTGGAGGAGAGTGAATTCCATATTTGGAGGAGAGTGCATTCCATATTTGGAGGAGAGTGAATTCCATATTTGGAGGAGAGTGCATTCCATATTTGGAGGAGAGTGCATTCCATATTTGGAGGAGAGTGCATTCCATATTTGGAGGAGAGTGCATTCCATATTTGGAGGAGAGTGCATTCCATATTTGGAGGAGAGTGCATTCCATATTTGGAGGAGAGTGCATTCCATATTTGGAGGAGAGTGCATTCCATATTTGGAGGAGAGTGCATTCCATATTTGGAGGAGAGTGCATTCCATATTTGGAGGAGAGTGAATTCCATATTTGGAGGAGAGTGCATTCCATATTTAGATGAGAGTGAATTCCACATTTGGAGGAGAGTGAATTCCATATTTGGAGGAGAGTGCATTCCATATTTGGAGGAGAGTGGACAAAATATATGCAATATCAAAGTTACATTTCATTACTTTTAAAGGACAACTAAAGGCACCAATGCCACTTCATCTCAACGAAGTAGAGTGGTTGCAGTGATCCTTTAGTTTTAACCCTGCGAAACGATTGGCGTTTAGTAGATACGGTTCAATACGCCTCTAGTGGATAGTGGTTCTCACATCTAACCTCCGCATGCACTTTTCATGCCTAACGCTTCTCTATTGGGGACATTGAATGAACCATTTAGAAGAGTCGTTGTGATGAGAGGAACTCAATATCAGCACTTATTCCTTTTTTTATTTAGTGTTATGTAGTTTTATTTAGATTTAGTGTTATGTAGTTTTATTTAGATTTAGTGTTATGTAGTTTTATTTAGATTTAGTGTTATGTAGTTTTATTTAGATTTAGTGTTATGTAGTTTTATTTAGATGCAGTGTTATGTAGTTTTATTTAGATTTAGTGTTATGTAGTTTTATTTAGATTTAGTGTTATGTAGTTTTATTTAGATTTAGTGTTATGTAGTTTTATTTAGATGCAGTGTTATGTAAATAGCCTTGTATTTCTAACGGTATAGTGCTAATTTAAAGCATGCTTACAGTAACGTTGCAACTGGAGTCTAATATCTCCAAATGTTAATACATAACAGATGATCTGCCTGCTATGGTTTAGAAATATTCTTCAAAAAGATGGTATCATCTCATGTTCCAATAGAATGTAAGCTCGTTTGAGCAGGGTCCTCTTCAACCTATCGTTCCGTATGTTTTCTTATTGTAATTGTCCTATTTATAGTTAAATCCCCCCTCTCATAATATTGTAAAGCGCTACGGAATCTGTTGGCGCTATATAAATGGCAATAATAATAATAATATTGGGGGGAAATTAAGGGTTATCGATAGGTGCCAGCATTTTTACAGACAGCATTTAAAAAAAGGCAGTGGGCTCTAATGCTGTGTATGAATGTAAGACTATGATTTGGTCAAAATCTTTCAGATGCAAATTGGGGAAATCAGCCGAAAAAAAACGAGTTTCTACATTAGGAAAGAGGAGAAATTTTACATACTCACATACATCTTTATATTCACATGCAATACTGCTGGAGCCTATAAAGCTCACTTTGCACAGTGATACATTTTAGTCTCAAATGAGGAGAAGGGAGTGAGGGATGTCTCTGGGTTCATTACAGGCCATAAGTACAGACTGCAAAAATAGCCTACAATGCCCTCTATAGAGGTCAGGTAATAGGTTCTAGCAGGTAACTGCATTTTCACTATGTAAGCATTACACCCACTTGTTGTTATAGTGTTTGCACATAGAGAGTCTTTTAGGAATGTGAATTTTCCCAATTAGCAGCAGATTTTATATCAATACTCAAATGTTATTGGCTATTTCTTCATTGTTTGTTTGTAAACCTTTAATCAATTATAAGTCTCCTTTTTATAATACTATGCAATCTATCATCACCTTAAAGTAAACAAATGTTACTATTATTATTTAGGTATTTTAACACTTTGTAATTTAGGTGCTAATGAGTGTTAATATGTAAAATAAGTGCAAATGTATGTTAAACGTGTATGTAAGCATAATTAATATTTACACGCACAATTATTCATTCGTGAATGAGAATATTTACATATGGTTCATGTATTAGCGTGTTTGTAAATGTTTATATATTAGGGTGTGTCTGTACATGTTCATGTATGAGGGTGTTTGTAAATGTTTATATATTAGGGTGTGTCTGTACATGTTCATGTATGAGGGTGTTTGTACATGTTTATATATTAGGGTGTGTCTGTGCATGTTCATGTATGAGGGTGTAAATAGGTATGTATTAATGTATGAGACTGTGTGCATTCAGCAGTAGTTGTGTTCATGGAATCATACGTGTATATGTAGATGAATATATATATATATATATATATATATAACGGATGAATGCATATAGACACATTTAACGTGAACCATGCATGAAAAACTTCATGAAAAATCATTTAGTTTTCTTCACAAACTGCCTTCACTTCCCACTCACCCCCTTTTGACACTATAAAAATCTGTCAAACCTGATAGTTCTGCTCCAGCTCTTATTGTACCACATTTAGCTGGACACCAATTCATATCATTCTCAGCCACGCTCTTAATGATCTCCTCTGAGGTCAGCTAAACTACAGAAGATATATTTGTTATCATAAACTAGACTTGGACATTCGTTTTTTGAATAATCCCCATTCAGACTAAAATAGACTCATTCGTCCTTTCGTCCATCTTCCGAATCTCTACACGGCACAGCGGAAGAATAAACTTTAAAAAAAGGAATCTCACAATGAAGAAATATCTTGCATGCGTGAATTATTAATAAGCTAATTCTTTATGATTCATAAAATTGGTAAACTGACGTGGATTACCTTATTTATAGGTATCAAATTAGGAAGCTGTTGTGTTTAGTAGGTCGCTCAGTTATTTGGTACCTTGAATATGGCAAGCCTACACAAGATACCAAATTAGGGAGCTATTTGCTTATCTAATTATCTCAAGCACTGAAGATTCGCTGGTGATCACTGCATTACATTAGTCTGAATGCAAATCCCACAAGGAAGCTGTCAAATTTAGTCCAGTATTTATTGACTGAGCGACGAAATTCATTTTAAAAAAATAACATTTATTTCTGAACTTATTTGAACAAACTAAAAAAATTAAAATTCGATAAACGTTATTTGAGTGCTGAAAACTCACAATATCAAAGTGCAGCATGAATATTTTGCTTTGATATAAATTTTGGTCTAAAGAGAAAATAAAACCTATTGACAAAAACATTAAAAAGACCGCTTTCCAGCTGATTGATTTGAATACTTTTAATGTGAGTATTACCAATTAACTTTTCAAGTTCTAACTGCCCTTTTCAGGAGAGAGAATTAGACAGCATGAATTGATTTTCTCTGTAATTGTAATTAAAGCTTGATTCACAGAACCCGCAGTATGTTTGAAGGATGCCATTGTGCTCAGAGATACTGAATTGCCAAATTTGTGTCTCTGAAAACGGCACGTTTTCATTTTTTTAAATTGCAACATGAAAGGAATCGAAGATTCTGAAATGGAAGGATTTCAGATGAAAGCTGCAGTATTGCCATTTAACTTTACAAACTAGCGTTCTGCATTTTGAGGCTACTAACTAGGTGTTCAATTAAACAAGAATAGCCGTGAACATGTTAAATTAATAAATATTTCTAAGGAAAATGAGTGAAAATGGACTTTAGACAAAATTAGATCTTGCAAACTTTAGATTTTAAACACTTTCTATACCCAGGTGGTCACAGTATCTAAGTGCAGTTTACTGGGTTTTCAGGGAATTAGTTGTGGCTTGACCTCATGTGTCCAGTAGACCACCGTCATTCCCTCACGGCAATAGTTAGGTTAGACACCCTGTAATCAAAGGGGGAACTCATGGAGGCAACTTTGTCATCTCTGCTGTTTGCCGGCTCTTCAGGGATTAGAGTCTGAATCCTGGCTGGGCCTACAATATTGGCTTAGTGAGCATAAAATATAAATCTTAGGCAGACTCCTTCAAAACTGCCGTGAGGGACAGAAAAAAAAACTTCCGATGGGAAGGGGGAGGATCTATTTATACTAATCTCAAAGTTCTATTTCCTGTCATCTCTGCCATGAGGGGAGGAGCTATCCCTATTTCCCATGAGTGACACTTTTGATCAGAAAAATGGGTTTAATTAGGACTTTTTATTTTTTTTTTATGTCCATCTTCCATTTCAAGAAGAAAAACATGTACTGTATATACTCGAGTATAAGCCAACCCGAATATAAGCCGAGGCCCCTAATTTTACCCCCCAAAAAATGGGAAAACTTATTGACTCGAGTATAAGACTAGGGTGGGAAATGCAGCAGCTACTGGTAAATTTCGAAATAAAATTAGATCCTAAAAAATTATATTAATTGAATATTTATTTACAGTGTGTGTATATAATGAATGCAGTGTGTGTGTGTATGAATGCAGTGTGTGTATGAATGCAGTGTGTGTATATGAGTGCAGTGTGTGTATATAATGAATGCAGTGTGTGTATGAATGCAGTGTGTGTGTATGAATTCAGTGTGTGTGTGTGTATGAATGCAGTGTGTGTATGAGTGCAGTGTGTGTGTATGAATGCAGTGTGTATATAATGAATCCAGTGTGTGTGTATGAATGCAGTGTATGTATGAGTGCAGTGTGTGTATGAGTGCAGTGTGTGTGTATGAGTGCAGTGTGTGTATGAGTGCAGTGTGTGTGTATGAGTGCAGTGTGTGTATGAATGCAGTGTGTGTATGAGTGCAGTGTGTGTGTGTATGAGTACAGTATGTGTGTGTATGAGTGCAGTGTGTGTGTGTGTGTGTATGAATGCAGTGTGTGTGTATGTGTTGCAGAGCCTTGGTGGGGGGGTGGGCCTTTTTATTATTATTTTTTAATTATTATAATTTTAATATTATTATTTTTTTGTTATGTTAATATATTTTTTTATTTTATTATTATTATTTTTTTTTTTATAAATATTATTATTTTATTTTATTAATATTTTTTTCCGGCCCCCCTCCCTGCTTGATACATGGCAGGGAGGGGTGCTCTCACTCTCTGGTGGTCCAGTGGCATTGGCAGTTCAGTGGAGGGGGGCTGGCAGGAAGCACTTACCTCTCCTGCAGCTCCTGTCAGCTCCCTTCTCCTCTGCGCTGGTCCGGTCAGCTCCCTCTGCCAGCTCACACTGTAAGTCTCGCGGCCGCGCTATGACCGTGCGGCTCTCGCGAGACTTACACTGGGAGCCGACAGGGGAGCTGACCGGACAGGCGCGGAGGAGAAGGGAGCTGACAGGAGTGGTAAGTAACAGCTCTCTGCATGCCCCCTGTCTTTATTATGGCAATGTAAGTTGCCATAATACAGACATTGACTTGAGTATAAGTCGAGTTGGGGTTTTTCAGCACATACAAATTTTATACTTTAGACTTATACTCGAGTATATACGGTAAATATCAAGGGAATAGACTGGCAATGCTGGATTGGTAAGGGAATCCTATTTCTTGGAATACAGCCATCCTTAATGATGTCCCCATTATACTATTTCTGCCGCCACCCTGGGCTCTCGGAGGGACAGAGCTGTATATCCCCCCACTCTCTTATCATTTGGTTGCTGCCCATTTTTCATGGGTGGTGGCAGGGAGGGACAATCCCAGGTCCTGTACTATGTTCATTGCCTTATCCTACCATAGATGGAACGGGGACAATCATGATTGAGCAGCCATAGAGCTATTAATGGATAAACAGGTGCTGGCTGCTCACCATTCCGGAGACCTTCTACCACCCTCAGCATATCACTTGAGTGTTATTTTTACGATTGTTATATGGGGGCATAATGACACCCATATGATTGTATTTATTTCACAAGTGGAATGTACTGCTTTTATTCCACACACTGGAAGGTACTGAATGCGATGTACTCATTTGGTAGAAATGATTGAATTCATAACTAGTCAGCCTTTAGTAAATATGGCAACAATAAATCTGGTTGCAATTGGCTAATTCTAGCAGAATGTTATTTTACACAGAGGCTTTTGCCAAAGTAACCAAGTGAGTTCCAATGAAAGCCATCAAGTTTTAAAGGGATCCTATAAGCACCAAAACAACTTTAGCTTAACCGCGGGACATTCTATGCCGCCCTTAAGGAAGCGGCTCTAAATGCCGCAGGGCTGCATAGAATGTCCCCACGATCTTATGTACTTACCCGGTTGCCGGTGGTCCCACGCTGGCGATCGCGGTATGGGGACTCACGTGGGAGCCCAGGGAGTCCCCCTCCTTCCTCTTCGGCCCGTCTGGGCCATGTGATCGCGAGGTCCTTGCAAGGATCTCGCGATCACATGGACGGCATAGCCGTTCAAGGCAATGCCAGCAGGGGGAGTCACAAACACTGTCCAAAATTGCCGTTCAAATTAGTTTTTTGCATTTTCAAATATTAACACTAACTTTGGCCAGTGTTTGTGACCAAGTGGCTACTAAAAAAGACTGGACATACACCATTTGCAATACCGTGGGTTGTCTACTTTTGCAAATGGTATGCAATCATGGGGGTAATTCTTATTCCTGGGCTACCATACGGTCTCAAAGGCAACGTAACCAATCTGACAAATTTCAATGTGAAAAAACTGAAAAATGTAACACGCTATATTTGACTTCGAACCTGTACATAGTGGGTACTGTTTTACACGTGAGACATCGCTGAATACAAATATGTGTATTTTATTGCAGTAAAAGCAAACAGTATTATGACATTCACAGAATGTTACATAGAACTAAAAAAAAAAAAAAAAAATCTTATTTTTCCCCATTTTTTTATATTTTATTCATATGGTTTGCATTCATATGGTTTGCGTCTTTCTCAAAAGGGAACAAATGTTCTCAGTGAGCAGTTCAGAGGTTTTGCTAGGATGTATTTAAACTAGGAGGGGGGGGGGGGGCAAAAGGGTGATAAAACATCAATCCAATTGTCCCCCAAAACAAGGACAGAAGGTGCCTGTAGCAAGTGTGTTAAAAAATGATAAGCTTAGAGTCATGCCTACAAATGCTCGCAGTTTAGGGAATAAGATCCATGAACTTGTGGCAATAATGGCAACTGTTAGTGTAGATTTAGTCGCTGTTACTGAGACATGGTATAATGAGAAAAATGACTGGGACATAGCAATACCAGGGTACTCTTTATATAGAAAAGACAGGGAAGGCAAGGAAGGGGAGGGGTGGCCCTGTATGTAAAGGATAGCATAAAATCTAGCCAAATAAAGGTTAGTGAGGCGAACATAGAGTCCGTTTGGGTTACGTTAGAATTTGGTAATCACACAGTAACTCGTGTAGGTGTGATTTATAGGCCCCCAGGACAAATTGAAGAGTTAGATAATCTACTAGTTGAAGAAATAGCTAAAATGACAATGAAGGGGGAAGTTATCATTATGGGTGACTTTAATCTTCCTGATGTGAATTGGAAAACAAAAATAGCTACTTGTGCCAGGAGCACACATATTCTAAACTCCCTACTGGGATTGTCTCTAAAACAAGTCGTTGAGGAGCCAACTCGTAAAGAGGCCATACTAGATTTAGTGCTAACAAATGGAGATTTGGTATCAGATATTACTGTAGGTGAAAGTTTAGGATCCAGTGATCATCAGTCAGTGTGGTTTAATATAAGAACAGTGACTGAGTCACACCACACAAAAACAAAAGTTTTAGACTTTAGAAAAACAGACTTTTCTAAAATTAGAATATGTGTAAAGGAGTCATTATCAGACTGGAGCAATTTAAATGGAGTCCAAAAGAAATAGGATTATTTAAAAGTTGCACTACTGAAGGCAACAGAAAATTGCATTATGCTTGTCAGTAAAAGCAAAAAATTCAAGAAACCACTGTGGTACTCTGCAGATGTGGCCAAAATAGTAAAAAACAAAAAGTTAGCATTTAGTAATTATAAAAAACCCAGAGTGAGGAAGACAGAATGACCTATAAGATTAGGCAGAAAGAGGCTAAGCAAGTTATAAGAGCTTCCAAATCACACACAGAAGAGAAAATAGCACAGTCAGTAAAAAAGGGGGACAAAACTTTTTTTAGATACATAAATGAGAAAAGAAAAGTAAAACAAGGATTAGTTAGATTAAAAACAAAAGAAGGAAGGTATGTAGATGAGGATAAAGGTCTAGCTGACTTCCTCGATGAATATTTTTGTTCGGTATTTACAGATGAAAATGAAGGAAAGAGACCTCAGTTAAGAAAAAGGATAAATGAGTCATTTATTACACGTGAGTTTACAGAGGAAGAGGTTCTATTTCAACTGTCAAAAGTAAAGACAAATAAGTCAATGGGACCTGATGGAATACACCCAAAGCGATTAAAAGAGCTTAGTGGTGTACTAGCAAAACCATTAACAGATTTATTTAACAAATCATTGATAACTGGAGTAGTCGCAGAAGATTGGAAGTTAGTGAATGTTGTGCCCATTCACAAGAAAGGTAATAGGGAGGAGTCTGGCAACTATAGGCCAGTAAGCCTTACTTCAGTAGTGGGGAAAGTGATGGAAACCATGTTAAAGGATAGGATTGTTGAACATCTAAAAACACATGGATTTCAAGATCAGAGACAACATGGGTTTACTTCAGGGAGATCATGCCAAACTAATCTTATTGATTTTTTTGATTGGGTAACTAAAATTATAGATTAGGGTGGTGCAGTAGACATTGCTTACCTAGATTTCAGTAAGGCTTTTGACACTGTTGCACATAGAAGGCTTATCAATAAACTACAATCTTTGAGTTTGGATTCCAATATTGTTGAATGGGTAAGGCAGTGGCTGAGTGACAGGCAACAGAGGGTTGTAGTCAATGGAGTATATTCGAAGCTTGGGCTTGTCACCAGTGGGGTACCTCAGGGATCTGTACTTGGACCCATTCTCTTTAATATTTTTATTAGTGATATTGCAGAAGGTCTTGATGGTAAGGTGTGTCTTTTTGCGGATGATACTAAGATATGTAACAGGGTTGATGTTCCAGGAGGGATAAGCCAAATGGCTAATGATTTAGGTAAACTAGAAAAATGGTCAGAGTTGTGGCAACTGAAATTTAATGTGGATAAGTGCAAGATAATGCATCTTGGACGTAAAAACCCAAGGGCAGAGTACAGAATATTTGATAGAGTCCTAACCTCAACATCAGAGGAAAGGTGTTGCGGTCACCGGCCCGCCGAGCCTCACGGTCGTGCCCGACCGGCACGACCGCTCTGACTACACGAGCTTACCTGCTCGTCGGCGAGCCGGGAACCGCGCGTGTAGTTCTTCCGGGCATCACGCCCGAATTCAATATGGCGCCGACCACGTGGTCGCGTCTATGGATAGCCCCGCCCCCGAGAATTATACTAACGTGTGCGTGACGTCACGACGTCAACGCACACGCACGTTCTGGGGTCAGAGGTCGCCCTCTGACCAATCATAGCTTAGAGAGGGGTATTTAAACCCCTAATTCACCCTAGTACTTTGCCATGTCGTGGTTTCAGTTTCCTGGTTTCCTGAAAGTGCTAATTCTGTGTTTCTGATTTCCTGGTATCCTGATCCTTGGCGTTTCCCTGGTTATTCTAATCTCTGGTTTCCCTGACTTGGCTTGTTGTATCGGTATTGAGTATTTTCTGGCTTCCTTGACCTCGGCTTTCCCTTTGACCATTCTCTGTCTCTAGCGTATTAGCCCGGCCATTCTAAGGTCCGGTTTACGCTCTGTCCTGTTATTTTTCCTTTTCTGACTTATGTATATGTTTACATAGTTTCTGCGTGCTGGACCACATTACTAGTCGTGACATTACGACATGGCCATGGATCCTGCAGAACTATGCAAACATATGATCGCCTGTGAAAATAGGGTGGAGGATATGGACCACAGGTTAGACCAATTTGCTCAGGCATTTCAGACCTTGCTCCAGAGGACTGCCTATTTAGAGGTCCCTCCTGTACCACCTGTGGTTCCGCCACCTGTAGTGGTTCCCGTACCACATAAACCACCGTCCATAACTTTGTCACCGCCCCCTCGTTATGGAGGTGATTCTAAGGAATTTAGAGGTTTTTTAAACCAAATAGAATACCACTTTGAGGCCTCCCCAGGTTCATTCCCAACAGATAGATCTAAAATAGGCTATTTGATGAACCAATTAACTGGAAAAGCCTTGACTTGGGCTAACCCCTTATGGGAAAGTGGTGACGCAATAGCCCGTGATTACAGTACCTTTCTTACGGCCTTTAAGGCTACATTTGAACCTAAAGGCAGGGAGATGAACGCTGCCAAAGCCCTTATGAGAATCAGGCAAGGCAGTCGTTCTGTAGCCGATTATGCAATAGAGTTCAGGACATTAGCGTCTGAGGTTGATTGGACCAATAGCGGTCTGGTGGCTGCTTTCTCTGAAGGTTTAGCTGAGAATATACAAGATGAAACTGCAGCTAGAGACCTTCCGGTTAGTCTTAATGAGTTTATTGCCTACATGATAAACATTGATAACCGGCTCAGAGAGAGAGAGAAAAACAAACAACGTAACAGACGTTCTAATTTGTCCATAGCTCCTCGTTTCTCTAACCCAGTGGTGAGTAGCCAAACGCCTCTTCCAGAACCTGAACCCATGCAATTGGGTAGTGCTAAACTCACTGAGGCAGAGAGACAACACAGACGTAACGAGGGGTTATGTATGTATTGTGGCAAGAAGGGACATCTAAGATCGTCATGCCCGGTTCGGCCGGAAAACTTGCACACCTAACGCACGTACGGGGACCGACCTTAGGTGTGATGTATATGTCCCCTAAATTGACTAAGAACCGTTTCCTGGTCAAAGTAACCTTATCTTTCGAGAACACTCCTGTTCAGTGTGAGGCTATGATTGACTCTGGGGCAGCGGAGAATTTCCTAGACAAAGAGTTCTCTGCTAAACATCTCCTGCCCTTAAGACATAAAGAGAAACCTATAGCAGTCGAGGCCATTGATGGAAGGCCTCTTACCCAGCCTTTCATCACACACGAAACTCTGCCAATCACTGTTTCAGTGGGTATTCTCCACTCTGAAGAAATTACCTTTCAAATCATATCTTCACCTACAGTTCCGATAATACTCGGTTTCCCTTGGCTCCTGAAACACAATCCACGTTTGGATTGGATTGAAGGAGAGATTGTGAGTTGGGGTGAGAGATGCAAAGGTGTTTGCTTTAAGCAAATCCCACAACCTATTGGCACCATTAATGTTCCTGTTACACCTCCCTTGACCACACAAATTCCACAGCAGTATATGGATTTGAAAGAGGTATTTAACAAGGTCCAGTCAGAAGGGTTACCTCCTCATAGACCTTATGACTGTACTATAAACTTATTACCAGGGACTATGCCTCCCAAGGGAGGAGTCTATGCCTTGTCCCCCCAGGAAAATCTTTGTTTGGAGGAATATATTAAGGATGCTCTCAGAAAGGGTCATATCCGTAGGTCCTCCTCACCAGCCGGGGCTGGATTCTTCTTTGTCTCTAAAAAAGAAGGAGACCTACGCCCTTGTATTGATTATAGGGGTTTGAATAGGATTACCATAAAAAATGCCTACCCTGTTCCCCTTATATCAGAGCTATTCGACAGATTAAAGGGAGCTCGAGTCTTTACCAAGCTCGATCTCCGAAGTGCCTACAATCTAGTCAGAATTAAGGACGGTCACGAATGGAAGACCGCATTTAACACCAGAATGGGACATTACGAATACCTGGTTATGCCGTTTGGATTATGTAACGCTCCAGCGGTATTCCAGGATTTTATCAACGATGTCCTAAGAGAGTACCTTCACATGTTCGTTCTAGTGTATTTGGACAACATTCTCATCTATTCCCCAGACCTAGAGACACATCACGAACATGTGAGAATTGTACTGAAAACCCTGTTACAGAACGGCCTTTACTGTAAACTGGAGAAATGCCAGTTTGACCAAACGGAGATACAATTCCTTGGATACGTTATATCTCCGTCTGGTTTCCAGATGGATCCTCGTAAACTGGAGGCAGTCTTACAGTGGCCATTACCCAAGTGCCTTAAAGCTACTCAACGCTTTATAGGTTTTGCGAATTACTACCGCAAATTCATAAGGGGATTTTCCTCCGTGATTTCCCCTATAACCAATTTAACAAAAAAAGGAGCAAATTGTATATCTTGGCCCAAAGAAGCAAGAGAGGCATTTGAACGATTAAAATCTTTATTTTCCTCAGCACCTGTCCTGACCCATCCTGATCCATCCAAACCATTTATCCTAGAGGTGGATGCATCAGAGACAGGAGTTGGAGCCATTCTGTCTCAAAGAGAGAGTCCTGATACGCCTTTACATCCCTGTGGATTTTACTCTCGCAAACTCACCCCTGCAGAGCGGAATTACGACATAGGGAATAGGGAACTTTTGGCCATTGTACTTGCCCTTAAGGAATGGAGGCATCTCTTGGAAGGTTCCAAAGAGCCACTTTTGATCTTTACTGATCATAAGAATTTGGCTTATATTGGGGACGCTAAGAGACTGTCCTCTCGTCAGGCTAGGTGGTCATTGTTCCTCTCCCGATTCAATTTCGTAATTACATACAGACCTGGTACTAAAAACACCAAGGCAGATGCACTTTCTCGGCAGTTTGAGACAGATGAAGTTCCGGAACAGGTGATATATCCTATTGTACCTCCTGAATGCCTCATTGCCACTACAGTTTCCGAAGTGTCTTCTCCACTCTTCTGTGCCATAATAGCAGATCAAACTCAGGCACCTGTGGGAAAACCTCCGGACAAACTGTATGTGTCACCTCAGTTTCAAAAGAAGGTACTAGATTTGTTCCATTACAGCCTCACAACGGGCCATCCTGGAGTCCATAAAACTCTCTCTGCCATCTCCAGGAGATTTTGGTGGCCTGCTCTTAGAAACGATGTCAAAGATTATGTTGGGGCATGTCAAATATGTGCTGTTTCTAAAGTTCCTCCCAGGTCACCTCCTGGACTATTACAACCACTGCCCATACCTAGTGCTCCATGGACCCACTTGGCCATGGATTTCATTGTGGATCTACCCAGTTCAAACGGGTTTAATACAGTCCTTATGGTCATTGATAGATTCACGAAGATGGCACATTTCGTCCCACTTAAGAAATTACCATCTGCTCAAGATCTAGTTCAAATATTCTTGAGAGAGATCTTTCGGTTGCACGGTGTACCCAAAAGCATAGTATCTGACAGAGGTACCCAGTTTGTTTCTAGGTTTTGGCGTTCCTTTTGCAAACAATTGGGCGTCGAACTCTCCTTTTCGTCAGCATATCACCCTCAAACAAATGGAGCAGCAGAGAGGGCGAATCAGTCTTTAGAAGCCTATTTACGTTGCTTTATAAATGCCAATCAATCTAACTGGTACGAGCTCTTACCCATGGCTGAGTTCGCCAGAAACAACGCCACTCATGAATCTTCTAATCACAGTCCATTCTTTGTTAATCAGGGTTGTCACCCCACTGTTTTTCCTTCTGCATTCTCAGACACAGAAATCCCCGCTTTGAACACCCGTTTAGATTCGATTCATGATACTTGGGATTCCGTCCATTCAGCTCTGCAAAAAGCCTCATTACGAGCGAAGGTCCAAGCTGACAAGAAACGGGGCGCTAATCCTGTCTATATTCCAGGTGACAGGGTGTGGCTCTCCACAAGACATATCAAGCTTAAGGTCCCGTCCATGAAATTTGCCCCTCGGTACATTGGTCCCTTTCGAGTTACCCAACGTATTAATCCAGTGACCTATACTTTGGCACTACCGGCTCATATGAGAATAGCGAATACTTTCCATGTGTCTCTGCTCAAGCCCCTTACTTGCAATCGCTACACAAGGGTATCCACTCCTCCTCCGCCCTTGGTAGTGGGTGATCAAGAGGAATACAAAGTCCGTTCTATCATGGACTCCAAATTATCCAGAGGTGTCTTGTCCTATCTCGTTGACTGGAAGGGTTATGGTCCCGAGGAACGTTGTTGGGTTCCTGCTGACTGGGTACATGCGCCCCGTCTTATCCGGTCATTTCACAACCGCTTTCCTCTTAAGCCGGGTCCTTCCCGCTCGGTGCGCGGTCTTCGAGTGGGGGGTACTGTTGCGGTCACCGGCCCGCCGAGCCTCACGGTCGTGCCCGACTGGCACGACCGCTCCGACTACACGAGCTTACCTGCTCGTCGGCGAGCCGGGAACCGCGCGTGTAGTTCTTCCGGGCATCACGCCCGAATCCAATATGGCGCCGACCACGTGGTCGCGTCTATGGATAGCCCCGCCCCCGAGAATTATACTAACGTGTGCGTGACGTCACGACGTCAACGCACACGCACGTTCTGGGGTCAGAGGTCGCCCTCTGACCAATCATAGCTTAGAGAGGGGTATTTAAACCCCTAATTCACCCTAGTACTTTGCCATGTCGTGGTTTCAGTTTCCTGGTTTCCTGAAAGTGCTAATTCTGTGTTTCTGATTTCCTGGTATCCTGATCCTTGGCGTTTCCCTGGTTATTCTGATCTCTGGTTTCCCTGACTTGGCTTGTTGTATCGGTATTGAGTATTTTCTGGCTTCCTTGACCTCAGCTTTCCCTTTGACCATTCTCTGTCTCTAGCGTATTAGTCCGGCCATTCTAAGGTCCGGTTTACGCTCTGTCCTGTTATTTTTCCTTTTCTGACTTATGTATATGTTTACATAGTTTCTGCGTGCTGGACCACATTACTAGTCGTGACAAAAGGGATTTAGGGGTGATTATTTCTGATGACTTAAAGGTAGGCAGACAATGTAATAGAGCAGCAGGAAATGCTAGCAGAATGCTTGATTGTATAGGGAGAGGTATTAGCAGTAGAAAGAGGGAAGTGCTCATGCCATTGTACAGAACACTGGTGAGACCTCACTTGGAGTACTGTACACAGTACTGGAGACCCTATCTTCAGAAGGATATTGATACCTTAGAGAGAGTTCAAAGAAGGGCTACTAAACTGGTTCATGGATTGCAGGATAAAACTTACCAGGAAAGGTTAAAAGATCTTAACATGTATAGCTTGGAGGAAAGACGAGACAGGGGGGATATGATAGAAACATTTAAATACATAAAGGGAATCAACACAGTAATGGAGGAGACTATATTTAAAAGAAGAAAAACTACCACAACAAGAGGACATAGTCTTAAATTAGAGGGACAAAGGTTTACAAATAATATTACTTTACTGAGAGGGTAGTGGATGCATGGAATAGCCTTCCAGCTGAAGTGGTAGAGGTTAACACAGTAAAGGAGTTTAAGCATGCGTGGGATATGCATAACTATAAGATAAGGCCAGGGACTAATGAAAGTATTTAGAAAACTGGGCAGACTAGATGGGCCGAATGGTTCTTATCTGCCGTCACATTCTATGTTTCTATGTTTCTATGTTTCTATATTAAATTATGTTTCATACCTATATATTTGATGTTAAATGTAAGCCCTGTTTCCCCTGAATAAAATGATATATAATTAGTGTGGGTGTACATAATAAAGTTTTGTCTTTTAAATATTTTATTAAATAAAAATATAAATATAGAGATATAAAATCCATTACAATAATTTATAGCAGAGTTTCTAAGATTAAATTATATGCTTGCTGATATGACGAGTAATTCTAATTTATTTAATTATTATTTTTTTATGAATGATGTGGTACGAAATATAAGCACTACTAGATATTATTTATCCACTATTATAACTTTTATTAATTCACCTTTTACTAGAGATGGTTGTAGCGGAATGCAGTAAGCCTGTCCTATAATTTGCCTGTGTAACTTTATTCGTGCCTTGTATTCATGCCTTTATGTATAATTTCATATGTGGGTTCGGCAGTTCCATGAGAATGAAACTACCGAACCATTAGACCACCCCAGGGAGAAGTGTGCGCCTCGTTAGGCGTTCACACTTCTCACAAAAACCGCAGCTTAGATCTTTATTGCTGATGCCTGGGTGGCCGCTGTTCGGTATACGAACCACGTGCGACGGTCATCTTACGCATCAAAATCTCAGCGGTGTTTGGTCGTCGAGTGTCTGGAACTCAAATCGGACACTCAAACAACCGAACACCGCTGAGACCTCCAGAGCTCCGTAACTACCGAACGGAGGGACCTAACAAACCCCCATTCGGTAGAAACCATGAACCGAACGAGGGAAATGTAATGCAGGGGGATTTAAGTGTGGATGGCCAAGAATATTGTGTATTTCATCTGCCGGTCAAACTTCACCCTCCACCTAACTACCGAACCCCTGGTCCGATCTGGGTGAATTTTGGATATATTGTTCACCCAGATCAGGGCTACCTAGCTGTACCCTAATATTAAGGTACCTAGCGGTACCCTAATATTAAGGTTATGTGTTAGTTTAGGGGTACATCCATGTTTGGGGTAAAATACTGTGTAAGTTAAGGGGATTATGAGTCACCCTGAGGGGAGGAGATGTGTGGGAGGTAACATTTACAGTATTGGTTACTGTCCTAATTGATGTAAACCCCTCCCTTGCATGGGAGCATGCTTTATAAGGAACAAAGATTGTCAGTTCTGCAAACTCCTGAAACTGTGTGTCGTCCAGTTATTGGGATTGCTGTGGGGATATTGCTGTGTTATTTTGCCTGCTGGAAACTCTGCCTGTGGATTTACTATTGCCTTGTTCCTGAGCCTCCCTGGGATCTTAAGTGGAGAATAGCTGTGGGATATCAGCTCTCCGCTACATTGGTTGGCAGCGCTGGGATCCAGACTCACAAGGGAACAAGGATTAATGGAATACGGATGGAGAGTGACTATGCTAAGCTAAAAAGCACCACACTAAAGGACTTACTGGAAGCAAGAGGGATTGCAGCAAGCAACAAAAAGAAAGCAACCCTCATTGCAGAAGTCATGGCAGAATATCAAACTGAGGGCAGGGCAATCCCTGAACAGCAAAACACATCGGATGGGTCAGGACAAGAAGAATTTCAAAGGCAAGTGCAATGTAGACTGGCCTTTTATGGAGGAAATGCAACGCCAGACATTATTTCCAGGACTATGACCGAGGTGCAGGAGTTTATGTTGCACCAAAGGCCACAACCGTCCACAGTAAGGAGCACAGTCACCACCAACAATACAGAGGGTAAGACAAAAATTCCTTACCAAGCTTTTAAAAACTATGTGGAGATGGAGGAAGACATAGATGCTTTCCTCCAAGATTTTGAAAGACTGTGTGCCTTACATAAAATCAGTACTGAGGATTGGGTACCTATTTTGGCTGAGCGGTTATCGGGGAGGGCAGCAGAAGCTTATAGAACTGTACCAGATGAGGAGATCTGGGACTACAGCCGAGTAAAGGAGATTATATTGGCCCGGTATGCCATAACACCAGAGGCATACCGAAGGCGGTTTTGAGAATTGAAAAAAGCGGATAAAGACTCACACGCAGAATGGGCCTGCCGGTTGCAGAGGGCAGCCCTCGGGTGGATACAGGCAAACCAAGCGCGGTCCATGGAGGACCTGTTACAAATGCTGTTGTTGGAGCAATTTTATGAGGGGATATCCGCAGAACTGCAGGAATGGGTGAGAGACCGTAACCACACATCCCTCACCGAAGCTGCTAAAAAGGCAGATGATTTTATGGATGCACGCAGACAACCCAAGGCAGTGAGTGCTAAACCTGCTATGCGACCGCTTGGAGGAAACTCTTTCTCCACTAGCACTCACCCCCCACCGAGACAACTTCCCCCACCAGCCCCTGCAACAGCGCAATTGAGATATCGCCCACCTGCTTCTGTGCAATGCCACCGGTGCCAGAAGTGGGGACACTTCCTGCGAGTTGCCCACAGTCTAGAGACCGCACCACCTGGGTCCGACCAGGGCCACTACCACCACCACCGAGAGCAGCAGCCCATCACTATCAGGACGAGACACCACTTCCCTATGGCTCTGCGGCGCCAGTCACAGCTGTGGAACAATGGGATGAGACCAACCCATTGCAGGTACAGGCGGATAACCGGCAGCACCATAGGCAAACCGTGTACCTAGAGGGGAAGCCTATGCAGGGGCTCAGAGACTCGGGAGCCACTATCACCTTGGTCCAGAGTCACTTGGTTTCTGACAGGGCCAAAACCAACAAGACTGTGGCTGTCAGGGTTGCAGGGGGAGCCGTGTATCGGCTAGACACAGCCAGGGTACACTTGCATTGGGGTGCGGGGTCAGGGAAGGTGGAAGTAGGATTGATGCCGCAACTACCTGCTGAGGTGATATTGGGGAATGACCTGGGCAAACTCACCTCTGCATTTGAGCCCCAAACTACTGAGGAAGCACACCCAGTAGTCACCAGGCAACAGGCCCGCACCCAGGACTACAACGCACTGCCGGAGGTCCAGGTAAGAGAACCTTCCCCTCCCTTAGACTGTGTCCCTTGGGCCCCTCCTGACGAATTTGCGGCAGAGGTGATCACTGACCCTACCTTACAAGTATATCGAGATAAAGTCACCTCTGACCACCCTGGGGAGGAGGGGGAAAGATTTGTATGGGATAGACAGTTGTTGTACAGAGAGTCGGGTAAACAGGTAGCCGGGTCAGACCCAATTGTGATAAGGCAGCTTGTGGTACCTCAGAGGTACTGAACCGAATTACTCCGGATAGCACACGATATTCCGCTATCTGGACATTTAGGGGTCAGTCGTACCAGGTATCGGCTGACCCAAAGTTTCTTTTGGCCAGGAATTAGCCAGGAAGTACGCAGGTATTGCAATACCTGTGATACGTGCCAGAGGGTAGGAAAGAGGGGGGATAGACGTAAAGCTAAGTTACACCCCCTACCCATAATTGAAGAACCCATTTATAGGATAGCAGTAGATATCGTAGGCCCCCTCCGAAAACCCAGCCCATCGGGCAAAAGGTATATCCTGACCGTAGTGGATTACGCCACTCGCTACCCCGAGGCGGTAGCCCTGACCAACATCCATGCCTAGACCGTGGCTGAGGCTCTGATGCAGATTTTCTCCCGGATGGGGTTACCCAGGGAGATCATCTCGGATCAGGGCACCCAGTTCACGGCAGAGGTCACCCAACATCTCTGGAAGTTTTGTAAGGTCAGGCCCATAATTAGTGCCCCCTACCATCCCCAGACTAATGGGCTCTGCGAGCGGTTCAATGGCACCTTGAAACAGATGCTCCGAACTTTTGCTGAAACCCACCGAGACTGGGAACGATTCCTGCCTCACCTCCTATTCGCTTATAGGGAGGTGCCACAGGAATCTATGGGATTTTCCCCATTTGAACTGCTGTTCGGGAGGAGGGCACGGGGGACCCTAGACTTAATTAGGGAACATTGGTAGGGAGACCGTAGCGCAGACGGCACCCCTATGGTACCATATGTACTGGCCCTCCGAGACCGCCTGGAAGCACTAACGAAGACAGTAAAGGAGAACCTACAGGCGGCTCAGACGCGTCAGCACACCTGGTATGATCGGGGCGCCAGGGACCACAGCTTCCAGGTCGGGCAGAAAGTTTTAATTTGAAAACCTGTCTGACATGATAAGCTACAGGCCGCCTGGCAAGGCCGTTATAGAGTGGTAGAACAGAGATGTGATACCACTTATATAATTGGCCCCTGCGCAGGGACTGGGGGGTGACGCATGATCCATGTGAACATGATGAAGTGCTACCAGGAACGTTCAGAGGAGGTGAACGCTATTTGTGCACCCTCCTCTGAAGAATGTGACAGCCTACCCCTCCCCGATCTGCTCGGAGACGGACAGCTATCTGGGGATTTAGGAGAAGTTGTATTGGGGGACCGGTTGAGCACCACAGGAGCGTATCGAGGTACAACAACTACTGCAAGAAAAGCAGGAGACCTTTTCCAATGTACCTGGATACACCCCTCTGGCTACCCACCGAGTAGAAACCATAGGGCAACTAACTATCGGTGCGGGAGAATATGCGCAATGAGATTGTGGAGATGATTCAGCTAGAGGTAATTGAACCTTCGGATAGCCCCTGGGCTTCTCCAGTGGTCCTCGTACCAAAACGGGACGGTATGACCCGTTTTTGCGTGGATTACAGGAGATTGAATGAGAAGACAGTATCCAACGCATATCCTATGCCTAGGATCGATGAGTTACTAGACCGGATGGCCAGAGGTCAATACCTTACCACTATTGATGTGTGTAAAGGATATTGGCAGATCCCATTGGCTCCGGACGCCATCCCTAAGTCCGCCTTTGTCACCCCATTCGGCTTGTACCAATTCAAGGTCATGCCGTTTGGGATGAAAAACGCGCCGGCTACCTTCCAGAGGATGGTGGACCACCTCCTAGACGGATTCCAAGACTATACCTGTGCATATCTCGATGATATTGCCATTTTTAGCATTACCTGGCAGGAGCACTTGGCCCATATAGGAGCGGTTCTGGACAGGATCAGGGAAGCCGGTTTGACCTTGAAAGCAGCTAAATGTAGCATTGGGATGGCCGAGGTACAGTATCTGGGCCATCGAGTGGGCTTTGGCAAGCTGTAGCCCAGTGGCCTACCCCTAAGACTAAAACTCAGGTGTTAGCGTTCCTAGGGACAGCGGGGTACTACAGGAAGTTTGTTCCCAATTATAGTGCCCTGGCCAAACCCCTCACTGACCTGACCCGTAAAAACCTTCCCCGTCAAGTAACTTGGACCCCGGAGTGTGAGCAGGCATTCCAACTCTTGAAAAATGCTCTTGTTAATGCCCCTGTCTTGGCAGCTCCCAATCCAACTAAACGTTTTCTTGTCCACACAGACACTTCTATGTTTGGATTGGGGGCAGTACTGAGCCAAGTCAGGGCGGATGGCAGAGAACATCCCGTGGCTTACATCAGTCGCAAGTTATTACCCAGAGAAGTAAGCTACGCCGCCATCGAGAAGGAATGCCTGGCTGTGGTGTGGGCCTTGAAGAAGTTGCAACCGTATTTATATGGACAGGCTTTTTTTTTCCTGCTCACGGATCACAACCCGTTAGTCTGGCTGAACCGGGGGGCTGGGGACAATGCCAGGCTGCTGCGCTGGAGTTTGGCGCTGCAGCCTTTTGACTTTAACATTCAGTACCGCCCGGATAAGCAAAATGGAAACGCTGATGGGTTGTCACGACAAACTGATCTGGAGAAATGATCCGTGAGCACCCCAGACATCCCCAAGCCGATCCGTGTGGGATCAGACTGTGTATGCCGGCTTGTGGGCAAGGGGGAGCAGTGTAGTGGAATGCAGTAAGCCTGTCCTATAATTTGCCTGTGTAACTTTATTCGTGCCTTGTATTCATGCCTTTATGTATAATTTCATATGTGGGTTCGGCAGTTCCATGAGAATGAAACTACCGAACCAGTAGACCACCCCAGGGAGAAGTGTGCGCCTCGTTAGGCGTTCACACTTCTCACAGAAACCGCAGCTTAGATCTTTATTGCTGATGCTTGGGTGGCCGCTGTTCGGTATACGAACCATGTGCGGCGGCCATCTTACGCATCAAAATCTCAGTGGTGTTTGGTCGTCGAGTGTCTGGAACTCAAATCGGACACTCAAACAACCGAACACCGCTGAGACCTCCAGAGCTCCGTAACTACCGAACGGAGGGACCTAACAAACCCCCATTCGGTAGAAACCAAGTACCGAACGAGGGAAATGTAATGCAGGGGGATTTAAGTGTGGATGGCCAAGAATATTGTGTATTTCATCTGCCGAACGGAGACCGACCGCAGGGCCCAAACGTATGGAACCCTTTTCGGCTATCACCTCGTGTGCGGTCGGTCAAACTTCACCCTCCACCTAACTACCGAACCCCTGGTCCGATCTGGGTGAATTTTGGATATATTGTTCACCCAGATCAGGGCTACCTAGCGGTACCCTAATAGTAAGGTTATGTGTTAGTTTAGGGGTACATCCATGTTTGGGGTAAATACTGTGTAAGTTAAGGGGATTATGAGTCACCCTGAGGGGAGAAGATGTGTGGGAGGTAACATTTACAGTATTGGTTACTGTCCTAATTGATGTAAACCCCTCCCTTGCATAGAAGCATGCTTTATAAGGAACCCTGGAATAAAGATTGTCAGTTCTGCTCCTGAAACTGTGTGTCGTCCAGTTATTGGGATTGCTGTGGGGATATTGCTGTGTTATTTTGCCTGCTGGAAACTCTGCCTGTGGATTTACTATTGCCTTATTCCTGAGCCTCCCTGGGATCTTAAGTGGAGAATAGCTGTGGGATATCAGCTCTCCGCTACAATGGTTAATGATATATTCATTGTTTGTCTGTTTGGTGGGCGATATATTACAGTTTTATAGGAAGGAGTATACATTCTAAAAATAACTATGCTCATTATTCTAGATCTACACTCACTGAGTGGCATTTTTAATCACACCATTTAATGGAGTTTGCTAAATAACAAAAAAAATTAATTCTCTGTTTGTCAGAAAGGAGAAAAGGGAGAAGAAAGAGAAAAACAAGAGAAAAAGGTGAAAGGGAAGAGAGATGGGGAAGGGGAGACAATTTATACTTTTTTTTTGTGGATGTGAAGATCAATCTCAACTTTGGTGTTATAAACATCACGTTAAAATGATAAAATTTTAGTTTTAGTACTATTTTCAAATCACTAATTGGATAAAGATATCTGTTTGCGATAGTTATAGTCTTTAATGGTGGAGTATATAATCTCCACTAACACGGTGTTTATTATTTTGGATTTATATTAATGAGCGACATATTTTTGCTGAGTGAATTCTTCTTCCTCTCATATGAGACTCATCTATTATGATAACTTATATACTATATTAATTAAAAATACTCTATTTATTAGAGTTGGATAAAAATTGTATTTTCTGCTTGGCAAGGGGAGAGAAGGGAAAGAGAGAAAGAAGGGGAGAATTAAGGGTGAATGGGAGGAAATGTGTTTTTTTCTTTCCTCTCTCCTCCTTCTCTCGTTGCCTCGCTGTTACATGACCCTCCATAAATTTACGACCCTCCCGGTGGGAATTTGTACGATTCCCAGTTCTTTGAAATTTGTTTTGCTGTTTTCCAGGCTCTTTTGTTGTTATGACTGTATATATGTGGTATTTTGTGGTATGTGTTGTCTTCAATTGGTCTTACATGAGGAGGTTTTTGTCAAAGAGCCCTAGAAAGGACAGAATAGGTTTAATCAGATCAACTTATGGTCAGAGTGATTTCTATTAATGCCCAGGGCCTTAACTCTCCCATCAAAAGAGGTTATTTGTATAATACTTTTATTACTCAGAAAATACAAATTGGTTTTGTCCAAGAAACCCACTGGATGGGGGAGTTTAAAAAACTGTGGTCTTATAAGAAATATCCGATTATTTACTCTGCCACCTTACAGGGAAAAAAAATGTGGGGTTTCTATAATCTTTTCTAAAGAAGTTTCCTTTGAATGTTATTATAGCCATTCTGACTCGGAATGGAGGTTTATCATTTTAGTGGGACAATTAAATGGGTTGGACTACACACTAGTTAATGTATACTTACCCAATAAAGATCCGATTAAAACCTTGAGTAACATTTTGAGGTTGCTAGAACAGGTTAAAAAAGGCCGAATTTTGATCGCAGGGGACTTTAACTGTATATGCGACACCTTATTGGATAAACAATTGTCAAAGAATCAGCAGATAGACAAATCTCTGAAACGGCAGGCAGCATCACTTAGTAGGACAATAAAGAAAGCGGAGCTATTCGATTGTTGGAGACTTTTCCATCCTAATGAAAAGAACTATACGCATAGGTCTATTCCCCATTGTTCGGCTGCTAAGATAGACCTGATTTTAGGTAATTTAGATGTAGTCAAGGAGATCTCTTCAATCTCTATTGTTGAAAATACTTGGTCTGATCACGATATGATAATTGCTGAGCTGGTGATGACCAATACTAGACCTCCTCCGACATGGAGACTTGCGGACTACTTATTAAAAAATAAAGCAAATATCCACTATATAGATAACTTAATTGATCTATTTATTAAAGAAAACTCATCTGACGAGATTTCTAAAGAATGTCTTTGGTGTTCTTGCAAAGCAGTCATTAGAAGATATTGGATCAAATTAGCAAGCCAACAGAAAAAGAACTTAAATAATTCTCTGTCCGACCTATATATTGAATTTTACAATCTTTCTAAAGCCAACAAACAATCTTATTCTGATCAGAGAGCTCTATCTATTCACCGCTGTCAAGAAAAAAATAATGCTCATATTAAGATTAGAATAGAGAGAAACATTAATAAGCTCAATATTAAATACTATTATAAGAACAATAGAGTGCATTCTATTCTATCAAATAAGCTAAAAAAAAAGAGTGGCTGATCAAAAGATTTCTAAATTGGTAGATAGAAACAAATGTATTTATAAGCCAGATGAAATTGCTGATAAATTCAGATCTTTTTATATGAGCTGATATAATTTGAATACATCTCCTGACATAGTTAAGATGGAGACCTATTCGAAAAACTCTAAGTTACCAGAATTGTCTAACGTTCAGAAGGCAATGTTGAATAAAATCATCTCTCATAGCGAAGTAGAAGCAGCAATTAATAAACTTGTAAACAATAAAGCCCCGGGCCCGGATGGCTATACGAACCTTTTTTTTTAAGATTTTTAGAAAACAATTAATTCCCCTTCTAACTGATACCTTTAACGAAATGGCGTCTAAAGGCTTGGCATCTCCTGAGTTATTAAGGGCACATATCACTCCAATTTTGAAACAGGGTAAAACGTCATCTGTTGTGACCAACTATCGCCCTATTTCTTTAGTCAATGTAGACGCCAAACTTTATGCTGCAATATTGGCCGAACGGCTGAAAAAAGTCCTACCATCTCTGATTCATGATGATCAGATAGGGTTTATAACGAGATGTTATTCTTTCAATAATACTCGCAGGGTGCTCGACCTATTGGATTGGGCCAGACAGGAAGGAACTCCCCTCCTGACCCTGTCAGTGGATGCTGAGAAAGCTTTCGACAGAGTCGGGTGGGAATTCGTGAAGAGAACCCTTTCTCAGTTTGGCTTCGTAGGGTGGTTTTTGACCGCTGTAGGTGCTTTATATTCGAATCCTACTGCCCGAATTGTAGCCCGTGACTTATGTTCAGAGTGGTTCTGTATTTCTAATGGGACAAGGCAGGGCTGTCCCCTCTCCCCCTGTCATGCCTTAACTATGGTATCCTCTTACTTCCTGGTTCCACAGAGCTTAGCCACACCCCTTTATGACACGGTCTCCCTATTTAATCCGACCGCACCAGCTGATCGACGCTGGATTATTGAACTACGTTCCGTACTCACGAACCGGCTGCAACATCGTTGTGAAAGCCCTCTGTTACCGGACCGGACTAGAAGACTTCAAGTTCCCTTCACCTCTCCTCTTCCACGACTAAAGCTGAACTCTCTCCTTTCAGGATAACCGCCTCTGAGGAGATCTCGGGAACCAGTGTTCTATGTGCCGGAAGCTAAGTAAAACCTCTGTGATAAGCGTTGCATTACAAAGCTGTTATTTCCTGTCTTCAAAGTCCTTCGATAAAACAAAACCGTTACAGCTAACTTCAACTCATACTTTGTCTCAGTTAGCTGCATCTATATCGCTTCAGTTAAAAGTCTATGGAACAGCTATTGTAACTTCTTATCACCTAATTCATTAATACTACTAAAGAGACTCTTTCTGATTCAGTGTCTGCTAATTACTACCGTTTACTACTTAAAGCTACAGTGCCTATAATTGTGGACTTCAGTTATCGTTTACTACTTAAAGCTACAGTGTCTGTAATTGTGGACTTCAGTTATCGTTTACTACTTAAGGCTACAGTGCCTGTAATTGTGGACTTCAGTTATCGTTTATTAATGAAAGCTACAGTACCTGTAATTGGACTTAAAGTCAATACCTTTTACTTTTGATAATAAATATTCAAACTATAAGAAATCTGCAGTTGTGTTCCTTCATAACAAATGTTTAGACGTGACAGAATAATCCAGCCATTGTAATGGATCCAGCAGATTTCGATTCTACGATAACTACGCTGAATCAAAGAGTTAATACACTAGCCCAAGGTGTGCAAGACCTGCAAGTTACTAACGAAAGAATTCTCACTTATGTCAAAGACTTACAGACTCATCCTCCTCATACTGTTCTGCACTCACTTAGCGATCCTGCTGTATGTAACCCTGAAAAATTCTATGGTGATCGTTCCAAATATAAGGAGTTTTTTTATTCCTGCAAATTATTGATTGCTTTAAAACCTAGATCTTATCCCACAGAAAGATCTAAGGTTTTCTCAGTTATTTCCTTTCTAAGAGGTGAACCTATGTTCTGGGCCCATACCTTTTTGGATAATGATGACCCCATCTTAGGTTCACTGGATGACTTTCTTGAAGCCATGTCTCTTCTCTATGAAGATCCTAACAAACAAGCTACAGCTGATTTAACAATCAGAACACTACAGCAAAGAGATAGACCCGTTGAAGATTACATTGCTGAGTTTAAAAGATGGGCAGTAGAAACGCAATGGAATGACATCACATTGCGCAACCAATTTCGAATTGGTTTATCTGAAGCTGTAAAAGATGAACTATCTAGAACAAAACTCCCTACTACTTTGAACGCTCTAATTCACTTATCAATCAGTATTGACAGAAGATTAAGAGAAAGAAAGGCCGAAAAAGCACTTTTACATTCTAAAGAACGCAAACCTTTCACTCCCTCAAAAGCTCCAGAAAATACTTCCTTACCAAGTGAACCTATGGAAATAGGGGTAATAAGAAGTCCTCTCACTCCTGAAGAGAAGAACCGAAGACGTCAATTAAACCTATGCATGTATTGTGCCTCTCAAGATCATTTGGTTTCTGATTGTCCCTTATTAAAACGGACAAAGGCCGGTAGGCAAGCCTATACCTCTGCGATCTTCAGTGCACTCCCTTCTACACCAACCACTCAGTTCACTCCTATATCTCTTATACTACAGTGGGACAAGGTGAGAATTGTGACCGAAGCTATCATCGATTCTGGTGCAAATGGAGTATTCATCGATTCAACCTTTGTAACAAAGAATAAAATTCCTTGTGTTCGAAAAAACCATTTCTGTTCCTATTAAGGTGATTGACGGCTCCCTTATATCCTCGGGACCGATACTTCATGAAACCATCCCTCTAAAGGTAACCACCAATCATATTCATACTGAATTTCTAGTATTTGATGTTATTCCATCACCTCTCTATTCCGTTATAATAGGGATCAACTGGTTAAGGAACCACAACCCTCAAATTTCATGGTCTCCTTTCTCTATCACCTTTAACTCACATTATTGTAAAGAAACATGTTTACAGCAAATTCCTATTCTTCAGATCTCCAAAGAACCAACTATACCTCCTTTTTATTCAGACGTTTCAGACGTATTCAGTAAAAAAGAAGCTGAAACGCTCCCACCTCATCGTTCCTACGATTGTCCTATAGACCTCATACCTGGTGCCCCTATGGATAATTCAAAAGTCGATTGTATCATCAACTGGCCTGTTCCCTCTACAGTAAAAGAATTACAGCGATTTCTAGGGTTCGCCAACTTCTACAAAAAATGTATTAAAAACTACTCTGAGATAGCTCACCCACTCAACCAACTTAACAGTAAAAAACATCCCTTCAATTGGAACGAGAAGGCTCAAACTGCCTTCAATGAATTAAAGAGAAAGTTTACAACAGCTCCTGTTCTTCAACTTCCAAATCCTTCATATCTTTATGTCCTTGAAACGGATGCTTCGGAATTTGCAATTGGAGCTGTCCTTTCTCAACACAAAACTCCTCAAGAACCTCTTCATCCTGTCGCCTTCTTCTCACGATCATTATCTCCTGCCGAAAAGAATTATCCTACAGGGGAAAAAGAATTATTAAGTATTAAAGTGGCTTTAGAAACCTGGAGACACCTTCTTGAAGGTGCTCAGAACTCTTTAATCATTTATACTGACCATAAAAATCTCGAATATCTTCACTCCAATAAAACACTGTCTGCTCGACAAGTAAGATGGAATCTCTTTTTCTCCCGGTTCAACTTCCAAATAGTCTTTAGACCTGGGTCTAGAAACAAAAAGGCTGATGCCCTTTCCAGGATCCATAAAGACACTAAAATTGAACCTCCTCCGTCTACAGTCATTGGAATCTTATCTTCTCTTATTGACGACATTAAAGATCTCAGTGAAGATGCTCTTGAACTTCCTAATTCAATTAAATTATCCAAGGAAAACGGTCTCTACTATTTTAAAGACCGGATTTACGTACCTCCCTCTTTCAGAATTAAAGTACTCGAATTTATTCATGATTCTCCTCTGGCAGGTCATCCAGGTATAAAAAAGACCCTTGAATTGTCTAAAAGATACTATTGGTGGCCTCGTCAAGACCAAACTATTGAATCTTATGTCAAATCCTGTTCTGTATGCCAAAGATCCAAACATGTCCATCAACAACCATTCGGTCAATTATTGAATTTACCGATTCCTGAACGACCTTGGCAATCCATTTCTACGGACTTCATGGTGGAATTACCTCCTTCTCATCATCATACCAGCAGCAAAATGACTCCATCTCTATCCAATTATGGATTTCATCCTTCCTCATTTCCTGCTCAGACAGTTGCGTCATCTAATCTCTCCGATTCGAATCAAAACTCTCATATGTCCTCTTTATTCAAGAAATTACATGAAAATCTCGAATCGGCCTCCTCCAACCAAAATAAGTTTTTTGATACAAAAAGACAACCTTCACCCTCTTATAAAATCGGTGATCTTGTCTGGCTTTCCTCAAAGAACATCTCTACAAACCGTCCATCAAAGAAGTTAAGTTCCCTTTTCCTTGGTCCTTTTCCGATACTATCGGTTATCAACCGTAATGTTGTTAAATTGAAACTTCCACCTACTTTGAAGCTACATCCTGTTTTTCATGTGTCCTTGCTAAAGCCTCATCATCCTGACCCTTTCCAAAGAAATGTCACTACTTCTCCTGATCCCATATTGGTCCAGGGCGAAGAAGAATACGAAATTCAAAGTATACTGGATTCAAGGATCCATCGTGGCTCTTTACGATACCTCATCAGATGGAAAGGATATGGAATTGATGAAGATACATGGGAAAACTCCTCTGTCGTTCATGCTGACAAATTGATTTCCAAATTTCACAAGCGTTACCTTTCTAAACCAAGTCAATAGCACCCAGAGGTTGCTCATTAAGGAGGGGGTACTGTCATGCCTTAACTATGGTATCCTCTTACTTCCTGGTTCCACGGAGCTTAGCCACACCCCTTTATGACACGGTCTCCCTATTTAATCCGACCGCACCAGCTGATCGACGCTGGATTATTGAACTACGTTCCGTACTCACGAACCGGCTACAACATCGTTGTGAAAGCCCTCTGTTACCGGACCGGACTAGAAGACTTCAAGTTCCCTTCACCTCTCCTCTTCCACGACTAAAGCTGAACTCTCTCCTTTCAGGATAACCGCCTCTGAGGAGATCTCGGGAACCAGTGTTCTATGTGCCGGAAGCTAAGTAAAACCTCTGTGATAAGCGTTGCATTACAAAGCTGTTATTTCCTGTCTTCAAAGTCCTTCGATAAAACAAAACCGTTACAGCTAACTTCAACTCATACTTTGTCTCAGTTAGCTGCATCTATATCGCTTCAGTTAAAAGTCTATGGAACAGCTATTGTAACTTCTTATCACCTAATTCATTAATACTACTAAAGAGACTCTTTCTGATTCAGTGTCTGCTAATTACTACCGTTTACTACTTAAAGCTACAGTGCCTATAATTGTGGACTTCAGTTATCGTTTACTACTTAAAGCTACAGTGTCTGTAATTGTGGACTTCAGTTATCGTTTACTACTTAAGGCTACAGTGCCTGTAATTGTGGACTTCAGTTATCGTTTATTAATGAAAGCTACAGTACCTGTAATTGGACTTAAAGTCAATACCTTTTACTTTTGATAATAAATATTCAAACTATAAGAAACCTGCAGTTGTGTTCCTTCATAACAAATGTTTAGACGTGACACCCCCTTACTTTACGTCTTGTCTATAGAACCACTGGCGAACAATATTAGACTCAACGCATGGATTAAGGGTATGGGAGCTCAGGAGGAAGTGTGGAAGCTGTGTTTATACGCGGACGATATTTTAATTTCTATTACTGATCCCCTCAGCTCTCTCCCATATCTAATGCAAGAATTTGACAATTATAGCAGTATATCTAATTACAGTTTAAATTTGAATAAAACAGTAGCTATGGCTGTCAATATTAAAAAAAATAATTTAGCGCTTTTAAAAAGTGTTTTCGATTTCAAATGGACGAACAAAGAGATTCATTATTTGGGGTTGATTATTCCTGCGGATATAACGCAGACTATGGAAATACATTTTTTGAAATTACTAGAAGAGACCAATGCCTTACTGAAAGACTGGAGAGTTAATGAGATATCTTGGTGGGGAAGAATAAATACCATTAAAGCCTACATAATTCCCAAATGGGCCTACCTTTTTAGAATGCTTCCCTTCTCGATCTCTCGCTTTTGGCTGAATATGGTCCAAAGTAGTATTAAATCATATATATGGAAAGGGAAACGTCCTAGAATTAACACATATACCTTATCTAGGAAGACCCAACAGGGTGGATTGGGATACCCCCTGATTATCCAAATTTATCAGGCTAATATGTTGGTTCATGCTTCCCATTTACAAATAAGTGACTCAAGAAATCAAGCCTGGTATAAAATTGAATCAGCCAGAATTGGTCTGGATAATCTGGAGCTCCTTTTGTGGAGGGAAGTAAGCCAGAATAAAGATCTCCATGACATATCAGTCTACTCCGTTCTGTCCTTATCTCAAACACTCAAAGAATGGTCACATTTAAAAAATATCTTGAAAATTAAGAAAAAACTTTGTGAGAATCATACTATACGTTCTTTGGAACAGTTTATGTTAGAGATACATTTACGGCACTGGTATAAAAACTGTAACTATAAGTTAAAAGATCTCTTTATCAGTCAGCACATGAAAAGTTTTGAAGCTCTTTGGACGGAGTTAGATTTACCCTCTAAAGAGATATTTAACTATCTACGTCTTAAGAGTTTTCTTAAAGACCATATTATTTATTTAGCTGTTGATAAGGGCAACCTGTTCAGGAAGATTTTTTCTGGCTTAGATGTAAAGAAGGTAGTCTCTCTTGCGATAGATTTGATAAAACTCACGGGGGTCCCAGATATACCTAATGCTTTAACTAAATGGGAAGAAGAATTAAACCTCTTTGGAATATCATATTTGATCTTATTTTTAGAATTGGAGGTATACGCCCTGAGTTTAAAGCGGATCTTGCACTACTCCATATTTTTGGTTTAGAAATACAAGGTAATTTAGAATTGATTTTGGTCCACTGTTTAATGGCAACTAAAACTCTAATTGCTAGATTTTGGAAAAATATGGAGATCCCCAAAAAAAGGCCAACTTAAAGCACAACTATGATACCAACCTGAGATGGAGAAGGGCTTAATCTTAAGTAATATCTTCCCTAATGAGGGACTTTGTGAGTTTTATTCTAAATTTATTGTAGACATTACAGACTGGTAATGGGCTGAAATTTGGGTAATAGGTATATTAATTTCTGCCAAGCAGGTATGAAAGCAAGATTAGGATAGCTTCATAGGATCTCTCTGATGCTTTAGTAGATATTAAAATCACTTTATGAATGGGTAATTTGACTTTTTTTTTTCCTATGTAAGACCAATTGTGTGTGTCCTGTTTCTAAGCTATAGCCCAACTTTGTATTTCTGTGTAGATGTGGCTATGGATATTTTTTGCTATTATTGAATTGAATAATGTAAATTGATATTTTATGTCTTAGATGTTGTTTGTAATGGTATTGTATGTTATTTCCGGGTTAAAATGCCTCTTTTTTTGACTGTGGCATCTTGCTCGGCTATGTGATATGTTTGTCTTTTTATAATCTACCAAAGAAAAAATGTCAATAAAAAATAAACAAACAAAAAAATGAATAAAAAAAATAATATGCTTGCAATATCAGTAAATAGAATAACATACCCTCCTGAACATGTCCGCCTCTCTCAGTCATGATAAAATGGAGCAGTGTCTCTGACTAGTGATGTCCCGAACGGTTCGCTGGCGAATAGTTCCTGCGAACATAGCGTGTTCGCGTTCGCCACAGACGGCGAACATATGCAATGTTCGGTCCGCCCCCTATTCGTCATCATTGAGTAAACTTTGACCCTGTACCTCACAGCCAGCAGACACATTCCAGCCAATCAGCAGCAGACCCTCCCTCCCAGACCCTCCCACCTCCTAGACAGCATACAATTTAGATTAATTCTGAAGCTGCATTCATTTTTTTGTAATTTTTTTTGTGTGTTTGTGTTTATTATACATTATCCTCCATAGCCAGTAACCTGTGTTTATTATACATTATCCCCCCATAGCCAGTAACCTGAGTTTATTATACATTATCCTCCCATAGCCAGTAACCTGTGTTTATTATACATTACCCCCCATAGCCAGTAACCTGTGCTTATTATACATTATCTCCCCCATAGCCAGTAACCTGTGTTTATTATACATTATCCTCCCCATAGCCAGTAACCTGTGTTTATTATACATTATCCTCCCATAGCCAGTAACCTGTGTTTATTATACATTATCCTCCCATAGCCAGTAACCTGTGTTTATTATACATTATCCCCCCCATAGCCAGTAACCTGTGTTTATTATACATTATCCCCATAGTCATTTATCGTTGGACCTAGGCAGCATGATGTCTTAGGCCGGCCCAGAGAGTGAGTGAGTGAGTGAATAATATAATATATATGTTCAGAAACATATTAGTAATATATGTAAATCGGGTTCATGCAAAGAGGGTGAAAAGGTATTAAAGAAAAACACACTTATTGCATCAAATTTACAATGCCAAACTTTTAAAAGCTTGACTCATTTCTTTCTCGGGATGAGGAATATATCGGTTGTAGACTGAGGATTTCCATCTGCCCAATCTTTTAATAATATGCACTGGAGTGTCAGTGTTGAAGGAGGCCGAAGCTGCCCCTATTCTAAATGAAAGACCCGAGACATGGATACAACCCAATTTTAGGAGTAGTGTTCTGATGTGGAAGATGAATTTAGCCGTAGTCAGAGGGATTCAGTGAGAGTAGTGGTGAAATGTGTGTGGCATGACTGAGTGTGGGTAAGTAAGAGTCAAGTATTTTAACTGGGCACTAGTTCTAGGTGGGATAAATTGGTATAGCGGATGGATGAGTAGTTTGGTTCGTTTTAGAGGTTTGTAGAGAAAGTATATAGTGATCATGATTTTTAGCGATATCCAATATTTTTAAGGTGGTCCCAGTGCCACCACTCATATCTGGTGTCACAATAGCTTGCATTTAAAAAACAAACAAACTTTTTTGACTTTGAAATAATAGCAGTCAGTTTCCTTCACACGTGTGCGTTTCAGGGCCTGCAAGGGCACAGTGTCACACCAGTGCAACTCATATCTGGTGTAACAGTAGTGTACATTTAAAAAAAAAAATACAGGGGGCTTGTTGTCACCTTTCGGGGACCCTTGGTGTTGTACGTGGCTGGGTGGAGGAAGAGACCTTCAATGACATCAGTGAGGACAAGGAACGGGACATGGCTAGCTTGGTATCCAAACTTGCGCAAATGGGGAGTTTGCGGTTGTGCAAATGGACTGTTTGCGGTTGTTTGCGGTGCGTTAAACGGGGAGTGCTTTAAAACATCAGGTATGATGTTGTATCGATCAGGTAGTGTAAGGGTTACGCCCGCTTCACAGTGACAGACCAATAGTGATGGAAAAATCAACCAATCAGAGGGCTCTAAGTCAAATTGCAGGGCGTGGGAAGGCTTTATAAGCCATTCCCTGCACTGTGGAGTTCATTCTGCATGGTGCCGTCGTTAGGTGAAGATGGATTAATTTTTTAGTGTTGTTTTTTTTTTTCTTTATGATTTTTTTTGCGCTCGGGTTTTTTTTTTATTTTAATTGTTGCGACTGGTATTATGGATTTTTATTTGGCCTTTTTTGGGGCTGAAAAAAAAGATTTTAGAAAAAAAGATGACATCAAATGGTAAGTTATTTTTTATTTACAGGTATTTAGTTTTCTTGTTCCCCTCTCACTATTTTTAGGGTGAGGGGGGTAGGTAGGTCTTTATTAATTAGCTTTTGGGTGGGGGGTGACTAGGGGCTTGGGGACCCTCAGATCACCTGGGGAGGGATTACATTTATCCCCCACCTGCCGCTCATGTGTGGGGGCTTGGGGGAGGGCGCTAGGTCCCCCTTTAGTTTATTATTTCTGCTTTAACTCATTTAAAGTTGCAGTTTATTGACATGGTGCGGTATAGCTGAGCTTTAAATGAGCCACGTCCATTCCACAAATTGTCGGTGCCTAATAAACGGAATTTACAGCAAGTGCTCTTACAAACCCAGGACATGCTTTATTAACTTAATGAACTCCAATAAATTGTGAGCACGTGGAAGCTCACCTCTGCCTTTACCCAAACAATCCATGCATCATTCTAAAAACTAAACACAGATAGCGCTCGATCCGAACTGCTATCAATAACAAATAATTCACCAATAATTCGATATGCATATAATTGCTAGCCATCGTGGTATCACAATGACTTAGTCTCTATAACATATTAAACTGCAGAATTCCCTTAAGTCAAAGAATTGTTTTTCGGAATCTCAACATTGTTCTTTATCAGCAATACACAAACACACAAACAAGAAGAGGCAATAGCAGCCACAATCAGACAGCAATCAATTGATGTATTGACTGCTCACTGTATCCTTTACCCAAAGCACAGTCTTAGTGATCTCTTGGGATGTATTGGCTGCTATTATGGGTTTGCTGGAAGCATTGTTAGTGTAGCGTGTAGGTGTTCATTTCATTAAATGTAACTAATCGTATTAACCGTTACAATGTTTTACATGTCTGAACTAATTATCACATGTACTATAATTATAATCAGTTTTTTTTTTTTTTGGTGATAATAAGACGTCTGTTCCAAAACTTGTCATCCATGTTTTTAAGTTTCAAGCTGGGTCCAAATTGTCAGATTTGAAATGGTGATAATCTGTTGACATGACAAAGGGCCCTTTCCTATCAATATAAGGTGAACATGACAGGTTTTTCTTCAGAAAGAAATCTATGCTGTTCAATTCTATCTTTCAGTGTTAGTTAACCTCTTCCAATCCCCATAAAGTTGTGTCACGCTTGTTTGGGATTTTAATGTCGTTGATACCACTAAGCACTGTAAGCCTGCAATCTTTGTGGGTATCCGGGTATACTGATAGCTGGGAATGCTCTGTCAGCTGAGGCTGTCTATATAGTTTGGCGAATACCTTTTGGGGGGTCAACAGATCATGGCAACCATATGGAGTTCTCAGTTACGTTAGACCAGCACTTCATATCTACATGGACATGGAGACTATAAAACATGTTTGGTTCTGTAACTTGCAATCTGTAGGAAGTGGCAGGGAATTACCTTCTTGCATTTATCCAGTATATTTTCTATAAACAATTCATACATAACTAGTTATCCTCATCCATGGACTACAGAGGATGCAGCAGATCACTTTTTACGAACGAAGAAAGGACTTTTCCGCTTGCTGGAAAATATAGCAAAAGGTCGAAGCAGCCATTTATTTATTTTTTTTTGTAACGTTTTATAATAAAATGGAGCTTTACATTTTCTGCTGTTTCACACGATTTTAGAAAAAGCGAAAGCTGTGTTTGTAAACAAATTCTAAATATTTTCACGGGAGGTGAAATGTAACAATTTTCACACATTTTTCTTTTCCTGCAAATTTCTAGCAACCCACATCCTCGGTTGTGATTCTGAGATAGGGAGAAGATGCAACATGCCGTATATGCCAAGAATTCAAGATCTTTATATCTGTATATTCAACAAAAGCTATTTATTTGAAAAATGCATATTATAATGTAATCTAATAAAAATATCATTTCTATCATTCGCCCCTGCTAATAACATGATTTGCTCATTGTAGAGTTTATCAATATTGACTAGAATCCTAACTCTCTGTGCTTAAAATACGATAAAGTCGTAATCAAGCCGAACATCTGTTCAGAATTTAGCTGTAAGAAAGCGTTTTTGATTTATCTGCAAACTATTCAAGAGGGAGTTTTAGAATCAGGAAATGTCAAATCTCATTTGCAAAGTACAAAAGCAGAGAGATAAACAAACAATCAAAATGAATTTACTCCTCCGGTTTCTTCTGAATGTTTGTCAAGTAAAGACATTTCATATTAAGAGGACTAAACTCTGTAAAAAAAAGATCAAAACTTTTCTGAATGCCTGTCTAATAATAAAGGGGGACGATTTGTTCTCAGGCACACTGACAGGGAGATAATTTGGATGTCACTTTGACTCTTGTTGTTGCATCAAGGAATCTTTAATGGAAAAAAGTAAATTTAGAAATCGGTACAAAGTGCACTTAGGAATTGTCTTAAAAATTGTCTGCGATTTCTTTGTACTAGATGTGAATATTGAATAATTCAAGGACAATAAAGCAATTTACTAGACATCAATAAAAAAAAAACTGTTATTCAACAAGGTTATATCAAAATTGTCTTTAATAATTTTGGAATCTGAGCTGAAATATCATTAAAAAAAGCTTACAACCATAGCAAAACCTATCCTTAAGAAAAAACAGAAACAGAGATACCATTAAAAGAGAGTGGGTGAATAGATCTGAGTGAGTGATACTAATCCCGATATTAAGAATTAACTGAAACCAAAAGGACATCGATAATTGGTCAATCAGCATCCTGCAGCACATACACAAAATATTGATAATAATAATAAAATATTTACATATTTTGCAGTACATTGATAGGAGCATTTTCCCATCAATTAACTCACAGATCAAGTGAGAAAAAGTAACCAAAATGGGGGGAAACGTATGTATAATGAATAACATATATTTATTAAATAGAATTTCTTATATTCTTCCTATAGCGATCACTTCTCACTTGATCTGGAATTAAATTAACATTTACTTCCTGTCCCCTAACCATCAATCATCGTTTTCAGATCAATTATTTATTTATTTTTTGGCACCACAATGGAATTCGGAATCATGAATCAAAACTAACTTGCTCAGTCATAGTGCATTTTGGTTGGTTCATTATTTGGCTACATTGTGGCTCAGTGTTCAGAAGTTCGACCAATGTCCCTGCTGGCCCTCTGCATGTCTCTTTGCCCTATGGTTATATGGGGGCAAAATTGACCTTCATGATTGTTTATATGTCAGTTTAGGAATATTGTAGCCGTTACGATAAGAAGCAATTTAAAAAAAAAAATGTATTTCTGTCTATTTAAGGTGAATTTGTACACTTCGGAATCAGGTTCCTCCTGTAACCCACAACCTTCTACCCATCTGTTCTTCTGATCTGTTTGTTCCTGTAATGCTTCACTTAATCTGTTTCTTCTCTGTGGTTGTCACTTTGTCACCAGTATCCCCTCATTTTTCTTTTAAACCTTTGGCATGTCCATAATTTGCCATTTGGGATCAAATACAAACTGCACTGCCAGTTAATGTTTTAAACTTTGAAACTGCTATTCAGACACCAGGAGATAAGAATCTGTTTTAAAAATGTCCTATTATTCAGCCTTTTGGAACTTTCTGACGTCTATTCGATACCTGAGTGCGCAGTTGTACCACAAATTAGCTTCAAAGGAAAGAATGACATCTCAGCCAGCGTGAGTTATATTTGGCCATTAAATTGTTCAATTATGGAACAAAACCAGTTGAATGTAATTGTTTTATAAAACCAAACAAATGGATTAAAATCTTTTCGTTTTTTTACTGTGCCTGGAATTTATGGAACATTTTTATTGAAATCCTTTTCTTAAGCAGTTGGATAAGATAAAAAAAAAAAAGAAAGAGAAATTGCCCCAATTTAGTATTGTATATTCTTGGTTCCTTCAGCAAGATCCCTATCCAATAAAAATAGATAATCATACTATAAATTACATTATTTTGTGCTTAATTTTATTAATATGTTGATGGAGAACTTTTCATACCTCCTTCACAAATTTCCACGTTCAGAGTTGTTCATCAAGAGGCAATTATGGAGACCCACCATAATATATAATCCACGGTTATAGTGTGCTGGGATTGGGAGAGATATGTGCTCCTTCCTGAGCAGAACACTGTGTCTTCAATACTGTTACAGCATCCGGTGGTGGCTACAAGGTGTTCTATCCCTCATCTTTTTAATGATCTCAACAGGACTAATAATTGGTAAGAAGGGGGGCATTGAGAAACATTACTAGGGGGGTAGTAAACAGAGATAAGAAAGTTTGAGAGCTGGACAAGCTGCAGAGAAAATGGAGAGAGACATGAGGTATGTTAAAAGATAGCAAGGGAAAAAGAGAGAGACTGTGAGGAGAATGTAAACAAATAATAATCATGCACCTGAGAAACACGCTGGACTAATTTGAATAATTCCACTATAGCCTTAACAAAAATTAAAAAGAAAACAAAATATTTGCAGTCCAAAAACTGTTAAATATCTTAGTGTGTTGCAATCGTTTCTCTATGAACTGTAAGTAATACATTCTGAAAGTCTATAGAATTGCCTTTTCTAGGGTTTTCATTGGGTTGCGTCCATAGAGAATCTCCCCATCAATCAATCACTATACATAATAGTATTAATCCATGAGTTGCCATGGGGTAACAGGTGTTTCACAATAAGCTTCCATTTTCATTATTTGCTATCCTTGCTGAAAATAATGCATTCTTTAATATTATCTGTCAGAGAAGAACAAATCTCTATTTTGCAGCCAAACCAGATAAAAACAATAGAAGCCAGATGGGATTGATGTACGGTAGACTAGCCCAGTGGGGCTCCTCTACTCAGTATGATAGACATGTATAAATACTAGGCAATAGGTGTAGGTAAACCCAAACCTTCTATGTGGGGTAGCAGATATGTCAAAACAGGGATTAATAACAGAGACGGTGAAAAATACAATTTAATGAATACATCTTAATAGTACAATCTATGTATTACACAACTCACTATTATTGTGCTCAGACTGCTCATATTCAACTGGCTGGGGCCTCGCGGCCGCCTAAACCGCCTGTGGGCAGACTGTGTCAGGTCCTCGGTCACTGACCGAGGACCTGACACCAGGAGGGGGCCCGACGGCTTGCCCGGTATGCCGCCGGGTGCGAGGCACCTCCTGGCTGCCCGGCGAGCCACCGCAGACACTGGTCTGCAGCTCCGCAGTGAGCAGAGCTGCAGACCATGTGTTTCGCGAAAACCGGCCAATCAGAGCATTGCCGCGGGTTACCACGGCAACGCTCTGATGGTCTTGCGAGATTACATGGTCTGCAGCTCTGCGGAGCTGCAGACCGGAAGCAGTGGCCACCGGACCACCAGGGAGCCCACTGGACAACCAGGGACCAAAGGTAGGCTCTCTCACCCCCCACCACACTCAGCCTCCCTACCACCTTCAGCCTCACCACCCTCCCCACCACCCTCAGCCTCACCACCCTCCCCACCACCCTCCCCACCACCCTCACCCCCTCACCACCCTCAGCCTCACCCCCACCACCCTCAGCCTCACCCCTCACCACCCTCAGCCTCACCACCCTCAGCCTCACCACCCCCACCACCCTCACCACCCTCCCCACCACCCTCAGCCTCCCTACCACCCTCAGCCTCACCACCCTCCCCACCACCCTCAGCCTCCCTATCACCCTCAGCCTCACCACCATCCCCACAACCCTCAGCCTCCCTACCACCTTCAGCCTCCCCACCCTCCCCACCACCCTCAGCCTCCCCACCCCACCACCCTCAGCCTCCCCACCCCACCACCCTCAGCACCCCTCACCACCCTCAGCCTCCTCACCCCACCACCCTCAGACCCCCTCCACCCTCAGCACCCCCCACCACACTCAGCCTCCCCACCCTCCCCACCACCTTCAGCCTCACCACCCTCCCCACCACCCTCAGCCTCACCACCCTCCCCACCACCATCAGCCTCACCACCCCACCACCCTCAGCACCCCACCACCCTCAGCCTCAGCACCCCCACCACCCTCAGATTCAGCACCCCATCACCCTCAGCCTCACCACCCCCACCACCCTCAGCCTCCCCACCCTCCCCAATACTCTCAGCCTCACCACCCTCAGCCCCACCCCCTCACCACCCCACCAGCCTCAGCACCCCCACCACCCTCAGCCTCAGCACCCCCCACCACCCTCAGCCTCAGCACCCTCAGCCTCACCACCACCCTCAGCCTCACCACCCCCCACCACCCTCAGCCTCATCACCCACCACCACCCTCAGCCTCACCACCCCACCACCCTCAGCATCACCCTCGCTCACCACCCTCAGCATCACCACCCTCAGCATCAAGCCCCCACCATCCTCACCACCCTCAGCATCACCCCTCCCACCCCAACCACCCGCAGCATCACCCCCTCACCATCCTCAGCATCACCCCCCACCCCCCTAAGCCTCACTCCCCACCCCCCTCAGCCTCACCCCCCTCAGCCTCACCTCCCTCAGCCTCACCTCCTCATCACCACCCCCTCACCACCCTCAGCCTCACCCCCTCACCACCCTCAGCATCACCCCCACCACCCTCACCATCTACCACCCTCCTTCTCACATCACCCCCTCCTTCTCACATCACCCCACTCCTTCCCACATCACCCCCTCCTTCTCACATCACCCCTCTCACTCTCACATCAAACCCCCCTCATTCTCACATCAACCCCCCCTCACTCTCACATCAACCCCCCTCCTTCTTACATCACCCCCCTTCTCACATCACCCCCCCTTCTCACATCACACCACCTCCTTCTCACATCACCCCCTCTCCCTCTCACCATCACCCCCTCTCCCTCTCACCATCACCCCCTCACACCATCACCCGCCATTCCCTCTCACCATCACCCCGCATACACACAACACACTTCAAGCAGCTACCCCATACACATATGGTCTCAGACAAATCGCAAACATGCTCACAGAGACAAGGATACTCTCTGTCAGACACACTCTCAGGCACATACACAGGTAAACTGTGCATCAATGTGTATATGTGACACTTTTTTGTTAGTGGGGCCTCATGTTTGATTTTCGCCTAAGGCCTCATAAAGTCTAGAGCAGCCTCTGTGGACAGGACCCAAAGATAGGGACTGTTGCTCCAAAATCGGGATAGGAGGGAGGCCTGATGGACAGACACATTTTATATTCTGGGTTATATAGCATACTTGTCAACAACATCTCATATTCAGCCTGGACTGGAGGGGGGCCCTGTGGCTCCATGCCAGGGATGCGATTCTCGTCACTGGTACAGCTTTTAAAAGTCCATATGATTCTGTCACATACGTGTTCCACAATGACACTTTGGAGATATTCAGGGTTGCCCGAAAGGAGAGCATTGCTTATGTGTTCCTTGCACAGCAGAAAGATCTTTTATAACCCAATCATGCTGCTCTGTACATGGGAACGCTTTTCTAATCCGGCAAGATAGAGGCCCAAAATCAGGACTCTCTCTGTATTCTCAGAGGAATTCAGAACAGTTTACAAATATATGCACAAATACATACACACACGTTTTCCCATGTGACAATACGTTGTCCTCAGTTTATTATGTGTTAGAGTACAGTATCTTCCTACAGACTAGCCAAGAACAATACGCACAATCTCTCCAGATAAATGGCAGCCTGTGAGGGTTCTAGCCATGAACATAAGATTACTGTAAACTCTCTAAGATAAAAAAGACAAACAGAACAAGTCAGTGTGATGAAAAACATCTGTTCAATGTATCTTACACGAGCAAACGCTTGTTATTCTAAACTCTCTTTAATTAGACTGTCACTGGTCTCTCCAAAGCTGTATAATACTGTGAAATATCACTTACACTTCAATGACGGAGAGTAAAACAGCAGTGGTAAATTTTTAGTATTTTATAGGATTCATCACCAACAACACAATCTTGAAAACCGTCTTGAAAAGCCTTTATACGGCTTCTTTTGAAGCTTCAAACCCCTTGCTGTTGCTATTTAAAGGCTTTGCTATGAACCCAGCTACTAAAGAACTGTAAGGACTCGAGAAAAATAACATAATTTCAGATTATCTGTCTTTTTTTGTTAAAATTAGAGCATGTTCACTCATGTTTACTGTCAAAATATGAATGGTTTTAGATAGTTTAGAATTTTGAATGTATGGACCATTTTCTGCCAAAGAAATGCATAAATAGATCAACCTCTAAAATGCATTATTTAGGGATATTTTATCTCTGCAAAAATGTGCTATATGCTTTTTAGTTTCAAATCTGATAAATTATCTGCTCAGCTATTTTGAGTTCTCCTCCCCTTTCCAATCATGCTGTTCAACATACAAAGTAATGTTGGCTTTCATCCAATGGGTAATATTGAGTGAGGATTTGAGATGACGGCATACCAACGTTATTGTTTTGTCAGTTCTTCCCAGTTCCCAATTTAATGAATAACCCCAAGTATAAAATAATCTTTGGATATTAGATAGATATTCAATCACATGTAAAGGGGTTTATTTACTAATACTCATTTGTGATGCTGATTTACGACCAAACGCTTTTCTAGGACTGGAGGCATAGTCAGGCCTCCTCTGTCATACTTGGCTTGCTAGTTCCCCTGGCTTGGATAGGGAACTTACCACATTTACATTGGTGGCATTGACTTCTCCTTCGTCTTTAGTAAGAAAATACTCAGCTTCTCGGCTCATAGGAATCTCAATCAATGGTGATTGAGCTGTGAGTTTACCTTCCTAGTGCTGGAAGGTCATGTTGAGTATTGGTTCTTGGATTCAATTAATTTAGGTCCAAGGTAAGAGGCCTGCAGCAGAGGTTCACACAGAGCAATCAGGTTGAGCAGCAGTTGGTCAGATAACAGTAGAATCTGATTCAACATAACCGCTCAGACAGATAAAAAGTGAAATTTTCTACAAAAAAATAAAATATATATAATTTTAAAAAAAAATACTGTAAACTTTCATTAAATATAACAAACTGAAAAGTGAAAAGGTGATGACAATTGTCGTTTAACAACATACCGTAACTGCCACCACGTGGTGTACAGATCGGTGTAGTAAACACGTTGAGCAGAGTCTGTGGCTTCTGTCTTCTGGATATATTTCAGACATTATAGATCTAGTGATAAATAGCATTGATCATCTGACAGTGCTGAGAGGCTAACCACCCTCTGTGTTCTGTTTATTGTCAACATCCACGTTAATAGGGTTCACTGTAAACTTAATATGGTAGTGAAAATTCAGCTTAGAACAAGTAGAGGACAATTTGAGGAAAGGAGAAATTAATTTCCGGTGATATATTAAATTCATACCATAAAGAACAATTTTAATCAGAAGATAGAAAATACTGGATAGAATATTTGAACATTACTTGATTAATGAAGATTAGACTTTCTTCTTGAGTATATCATAATTGTTACAGGCTAAATACCACGGTAATTATTATCGCAATATTTAGCGTTCTGATTAAGTGATTTACTTCGTATGAACTAGTATAAACTATAATTAAAATAACGCCATCAAAACATGTGGAGATTGACGAGTAGAAGGACACAAACTAATGTTACAAATAAATGTAACTGAAAATACAGAATTACAGAGCAAATCAAGGATAAAAAGGGTGACAGATTGGGTGATTTGTAAACCTTTTCCGTCGTAGAAAATGTCAAACCACGAAATGAATAATGCTTGACTAATTTATTCACCCATGTTATTATTAATAATAATAATAATAATAATAATAATAATATGAAGGTTTGCAATTTTTAATAGGGATTTGGGATTCTTGCTCTGTACTATGGAAATGGTGTGTCTTTTTATGGGGATCACACAGAGAGGTTTCCTTGATTTGATTATGTGGTTTTTGTGGTTTCTAGGATGAATCCCTTAAATTGGGTTTGCAGGAAGACAGAGTGGTTATGATAGTGTCGAGAGATTGAACTTTACGTTTTGATTTTCCTCCACGGCAGCCCCTGTGAGAGCCTTTAAAGATGCCAAATGATTTTAGAGTAACCACTAGCGAGGTACTGAGTGGAAAGACTGCTTTTTGGGGTCCTCAGGAATACAGATATGAGGGAGTATAGACGATCATTCCGTCAGAAGTGAAGGGGTTAAATAGCGTTTTGCCGGGTTTCTAGATGGTCACATTGCCCTGCTCTATAGGATTCGGGCCAGTGTGAGGTGTGACATTTTGCACTTCAGGCTGCTTTGAAGATAAGAAAGTTAGGAAAACATGCATGCAGGTCAGATTACAGGAGTTTAAAACCAATGTGCTTTAGTAAAATAGTTTTCATCAATACGTTTTCTGAATGTTTATAAATGAAATCTGAGCATTGCTGAATGGATAACTAATTCCCAGACCCCATTTACAGATGCTGAAGAGCCAGTTATATAGTTTTTGGTGTTCAGGTGAAGATATCTCTTCTTAGCAGTAAGAGGGTCCATGGAAGTATATTTCAATCCGCTATGAATCTCAGTTTAGTAATGCCATTCGTTCAAATTTGATAAATCCAGGTGTGTGATATGTGGAATCGAGATTGGTCCTTGGAATGTTTGTGGTGAATTTTGAGAATAATGTTGTTACGATGAAGATAGTTGTAAGACTAAAATGTGTTCCTTCAAACAACAAGGAAATGAGGAGCCCAAAAAGAAAGATGACGGTAATAATAAGAAAGAGAACTCTACCTTTATTAAGACAAAAGGTAAAAAAAGGACAATCTAAAAACAGAGAAGGGTTGTTCCAAGGCTCTACTAAGATATAATTAAAATTATCAATTTATATCGACAAAAAGGGAAGCAATTCGCCTCGCTCCGAATGTAGATTTGGTCGAATTTCGGGCAATTCAGACATTCGGATGCTTCCAAATGTCCAAAGTGCCAAAGTCCCGAATCGGCAAAGTCCTGAATTTCGGAAGTGGCAAACCGAATGGCCGAAGTGCCGAATTCCGGAAGTGCCGAAGTGCTTCGGATTTCTGAAAAGTGGCAAAAATAGAGAGGGAGGGAAAATTATGTGAATGATGACAGGGTTAGGGTTAGGGTAGGTTTAGGGTTAGGGTAGGGTTAGGCGAGGGTCAGGGTTATTCTAGGGTTAGGGTAGGGTTAAGGTTAAGGTAGGGTTATGGTATGATTAGGGTAAGGTTAGTGTAGGGTATGGTAGGGTAGGTTTAGGTTAGGGTTAGGGGTAGAATAGGGTTAGGGTTAGGGAAGGGTTAGGGTTAGAGATCTCTACAGATTTTCCAAATTGCTGAAGTCCCGAACCGAATTGCCGAAGTCCCGAATTCCTGAAGTCCTGAATTGCAGAAGTGCCGAACCAAAGTGCAGAAGTCCCAAATTGCCTAAGTCCCGAATTTAGGAAGTGCCAAACCGAACTGAAGTGCCGTAGTCCTGAATTGCTGAAGTGACAAATGTTTTTTCTTACCAGAATTTCTGAACCGAACCAATTTTTTGGATCATGCACATCCCTAAGTATCAATCGCAGTCCTAGAGCGCAAAAAGGTAAGGAACGCCTTGGGTGTAGGTAAATACAAAAAGGATCCAGGGAGGGGGATATAGAGTGGGAAAGATATACAATCCCTAAAATTAGGTATACATATGTATTGCTTCCCCTCTCTCCCACAGGAAGATCACATATATCTAGTAAAGTACACGGAGGGATAAGTGGGAGAAAATCAGGAAGAAAAGGGATGAAACAACCCTAAAAGTAGCCCAGTCCAAAGTCCCTAATTTACCTCAGCACAGAAGTGGAACTACTAGTGCCTAGCTAAACCTCTAGCCCTAACATTAAAACATATTGTATCCAAGTAAACATGTGAAAGAAAATAAATGTGATGACCAAAAAATGAGAAAGTGACAAAACAAACAATAATAATAATTCCTGGAGAGGTCAGGAGCATGAGTGAAGTATGGCAACCATCAGGGGCGCCAAAACAAATAAAGTTTAATATGGTTAAAACCATCTCTCAATATACACACATACATTATCTGTATCTCAAGTCTTAGCAGTTGATATTGTTTCTAGTAAAATGAGAGCTCAGTCTTAGAATACTGTCTTTTGTTCACATACACATATTGTCAGAATGTAGTGTGATGCATTATGGTCCATTGTCTGGGAGATATAATATCACTGTTCTTCTATCAAGCTTCCAAACTGCAGTCTATAGGAAACAAGCGTTATCTGAGCTTTTATTGAGCCAAACTAAACTGACACCAAAAATATCAAGTTTCCCAGAAAACTGAATGCACATACTCTCAAATACACAGAAAGATGTATGTCTGACTTCCTTGAAAAAGCAGTCACAGGATAAAAACCTTAATGATATCAGCGTGGAGGCTCATTGTATGCTTATCTCTTTCTTTTTTTAACCATTAGCAGCAAAGAAAAAAATAGCACAAAAAAACCCTTATCTTAAAATTAGGCAATGCATAGGTACAGTTAGCATAGGCTACCGATAGGTGAGCCAACATTCCAATATCCTCTTCCTTTGCTGCATCCTCAAACAGATGGTAATTCTGTATAACGTATCTCAGGGTGTATCTTAGTATCTCTGAATTGTGTATATTATACATTTTGGCTTCAATATCGTCCATATTTACCAGCATTATTATGGTTATTTCAATTATGTCCACTATTTTATTATTTAAGTTATTCCCCTACCCTTTTTAGACCATTTTCCTTTATTACAACTATTGTTTTTTTTCTTCGAATAGACCTTTGTTTATTCTATTTTATTTCACTTTTTTTCCTCTTTGATGTATGTGATTTAAAACGCATCTGTTTCAGGATTATTTACCGTATATACTCGAGTATAAGTCGAGTTTTTCAGCACATTTTTTGTGCTTAAAACCCCCAACTCGACTTATACTCGAGTCAATGTCTGTATTATGGCAACTTATATTGCCATAATACAGACAAGGACCGCCGGGCTCATTACAAGCACGGCGGTCCTGTTGGCGGCTGGCAGCGAGCTGTAACTTACCTTTCCTGTAGCTCCTGTCAGCTCCCTTCTATCTCCTCCGGTCCGTTCAGCTCTCTTCTCCTCCACTGCAAGTCTCGCAAGAGCCGCGGGGTCAGAGCGTTGCTATGGGTTACCGTGGCAACTCTCCGCTCGGCACTCACACCGCAAGACTTGCAGTGGAGGAGAAGGGAGCTGACCGGAGGAGAGAGAAGGGAGCTGACAGGAGCTACAGGAAAGGTAAGTTACAGCTCGCTGCCAGCCCCCCTCCTGCACAGCCCATGCCACTAGACCACCAGGGAATGAGAGCCCCCCTCCCTGCCCAGCTAACAAGCAGGGAGGGGGGGACAAAAAAAAATCATCAAAATTTAAATAATAATATAATACATTTAAAAATATTAAAATAAAAAATAGTAATAATATTAGAAAAAACTAAATTTATTATAATAAAATAAAAATGTTAATATTAAAAAAATAGTAATAATATTAAAATAATAATAAAAAATAAATAATAAAAATGCCCACCCCCACCAAGGTTACACACTCTGCATCACATACACACACACACACTGCATTATATACACACACACACTGCATTCACACACACACACACACACACACGCACACACACACTGCATTCATACACACACTGCATTCATACTCACACACACTGCATTCATACACATACACACACACTGCATTCATACACACACACTGCATTATATATACTGCGTGTGGGGGGATTCTGTGTGTGTGGGGGGTTCTGTGTGTGTGGAGGGGTGCTGTTGGTGGGGGGCAGGAGTGTAGTGTGTGTATGGGGGGGGGGTTATAGCATTGATATATTTATATTTAATAAAAAACAAAAACACTTTTTATTACTCCCCTCCCCCCTTACCTTTGGGCCCAGGGGAGAGGGGGAACGGCTACTCTTCAATCCCTGGTGGTCCAGTGGTAGCGCATGCTGTTCAGCCTGCAGCTCCTCTGGCTGCAGGCTGACTTCGCTCTCCTCCCGCGAGAACAGCAGGCAGGTCGGAGCATTGCCATGGTAATGCACGGCAACGCTCCAACCTGCCTGCTCGCGGGAGGAGCGTTCTCGCTTGCAGGTTCCTGTCAGACCGGGTAGGGGAACAGAAGCTCCCTTACCTGGTCTGCCTGCTCGGCCATGCTACATTCTGTGACCGGCAGGAGGGGAGCACATGATCACATCCCCTCCTGCCGGTCACCCTGCAATTGCGTCCCGGGCTGGTGCACACTAGGCGGCCGCGCACCGGCACCCTAGTGTGCCGGCCCACCGGGAAATTTCCCGGTGTCCCGGTGGGCCAGTCTGGCCCTGAATGTCTGTACGAATGTATGTCTGTATGTATGTATGCCAGTATCAATGTATCAATGTATGTCTGTATGTCAGTATGTATGTATGTATGTATGTATGCATGTATGTCTGTATGTCTGTATGAATGCATGTATGTCTGTATGTATGTATGTCAGTATGTCTGCATGTCATTATGAACATATGTGTGTATGTCTGTCAGTATGTCAGTATGAATGTATGTCTGTGTATGTATGGATGGATGTCAGTGTCTGTATGCATGTCTGCCTGTATGAATGTATGTATGTATGTATGTCAGTGTGTCTGTATGTATATATGTATGTATGCCAGTATGAATGTATGTGTGTATGTATGTCGGTGTGTCTGTATGTCCTCATGCATGTGTGTCTGTATGTATGTTAGTATGCGTCTGTCTGTCACTATGCATGCCTGTGTGTCTGTATATGTGTGTATGTCTCAGTATGTGTGTGTCAGTATGTATGCCTAGATGCGTGTATGTCTGTTTCAGTATGTGTGTCTGTTTGTATCTGTGTGTGTGTATATGGGTCCTTTTGTATCAGTGTGTGTGTTTGTGTCTGTGTGTGTGTATGTCTGTGTGTGTATTCCTGTGGGCGGGATTTGGAGGCGGACCCCAGGGGGCCCAGACCATGAGCTGAGTTGCGGTCCTGCCTACAGGTTTTATTGCTGGAAGAGAGCAGTTTGTGAGAAGGTCTGACAAACTATTTTCTATTTTTCACAGCATTGTGAGTGTTCCATATAAATGTTCCTGGTTTTCTCTTTCACATTACTGAAATTCATCTTGATTGTATATCTTAGGTGGTATCTTTTGTTTTTTGTTTTTTAAACATATTTAGTGTTTATTGATTAAAGGAACACTATAGTCACCTAAATCACTTTAGCTAAATAAAGCAGTTTTAGTGTATAGATCATTCCCCTGCAATTTAACTGCTCAATTCACTGTCATTTATGAGTTAAATCACTTTGTTTCTGTTTATGCAGCCCTAGCCACACCTCCCCTGGCTATGATTGACAGAGCCTGCATGAAAAAAAAAACTGGTTTCACTTTCAAACAGATGTAATTTACCTTAAATAATTGTATCTCAATCTCTAAATTGAACTTTAATCACATACAGGAGGCTCTTGCAGGGTCTAGCAAGCTATTAACATAGCAGGGGATAAGAAAATCTTAATTAAACAGAACTTGCAATAAAGAAAGCCTAAATAGGGCTCTCTTTACAGGAAGTGTTTATGGAAGGCTGTGCAAGTCACATGCAGGGAGGTGTGACTAGGGTTCATAAACAAAGGGATTTAACTCCTAAATGGAAGAGGATTGAGCAGTGAGACTGCAGGGGCATGTTCTATACACCAAAACTGCTTCATTAAGCTTAAGTTGTTTAGGTGACTATAGTGTCCCTTTAATATATTTGTCTTTTAGACATAAAAGTCAGATCTCATAATAATGTGATTATTTTTTTAATTTAAAGGGACACTATAGTCATCAAACCATCTTAAGCTTAATGAAGCAGTGTTTGTGTGTAAATCCTGCCCCTGCAGTTGCACTGCTCAATTCACTTCCATTTCAAGGTTAAATCACTTTGTTTATGCAGCCCTAGCCACACCTCCCTGCATGTGACTGACATAGCCTTCCTTAACACTTCCTGTAAAGTGTCATCTAATATGTATGCTTCTTTTATTTCACATTCTGTGTAACTTAGAATTTCTTATATTCTGCTCTGTTAATAGCCTGCTAGACCCTGCAGGAGCCTCCTTTATGTAATTAGCGTTCAATTTATAGAGCAGGGACTAAAAACTTTTAAAGTTAGTTACATCTGATCAAAAATTAAGACACTTTATTTTCATGCAAGCTGTGTTAGTTACACCCAGGGGAGGTGTGTTTAGGGCTACATAAACAGAAACTAAAGTTATTTAACTCCTAAATGGCAGTGAATTGAGCAGTAAAACCTGAGAGTCATGATCTATACACTAAAACTGCTTCATTAAGCTAACGTTGTTTTGGTGACTATAGTGTCCCTTTAAATTATGCTTAGATTCAGCTTTTACTGCATTATCTACATATTTCTATAAACAGTTTCTCTATCTGTAAGGGCAAGTTATAATTTTAACAATGTAAGATTAATAGGTTATCTAAGTAATTTTCCTAAGCAGTTTTTCATGTAAGAACTCAGGGATTTTATGTATTTATTCATAGCCTGTGATGGTAAATGACAATATAGGTCCTTCATTGAAGAAATACAATTTAAGAAGGATAGCTTTAAATAAATCAAAGCACTTGACTCTGATAGCATCTAGCACATAAGAGTAACTCTAAAGAAGGAATGGCGTGATCTTATCAAATTAAAATCACGTAAAGAAAAACACCTCTCTTCAGGCAAAGGTGAGATTTTTTTCATGTTTAGCTATCTTATTCTGACACAGAGATGCTAAATGAAGAAGCTGAAGATGACCTTCACTTGTGGCTTTAACCCATGGAGGAGTGGAGTCCAGCGTTGGCATGGTCCCAGAGACTGATGTTTCTATCGATGACAGCAAGTCAGAGAAGAAAATCAAATTACATATCACTTATCTAGAGCTCTTGTCACTCTAATTCTATGCAGTCAAAAGTTTTGAAAAAGACAAGACTGATTGTTGCAATTTAGGAGAGTTAAAATAAAATTAAATTTCAACTTAGCCTAAGAGATTTGGTAATATTGCTTAGCATGTAATATATCTCTGCCAGCTGAATATTTGACAGAATGGAATTCTTCTCATTTGATAGACCACAGCGACTGGCATATAGACAGGACTTTCATCCTGAAAAATTAGAATTGATCAGGCCTGCTTCAAATATTTCCCAAAAAACTGAAGTTCTATAGCTGGAAACCATATCTAGACGCATTAGCAGTAGACGTTTGTTAGCAAGGCCATATTTACATGTTTCCAATCTTCAGGTCAGGAAACAGAATACAACACCTATCTGGACAGCTGTGGTTCCATCAACTAAAAATGACAATCAATTTTGAGAGACTGATGGGATCATTTCTGATACTTTTTAGAGATCTGGAGGAGAGTCCCTATACCACCATACAACACTATCCATGACTCCTCCTAAGATCGTTGATATTGGAACTTGATATGTCAAAGAACTTTAGGACACATCTATTTTACCTCCAGCAAGCAGAGACTACTAATGTGATGATGTTATCTGAGTGCATGGATTCTGAACTGGCTGCTCAAAAAAAAAGTGGATCCCATATTAGCATTTTTAAATGTGTCTCTGATTTTTTTTGACATAACTCTATATCTCTGCTTCACCAGCAAGCCAATCTGGGCTGGCTGGATGTATAGAGTTTGCATTGTTTAACAGCCTCCTGTGTGTTTTTAGCTGAAATGAGGCAGGATTAGCACAACGCTGAATGTGTATGGATCTACATGGGACATGAATTTGCTATACCGATGGCTGGAAAAAAAGAGAGTCCATCTAAAGAACTCTGTTGTACACTTATAATTTCCAGTTACAAACAGGCATTAAACCTGCATATCAGCCTCTGTGTCTTGTAATTAAATTCTCTGATTTTATTAGTTATTATTTTATTGGCGGTAAGTGTTATTCCTCCATTTATTTTAATAAAGAGTTTCACCCATTTTTACGGCCTCAAGAATATAATTCTGGCTCTATTAATTTCATTGTTATTTGCTCTGTGGAATTTGTCATTGCTGTCTATTGTCTTCATAATTTTAACCACATTCAGAATTTACCCTGTCATCTATTTTCAGAGATTATATCTTGTGCAGTGGAGTTTTATGGAAGAGATATACGGCCCATGTTGACAGTTTGATTACATTTATGATCCAGTTCTGATGTAGTTTACCTCTTTCAAAGATTTCAGAGTTAATTTGCAAAGATCTGCCTAATTATAGCCAAAGCTGAGATGGTTGGAGGGAGGAAGTGATGTCACTAACCGTACGTGTGTATTCCTCCCTGTTATCCTATGATTTTGATGTATTGTACAGTTCTTTTCTTTGCTGATATTAGGAGTAAAATATTAATGTGAGCCTCTGTGACTTTCTGTCATAACTTGGTAAAATCCTGGAACTACCTGCTGTACTGACCGTCTGCCAGATAGTAACCATTTCATCTTCCCCAAACATGAATGTTCCTATAGCTCCGTCTCATTCGTAGCAGAGATACAGTAACCAAGCGTTAGTAATGCATATAACTTATTCCAACTATTTTTGCATCTTTCTGCTCGGAAAAGCCCAATTTCTAGAATTGAAGAATTTCTACAACTTGTGAAGAAAATGTTTTTTTAAAATATGATAAAAGTGAAAATTGGGATAATTTTAGTGGTTTTATGCACTGCTTCTTTCTATTTTTCCAATCTCGGCAGATATTGCTACCAAGCAGCCATTTTAGGATTCAGAAAAGTAGGACCTATAATACTTTTTGATGAGTGGAAGAGACTTTAAAAGCATACACTGTTAATATTGTTTTAGCTAGTTTTTCTCTGCGAGTTCTAGATTGTATCAATCAGTCTGAACGATGAATGTTATACATAATTATTTAGTAATGGGTACAGTTTGTACACATCTGTTTATTTTTGTATTTGTTTCTTTCTAACGCTGGACGTCTGGCGGTAATATTTTCTATATACGTGCAGATTCATTCACGTGTGTTTGTCCTGCTTTTAGTACAATAACTGTTTCACACTTTTCCCCAAGTATCTCGGCTCTGGCACTGACCCCAAAATGTTGTTACACATGGCTGCAATCGCAGCTTGACAAGTTCTACTGGAAGCCAACATCTGTTTGACTCATTAGCAGTTTGTGCACCCGGTCATATATTAACTCACTCACTCAGTCCTATTTATCAGAGTTCATTCTCAGTGACAGCACCTTTAGAAGGCAAGCCAGCAAAACCAGTGGAAGAATAGTCTCGAAGGACTCAATCAATCTTAAATTGTTCCAACAGAGTTTCAGACACCTACAGTGCAAGCAAATGGCAGCTACAAACATTCTGGGAGCCTTGACAGTTAGCGAGGTACCCACAGGCTTCCCGTCAGAACGTCTGACGACAAACAGCATGCAGATGGGACTTATTAACTAAAACTGGAATTGTAAAAATAGCCAAAATAGCAAAAAAAGATCGGAGAAAGCAATGCAAGAAAATCTATCAAAAGGCATATACAGAGATATATCTACATTCTATTAAAATGAATCTTACAGATCCAAGTAGTATAAAAAGTTTGAGAACATATTGATTTAGGCGGCCACCTAAGGCTTCACAAGGTATGGGGCCTCGATGCCACAGTGGGCTTTATCAAGTGGTAAACAGCTTTCAACTAAAAGTAATAATAAAAGTAATAAACAATGTGTGGTTTACCACTTGATAAAGCCCACTGTGGGTGAAATGCGTTGTGGATTACTTTTATTATTACTTTTTATTAAAATAAAGGTTTTTGACCATTTTATGGATATTTTGTGCCATATACTTTTTTTTTTCTTTTTTTTCATTACCTGGCATCCTGATTTTATCTTCCTAGAGCGTACATCACCAAGCATCCCAGGTGGGGATTATACCACCTACACTGACAGTGTGAGTATATTTGATCTATGTTTACCCCTGGTTTTCTACATTTTATACAGAGAGCACTATTGCTTTTCAGATATACCCTGCTGCTAAATACCTGCTGACTGACACCTTGCTTCCATCAATATCCCTGAAGTGGGGAATCAAATCCACTGCAGGCACACTATATTAGAGCTGGTTTTAGCTCTACCTTGTGTGAGTAGGACATTTGGATTTCCTTTTATCTAGCTATGTATTTCTGAACGTATCACACTACTGGAACCCTCTTTCTTTTTTTTATATATGGTACTGGATCCCGAATATCTTGATGGTACATACACCTGAGGATACAAGCAAACCCTACCAGGCCTACACGAATTATTGCTATTAAGACATTGGACTACTGTTTTATTATTGGGTATACGCTTTTATTGTTACCATAGGACTTTGTTTATTTTGCTCCATTTTTTACTGTCCCATTTACCTCTATTTTATCCCTTACCCCATGGCGCACAGTATTATCTTGTTTTTCTACCATTTCTTTAGGGTTGTAAGGAGATAATTTACCAGTTTAGGTGTGCTGCCTCCCCCTTGTTATTAAGCGCTGTTCCATTTTTTTAAAGCATTTTACAAGCATTTTGTTATAATTTATTGAAGACAGTCAATGATTTTTTTAGTTAAATACATGTTAATTATGAACTGTATTTGTACAATTTCTTAAAATAAAAATAAGTTTGTTACAACAGAAAATTTTGCATAAAAATTATCAATAACTCACTATACAATTTTGAAATTCTGTTGTTAGAGTAGGGTAAAAATTGTAAAAATGGGGGGGGGGGGAAGGTGGCTTGATGCAAAGATTATCGGACACAATCTACAACAGCTCAGGCTGGTTTATCGAGCAAAATAACTATGGTTTGGTTCTGCCCAGACAACTCACGGACTACTAAGCTACTTACCAGTGCGGCAACTCACCTGAATCGATCTAGTCAGACTCTGAGATGCAACGGGACTGTGTCCCTTGTTTGGGAGGGGCAGCTGACCTCCTGGCTTTGATGTGCAGCCCGTAACAGACTACTTGAAGCCCTGTTATCTCCCTCTTTGGGCCGATGGGGGTTATTCCAGACCCCACTGGAAAAAACTGTCATTCTCTGAAGCTGAGGACACTAATCTTGCTAAATTGGTGGATGCGTGGTACACCTAAAATGGCCACCATGACAGAGCTCCAGGAAGCTCAGATAGGCCTGGTAGGTCAGAATTGGATAGCATTTGAGCATTTGAGATCTACCAAGCATTTTGGAACCGAATCAACCTCAGACCTACTGATGATATTGTACCCTGATTGAGTACCTGCCTTAGTTTAATATTTTGACCCAGTGGTTTATATAGGCCTTATGGTTTATTTACAGTTCTGTGCTTTAGAATGTGTCTATATCTCCCTTTGCTTTATTTCCATTGAACGTTTCTGATGTTTTCTACTCTTGCTTGTTCTGCAAAGCACCTACTAAAATAAAGACGATGCACTTAACAATTTAATAAATAACATGTTTTTGTTAAGTAGAAACTGGCATTTATTCACTAATGGCATTGTGGAGCCTTGATGAGAGAAATGCTAATTTTAGACTTAAATAGAAAAAAAGGAGAATAGAAATGTTTTCGGCTTACCTTTTCCCTCTGCTGTTCTGTACGTTGCCCAGCTTGGTTAATAAAACACAATGATTGTATTCTGTTAATGCATACTTGGTAAGAACTCAGTATGAAAGAGATAAATTATACAGCGTTTTAGGAGGTTATTTACTAAGCTCAGAATTGGCTTACAAATTACAAAATTGCATTAAGGAAAATCATCAAATATGTCCCAAAATTTGGAGAATTAAACTGAATATATTCATTCAGTTAAGAGCAATTCAGTTTATGTTTCAAAAGCAATACAGTGGTCTAAATCCCATGGATGTTGGGGCAATCTTTACATTTTCAAACACAAAGAATTAATTTCCAATGACAGCAAAACTTTTAACCCATTATTGGGTAAAAGTGTCTGTTACTAACCTTGAGTATCGGTTGTTTCCTCACTGCAAAAGCTCAGCATTAGCGACTGGGAATTATTGGCAAACATTATTGTTAAAGGTTCACCTGGAATGCAATGGCAGTCACTGACAGCTAGTTATCGCCTGATTTTCAACCTTGGCCTCGATTTAATATTTTTGGATACGTTTTTTTGAATGATTTAATATTTTTGGATACGTTTTTTTGAATGATTTAATATTTTTGGATACGTTTTTTTTAAATGATTTAATATTTTAGGAATTACTTAGTTATAAATATTAAAATATTTAAAAATAATAATATTGATTTACATATTTCAATATATCAAAATATATCTAAATGTTAAAATATTTTTTCAGAATGCTAAATCATTTTTAAAAAGTTTAGCCAAAAATAAAAAAATCTTTGAAAACCTTATCCTAAAATATTAAATCCAGGCACTTCTCGGTTGTCACCAAACCTTTAAAATGTAAAACCTGTATCTTCTTAGTTTAAACATACAAAAATTAAGGTAATACTTTCTAACCCCCACCCTCCCCCCCATACCTCACACAGAGAGAGGTGATCAGCTCACATACAGAGTCAATCAGTTCTCTCTATTAACTAAATTTAGAGGTTGGTTTTGGTTATTTCCTGCAATTTGCCAAGATTTGGGTCAATCGAGTGTTAATTCCCAAAATCTAAGCTGAAATGTAACTGGATCACAATATAAACAACTCACACAATGGCCAGGCATGTATGTTTGATTTGTGATTTTGGATTCTGTCTGTTGCGCCAAAAAAGAGATAATTGATGGGAAAAAATATCAACTAGGGGACAGTCGTAAAACGTTGATTTTATCCACAGATCAAGTGAGAAGTGATCAAGAGAGGGATAAAAGGTAGAGTAGTAAAAACAATAATCTATTTATATATTTAATATATTTACTTTATATATAAATGTATATATATTTTACATCTCCTCCTCTTTTACCCTCTATTGGTTACTTTTTCTAAGTTGATCTGTGAACCATAAGGCAGCAGAATGCTCCTATCAGCTTATTGCAAAATATATCAATAATATTTATATTATGTATGTATTTAGTAGTACACTGATTGGCCAATTGTTTATATCATTTTGGTTTGTTTAATTCATTTTCCGAATCAGGTTTTATTACTGAAATTCTGTAGAATCACTATGTGGCTGCAATTCTGTTTAGCCCCATATCCCTGTAATGCATTTTAAAAAGCCTACCCATTAGGTGAAACACGTTATGCTTTGCATACTTGTTCCTATGTTTATGTGAGTAATGTGAGTTTAATCTATATTATACTCTTGGACCTTCCTGATTTCCCTGACCATAATACGTAATTTTCCATGGTGGGGAATATACCACCCAAGGCTTTTGGATTGAGCAAAACCTTTTTTTTTTGCTCTCAAAAAAGTGAGTACATGTCCTATTTGTATAGTGCACTGTGTGCACTATATTTTATTTTTCATTTTTCGTTTTTTATTTTTTATATCTACGGTGAGGATTTTACCTACCCATTGAAAGAAAGAAGTCTGCACCTATATCCCATATGCAAGGAGCCATTAGAGGGCTCTAACAAATGTGAGTGTGCATTTTTATAATCAAACAAGAAACAAAAAGGAGAATGCAGCAACTGGTGTTAAAAAATGGAATACTAAGAGAGTGAAATGATACCTATAATAAGACTTAACTTTTAATAAGTCCAAAATGTGACAAAAGCAGACTTCAAAACCGGACAGGTAGTACTATGGACAAAAATAATAAAACATAATATACAAAACATAAATTGGTTAAAACAACTAAAGCTGTTCAACTAATGAAGATGATATAGTGAGTGCCCCAGATGAATTCTAGATATAATATAATATAATTATTGGTATACTTGAGTCAATAGCCTATATTTATAATCATACAGGGTAACAGTTTTACAAATTATTGTTTAGGAGGCAAACACTCACATCTTAATATGAAGTTGCTTAAGATATACTGAGGTACCAGAAAAGCTTATGCACATTACCTATAGTGGTACTAGTGGTAAATCACATTACCTCCAGCACAATGATCCTAGTCTTAATACTATCCTTACCTTTTTGTGTCATTTTACCCCACTCCCTCTAGCATGTAAGCTCATTGAGCAGGGCCCTCAACCCCTCTGTTCCAGTGTGTCCAACTTGCCTGGTTACAACTACATGTCTGTTTGTCCACCCATTGTAAAGCACTGCGGAATTGAATGGTGCTATATAAATATCATAATAATAATTATTGTTGATAAATTACACTGAGTGTTAGATATAGAATTGCAAATAGGCACATTACTTTCAGTAATTGGTATAATTGTATCAGTGGCAAAGATTGCTATTTGTGAATGTTGCTGTTTGATAAATTGTATACATTGCACAGTGAATATGGCTAGACCTCCTGCTGGCAGTAAGGAGAAAGGTCTGGAGAAATAGGGGGTAAGAAAGGTGGAGCAGGGACAAGGGAAAAGGGGGGGAATACAGGGAAATACAAAACAGAAAATAACTTTCCCTATTGTGCCTTCGTGGGCACCCCTTAACCCTAAAAAAAAAACCTATTCTATTGAGCAATGCTCGTCACCCCAACCACCTCTGTAGTTGAATAGCTAGCCGAATCCTTGATAACCTAATTGCGAATAGCACAATTGATGAGCTGATTTAGCGAAACGTACGTCAGGGGTCTGGGGCTTTGCTGTTCCCACTACATTATCTTATGCAGTGTTACCTGGCACCTAACATTTAATACCTCCACCATTGTAGCATGGCACTTTTACTTGTGCTATTGGCAATTAAGTTATCAAGGATTCGGCTAGATATTCAACTACAGGGGTGGTTGGGGTGACGAGCATTGCTCAATTTGATAGGGTTTCTTAAGTTTGAAAGAACTACAGTTATCAAGAGGGCCGAGATACACAGAGCTCCTGCTATAAAGTGCCTAAAAGAGATCTACTGAGAAACACATAACAGAAAAATAAATATCACTTGCTACGTAGATTCGGGGAGATCCATTTACAATTAAAAAAGAATGTAGGGCGACTCATGGGTTGTTATGGTGGTTGATGTTGGTGGTATTAATTCTGCTCTCCTCTGTGCAGCGGTCAGAACTCGGTCATAGGAACCTGAGGCAAATAGGGTTGTGAGATGTGACACCTAGCACACATGAGCACTTATGTTTATGGGAATTGGCGCGATTATTATTATTATGTTATTATTAATTATATTGTTATTATTTATATAGCGCCAACAAATTTCACAGCGCTTTACAGTGGGTGGACGAACAAACATGTAGTTGTAACTAGACAAGTTGGACACACAGGAACAGAGGGATTGAGGGCCCTATTCAGTGAGGTTACATGCTAGAGGGAGTGGGGTAAAGTGACACAAAAGGTAAGAATTAGGATAGAGTAGTGAGTGACCATGAGATTTTGCAGTGAGTAGATCATTGGATACTTTGGTCAGTGCCATTTCTACAGAGTGTTTAGCGCAAAAAACAGACTGAAGCGGGTCTATGAGAGAATTAGACTCGAGGAAGTCAGTCAATCTCGCATACACAACTCTTTCAAGGATCTTGGATGCAAAAGGCAGTAGCGAGATAGGACGGTAATTGGACAGGGTGTTAGGGTCAAGGTTGGGCTTCTTTAGAATTGGGGTTACAGTTGCATGCTTGAAGGGCGAGGGAAATATGCCAGAGGAGAGAGAGAGAGATTGAGTATTTTAGTGAGAGGTAGAGAAAGAGAAGAAGAGTATGGATGAGATTTGAGGGAATTGGTCTAGCGACAGGTGGTGGGGCGGGAGGACTGGAACAGAGCAGAAACCTCTTCCACTGTAGCGGGTGCAGGGAGTGAGGTTAGGGGAAGTATTGTAAGGGGAAGAAGAAAGATGAGAGATCTCTTCTCTGATTGTAGAGATCTTATAAGTGAAGTGAGTTGCAAAGTCTGAGGCGATCAAGTTAGTAGGTGGAGGAGGAACAATAGGGCGAAGAAGAGAGTTAAATGTGTGAAATAGTCATTTGGGTTCACGGGAGAGTGTGGTTATGAGGGTATTGAAGTAATTTACTTTTGCAGAGGAAAGAGCCAAGCTGTATGAGCGCAGCATAAATTTATAGTGGAGAAAGTCGGATGCACAGTGAGACTTTCTCCAACAGCGTTCAGCAGTTCTGGAGCATTTTTTAAGATATCGAGTCAGCTTGGTGTGCCAAGGTTGTTGTTGGGGGCGCCTGCGGCATTTAAATGTAGGAGATGCCATGATGTCTAGTTGAGAGGAGAAGGTGGAATTGTAGAAGGAGGCAGAGCTAGGACAGGTGAGGTTTGAGATAGGTAAAAGGAGAGTTTGGAGATTAGTGGAGAAATGCTCTAGGTCAAGACATTGGAGGTTTCTGTGAGATTGATGTTCAAACGGTGGTGTCAATTGGGTCTTAGGTATGCCGATGTCAAAAGTCAGCAGATGGTGGTCAGATAGAGGAAAATGAATCTTGGAGAGATTAGAGGCGGTACAGAGATTGGTGAAGGCGAGATCAATAGTATTTCCTGCTGTATGGGTTGCTAAATTGGACCATTGCATAAGGCCAAAGGAGGAGGTTACAGAGAGCAAACGAGAGGTATCAGTGCAGTTGGGGTTGTTGATTGGTATATTGAAATCCCCAAGTATAAGGGAAGGAGTGCTAGATGAGAGGAAGTGGGGAAGCCAGGAAGGAAAGTGCTCAATAAATAGCCTAGGATGACCAGGGGGCTGTAGATGATAGCAATTTTTAAAGGAGTGGGTAGGAAGCCAATGTAGGGACTGACGAAAGGGTGAGGCGTGGATGGGACAGGAAGATGAGCCTCGGCTTATATGTCTCAGTGCTGCACTGGTTCCAGGAGCGACTGAGCAGTCGGGGTAGGATCCTTTGTTATGTGTTTTGTAAAATAATATAACATTTTTCAACAGCTTCATTTTTATTAAACTTTTTTTAATTTAAACTTTATTTCCCTTTTTCGAAAAAGAAAAAGAATAAACACATAAGATAGCACATATATAATTTAAAACAATACACACAATATTAGTGACAGGCACAAATCCCGAACCGGAAAAAAAAAAAATTGGAGAGCGAACAAAACGTATGTAAAATGTTAAATCTGAATGAAATTTAAATCTCTCTAACACCTGAACTCCCATTATCCTCCCTTCCCCTTTTCCCCAAATCCAGTCTAACCCAATAGATCCGAGATTTCATATATATACTCTCTATTGACTCAATTAAGAGATTTCACCAGTGTGTCCCATGACTCCCAAACATTCCCATTTTGTTCTTCCTTATGACCAACATATAGCATTAGTGGTTCGATATTCCTGAGTCCATTAACTGTGTTAATCCAATCCTCTATTGAAGGGCTGTTCAATATTCAGTTTTTTCCATAAACCTGCTACACTGTTTTAGCCACGTCAATTAGCCTTACAATTATAGAATACCTAAATGTATTTATTGGAAAATCAATGAGTATTAGTTCTGAGTCAAATGAAAGTCTAAGGAAAAATGTTTCGCAATGAAAAACATTTTTCCCCAGAAAGTAAGAAGAATTGGACAGTTGTTAAAAATATGAACAAGGTATCCCTTATGGGATTCGCACCTACAACATTTATCATTAACTTGAGGGGAAATCTATTTATTCCAATCAGAATCCTGCTTTCGAGCAATTCTTTATTAGTTTAAAGCATTTATTCCACTCCTGAGGCTCTTCATCATCCAGACCAACTAACTGAAGGCCTCTCAAGACTGGGCATTCAAGGCAGGAAAAGCATTTATATATGTCTTCCCCACCTTGAATCTTCAGTGAGAGCATGGTGATTGGTTGACTTGGAAGCCTTTAGATGATTAACTCCATAGGCATTCGCACAGAATATGTCCAGGCACACTCTAATGCAGCCAATGTACAGCTCTCAGGACCCACCATGTTCCCAATCAGATTGATCGACATCATGTGAGCTATTAAATGTTGTGGGTGGCCCAAAGTCATACAACAACTTACACAACATTGCTACTTACTGTTAGGGGTATAGTGCAGCAAAAGAGATACACCTGCCAGATTTGACTCTCCATGGAATCTCTTTATTAAGTTGAGTTTGTAAGTGGGAGGGTGAATGTAACATCACATACCTTCAACTTTCCATCACAACCTGCTCACTGGAAGAATACCGAGCGGACAGCAGCAGTGTCACTCCCGCCTCTTTTCAGATACTTTTACCACCAAATGTATTAACAGCAAAAACAAATGTGAGGAAGGCTGAACTTGATGGACGCAAGTCTCTTTTCAGCTATGTAACTATGTAAATGTAGGCAGCAATTGTTTAATTAATGTTAAATTATTGGAATAAAAATTATGAAAAGAATGCAGTCAGAAAAAAATGGCACACAGTCCAACTCACCAGCCAGATTGTCTTCAGATAGTGATGTTGCGAACAGTTCGCCAGGAACCGTTCGCCAGCGAACATATCGGGTTCGCGTTAGCCACGACGGGCGAACATATGCAATGTTCGGTCCGCCCCCTATTTGTCATCATTGAGTGACGGATGTGGGAGGGTCTGGGAGGGAGGGTCTGGTGCTGATTGGCTGTAATGTGTCTGCTGACTGTGAGGTACAGGGTCAAAGTTTACTCAATGATGACGAATAGGGGGCGGACCGAACATCACATATGTTCGCCTGCCGTGGCGAACGCGAACATGCTATGGTCGCCGGCGAATAGTTGCGAACAGTTCTTGGCGAACTGTTCGCGACATCTCTATCTCCAGATCTTGATAGACAAAGTCCACCGAACCAGTAGCAATAAGAAGAAAGGGTGGTTTCTGATAGATTTATTGAAAATGAACCATGCAACATTTCGACTCCAAATAGTGGGAGGAAGCAGTAGGACCACTTGTTGAGACTCTACAACGTATTATGTTGGTTGCAAGGCACCATGCTTTTATTTTTTTATTTTTTATTTTTTTTAATATACTTTATTTATTGATTTTTATATTTATAGTTTACAATAAAGTCAGTAAAGTAAGAAAGGCAACATGTAGACAAATATAATGAATAGAGAACAGGTTGGCAGTTCCACAAAGTATTTGTTTTGCAGGACAATCATTATGCCAACAATATAAAGTGAGAGAGGTACATTACTTAAAAAATATTAACAATCATAGTTCAGGTTAACAGAGGTTGGTCAGTGCAGTTAGTCTTTGTAGTACGTGCAGACAGCAGAATTAGATCTAGGGCATTTAGAACGCATCCCTGGTCAGTACAACTCAGGAAAAGTGAGTTGTATTGATGAGCTAGTGTGCGTGATCGTGGATTTTTTGTTTATCTTTAAAAGATGGAGACTCGCTCAGTGTGAGCGACCTGGTGATCTCTCTTGAATTATATACTAGGGTTTCATAGACCCTAACAATCTTTTGTGTTTTTTTTGTTTGTTTGTTTGTTACTGTTTTTACTATTTAAGGCTGCAAACGGCGACAAACTGTCTACATTTGCTTTTATAATTCACATACATCCACAACGTATTTGGCTGGGGTTATGTATTGCCAATTTGCCAGCACTGACACTAGGAACACAGACCCTCAGTAACTCAGGAGATGTCAGTCTGTTAGCTGTGATAGTAAATATTACAAAACTTTGAACTGATTTAAGAATCAGTGTGGCCATTCAAAGTGCTTTGTTATGATAATGTAAAAATAATGTTTTATGTGGTATGAATAATAATAATAATAATAATAATAATAATAATAATAATAATAATAACGTGGAATATGTGGAATTAATAATTCACAATTTTTTTTTGTTAAAACCTGCTTGCTATTTAGGAGGAAGGGAGAAGGGGAGAGAGCCTACATTTGCCATGAAGGGATCTTCTAGGATAAAATGGAGTCTTGCTTGAAAAATCCATTTTCTTTTTTTTTTTTTTTTTTTTTTTTTTATAATCATCTTTATTTAAGAATTTTATTTTTATACAGTCAGACAATACATTACATAGGGATCTTTAACCATATCAACACCATTTGTATATTATGTTTTTAGTTTACATCGTGTTCAAATCTCAAATGTGTTGTCTTATTGTAATATAAATATCAGTAGATGGTGGTCTAAGATCATCGTGTGACTATATTAGTAAAAAATAAATACATCTTGCACACACATTCATTCATACTGTCAGACTGAGGGGTAGATCCAACCTGATTGGTTATCGTCAATTATGGGAGAGAGAAAAAATAAAACATATAATTTGACCTTATTGTTATTACAAAATGGGCAGGGATTTATTAAACAGTGAGGCTATATTACATAGGGTGAACATCAAAAGTCTTACCTAGGATTAGATCAGAGGGATTCAATACAAATACTCATATTTTCTCCATTGGTATTATGGATAAGCAATAGTAGGAAGCAGACCTTTTTCATTCATAAATTGATATTAGTTTGTCCAACCATAATTTGTATATACCTTTTTTAAGGGTTGAGCTCAATGTGTTATTAATAAGGTTATTTTCCATCAAGAGTTGTAATTTAATTTGACTTATAAGATGTCTTTTTTGGAAGGGAATAGATGTTTTCCAGTTTCTGGCAATTATTATTTTGGCAGCCACAAAGCAATGAGATGCTATGCATTTAGTTTTTTGTGTGTCCAAATTCCAATTATAATGTAAAATCGCTACAGCTGGCTTTTGTTCCAATCGTTTATGAGACAACTCATACAGAATGTCAAAAGTCCATGTCCATAATGTTTTTACAATCGGGCATTCCCACCACGTGTGTATATATGTCCCAACAGACGACCCACATCTCCAACATAAATTCTGTAAATGAGGATACATTTTAGATAATCTAGATGGGGTATAATACCATTTGTATATTAATTTAAAATGGCATTCTACCAGATTTATTCCGTGTATAAATTTTGTTAGGTAAGAAATAGAAGAACACCATTGATTGTTTGAAATTGATATGTCCAGTTCTTTTTGCCAGTAATCTATGATCTTTATAGGTTTTTGACCTATTTCTTTTAGCAAGACATTCGCTAATGATACTACTTTTTTCTTAGTACTATTACAGAATATAATTTCCATTAAATTAGAAATTGTAGATTTTTCACAAATAAGAGAAGAGTGTAAATAGTGTTTAATCCTCAAATACGTAAAGATTTCTCTAGATGGTAATTTGTAAGTATCTACAATCTGTTGGAATGATGTTAATCTATTGTCTATCATGATATCCGAAACAATATTTATACCATGTTCAAACCAGGTATTGAGAGATAAGTCAGTTACGTTCTGCTCAATTACCGCCAAAGAACAAGTCTTCGGTATCTTGTTTACATATCCCAACAATATTTTAATTTCTTGCCATGTGTTTAACGATTGGCTAAGTATATGAGATTTAATCTGCGTAAAAAATTGAGATTTATCCGGTAGTTCTTTCCACATCAACAATTCTGCTTTATTGGGCTTGACTACCAGTGACTCCAAAATGTACCAAGGTTCATCTACGAATTGTGGGTCTTGGAGACAAAATATATGTCTTATCATGTTTGCATAATAACTTGTGATAATATTAGGAAAGTTTAAGCCCCCCTTCGTTATTCTATTGGACAGAAGTTTAGAACTGATTCTCGGTTTTTTATTTTTCCATATGAAGTTGGAAATATACGATTGGATCAGATTTAACCAAGCCTTAGGAATTTTCATGGGTACCATGGAGAATAAATAGGACCATTTTGGCAGAATGTATGAGTTTATGATATTAATTCTGCCGATCCAGGTAGTCTCCAGGTTTTTCCATTTTTGTAATTTGTAATTCATTTCTTTGATCAGTCTGAGGATATTGATCTCCATTATATCCTCAGTTTTTACTGGGATAATGATCCCAAGATATTCTATTTCCTTATTAGACCAAATAAAATTATATTGGTCAGATAATGTCTTAACCACTTTCTGTGATAGGTTAGTATACATGGCGATAGATTTGGAGATATTAAGCTTAAAATTAGAAACAATACTATAAGATTCTATTTCTTGCATTAGAAAAGGCAAAGAAAATTCTGGGGCGGTCAACGATATCAGAGCATCATCCGCATATAGGGATATTTTTAGTTCAGTATGTGCAATGGGGAATCCTTTGATGTTATAGTTTTTTCTTATAGCGATAGCCAAAGGTTCCAGAGTTAAGATATATAAAAGTGGGGATAATGGACATCCCTGTCTGGTACCGTTTCGGAGTGGGAACCATCCTGCTAATATGTTGGGACCAACTGTCCTAGCAGAGGGGTTAGTGTACAATGCCATTATTGCATTACAGATTCTACCCTGGAAACCAAACGACGCCAGTGTCTCCCTAAGGTATCCCCACCCAACCCTGTCAAACGCTTTCTCAGCATCTAGAGACAGGGTCAGGAGGGGAGTATCAGATCTATTTGCCATGTCCAATATGTCAATTATTCTTCTAGTATTGTTAGAGGACATACGTCCAGATACAAACCCAATTTGATCTCGATGGATCAGTTTATCGATAACAGTGTTTATTCTAGCTGCAATAATTGCAGAGTAGATCTTCATGTCAACATTTATTAGAGCAATGGGTCTGTAATTTTTTGGATCATTGGGGTCTTTTTTAGGCTTTAAAATAGGGATTATATTAGATTGGAGAAGTTCATTAGGTGCCATTTTTCTTTCGATAATCTCATTAAACAAATCAGTTAGTGGACTAACCACTACTGGCATCATATGCTTGTAAAAAGCGTTCGTAAAGCCATCAGGGCCGGGCGTTTTATTCCATGCTAGCTTTTCAATTTGTTGCTGAACTTCTGCTTGTGTAAATGGTAAGTTAAGTAACGCTAGATCTGACGGGGAGACTGTCGGAATCTGGATATTTCCCAGATATTTTAAAACGTCACTGCGTTGAGGGGTATCCTTAAGGTTGTACAACTGTGTATAATACTGGTTAAATCTTTCTCCTATTTGAGTTGGAGTGGTATAGGTATTATTTCCTTCTATTAATTTTTCTACTCTATTTCTCGCTTGGTGAATTTGTAATCGTTTTGTGAGATTTTTAGATGCTCTGTTTCCCGTGTGATAGTAGTTCACTTTTAGTTTTTTTATATTGATTTGAATTCTTTGTTCTTCTTTAGAGTTAATTAAATGTTGTATTTGTTTTAATGAAGTTCTTATTCCATCTGAGGATAGTTGTTTATCTAAATTAGAGAGCCTATAAAATTCAATATATAAATTTGCCAGGGATTGTCCATTATTTTTTTTAAAGATATGTCCCATTTTAATCAGGTAACCTCTTGTTACTGCTTTTTGTGTACACCAATTAGTGGAACAAGAAGTATCCTGAGGGCAATTCTCCTCAAAGAAGTGGGTTATTAGAGAAAGTAAATCATTTCTATTCTTCTCGTTTTCAATTAGTGAATTATTAAGTCTCCAAGTGGTGATACCAGGATAGGGAGCCGTGCCTATGTCCATAATGATGAAGCTATGATCTGCCCAGATATTTTGCTTAATTCTAACTTTGTGGATAAGTTTTAAAGAAATAGGGTTAGTTAAACATAGATCTATCCTAGAGAATGATCCATGTACGTGAGAAAAATGAGTATAATCTCTCTCATAGGGGTTGTATATACGCCATGGGTCACAGAGGTTGTATAATTTACATATATTACTAAATCTTTTTGCTTGTTTGTATATTTTTTTATCTGTATTAATCTGCACCCGAGATTGTTTATCTAAAATAGGATTTAATACACAATTGAAGTCTCCGGCGATAACCAAAGTACCCTTAGATATTTTATCTATCTTGGTCATTAAGTGGGAGAAAGTAGTCATTGGGTCTAGATTAGGTAGATACAAATTCACGAGCGTATATGGCTTATTGTCGATATTACACACTAAGATAATGTATCTAGCCTCTTTGTCTAGATCACAGTGAATAACTTCCAATTTGAGGTCATTCCTAAAAATGATTGCAACACCCCTTTTTTTCTTATCAGTTAAAGACGCATGGATGATTTTTGAGTATAAATTTCCACCCCAGGTTTGTCTAGAATTTATAAGCCAGTGGGACTCTTGAATAAAAGCTATTTGAATTTTTTCTTGGATTAAAGAATGATATAGCCAAACATAATTTGGATGAATCACTGATTAATGTGGATAACCCCATGACTGAGGAAAATAAGGATCTGATAACCGCCTCTCAACTACAAGACCGTTTATGCGCTAATTTGTCAGAAATCAAGAATATTCTAAAAATAAGTACTGCCGAAATTAAATCAGAAATTAAACAGGAAATACATGCACTTATCGCAAGATTTCAAAATTTTGAAGATCAAATAGCCAAGATGGACTCTCATATTCATTCCCTTACTGATGAAAACAAACAAATGAACCAAAAAATCCAAGAACTGGAGCTGAAAATTAACGATATGGAAGACAGAAGCAGACGCAATAATCTGAGGTTTAGAAATTTTCCAGAAGCAGGTCCACAGGAAAATTTAAAACAGACCTTATATCAATATTTTCAAGCTTTGAATTTACCCGTTGTTATACCGGATAATGTTATACAACGATGTCATAGGATGTTCAAGCCCCAAGCTCTTCAAGCAGACATTCCCAGAGACATTATCGTTTCCTTCACTTCTTCCGAATTTAAAGATACAGTTCTTCGGCTTGCAAGATTAAACACGACAACTACTGGACAATTTGAGAAGATCCAGGTTTATCAAGACCTATCATTCGCTACCAGAACGAGAAGAAAATCATTCCACCCTTCAACACAAATTCTTAGAAAACTAGACATTAGATATAAATGGCTATTTCCAGTAAAAATAGCCCTCACTTTTGAAGGCATCAGGGAGACATTTGATTCGAACACAAAATTGATACAATGGATAAAACTAAAGAATTTGATAACAGAATAGGAATAATGAGTGTCTCGTTGGGGTGCTAGGGCGCTAGGGAGGGAGAAAGGGAAGGGAAGGAATTTAGTGTTATTTATTTATTCAAATTTATTGATAACTTGTTATTTTGTGTTTTTGTTAAAATACACCATAGATATTATTATCTTATATTCCTTTTACAAAGTAGGATAAATCTTAATACTTCAATGTCGTTTGAAGTAGACACAATATTAACATATTTTAACTTCACATTTATGCTGATAACTACTACTTTTGTTCTATTAATCACGTTATGAGATATATACAATATTTACACATAGATACTCTCACTCTATATTCAACTGGATTACACAGGGGATACACAATACTAATCCCGAGGGTTCCCTTAGTGGTATATTTATACGGTTATACAACATACTTCAGGCATATTTATTCACTTATCTATTTTTTTTTATTTTTCATTATTTTTTATTTATTTATTTTCTTTTCTCTAACTTTTTTGATAATGTTGATAATACGACTTACAATTTATATTTCACACACGGGACACACAATATTAACCCCGAGGGTAACCCCTTCTGGTTTACTTACATCGTATGATAGTACACTTCAGGCTTATTTTTTCACTCTCTTTATCTCTTAATCTTTTTGATAATGCTGATAACACTACTTATAATTCATAATCTAAATTATGGAGGATGGTAACGATGAAAACCCCTAAAAATAATTCCTTAATTTATAATTTACCCATTATGTGTTTGCTTCCCTTTTGGATAAGTTTTGAAGGATTTCTTTTTTTTTTTTTTTTTTTTTGTTGTTTCTTCTCCTTTTCTTTTCTCTTTTCTCCCCTGGAGTCCTTCCCCCTCTATATGTAGTTTTGCTACATTTACTCCGGAGACCTTATGGCCTCCACAGGATGCGGTAGAAATCTCTACCGATGGTATGCTATATTCTCGGGTCGGGTCAGCCCTATACCGGTCTGTCCTTCCCGAAAATTAGGAATGAATGGATGTATGAATGTTATTCAGACTGAGACGATGGAACCCCTAAACCTTGAAATCTGCTATCTTTGAGAGTACTGAGTTCTAATGTGCAGGGTTTAAATACGAATAGAAAAATCCATTTTCAAATGTCTAAAATCCAACTGGGGAAAAAAGGAAGGTAAGTGGCACTTTATGGGCTAAATTTTGTTTTTGAAGTACAAAATCATGTATTCAGGATTCTGGTGGTGATAGTGTTAAGCAATACATTGAATTTGGTGTAAAGTAACACATTCTTAAAAACTGCCTCAATGTGATTGTTTTTCAGAACCAGAAATTATTCCAGTCTGATAGAAAAAAAAATATTCAAATGATGTACCTACAAAAATTCCTGTAGATGTAAATGGTGACTTCTCTACATAAATCATTTGAAAATGTTTTTTTTAAAACAGAATAGATTCATTTCTTATTATGATTCAAAAGAATGAAATCAAGGCCATGGCGATTTGCCTGTTAATGTTATGCTAACATTCTGAATATTTGTTCCTGAATAATCTATAGCAGCAGGTGGGCTGTTCGGAACAGTCTCATCCGTGCTGCTTGTTGAGAGGACATTAGCAGGATTCAAATGAATGTAGGGCACTAAACTTCATTTGTAAAGACAGGCTTCAGATTATACAAGAAAACACTACAATCGTCAAAAACAAAGCTTCAGAAAAGAAGCAACAAATCGAGACAAACTTTACTTCCTTCATTGCTGTCAATGTTCTCACCTGCCTACTTATTTAAAACAATATAATTATCACATCCAGAAACTGACTGCGAGAGATCATGAGATGTACCTAGTGGTTTCCCACCGGCATTATACAGGTTGCACGTCCCATAGAGCTTTAGGAGCAGCACCTGGCTTAATTAACATTTATTTATAAAGATATATTTCAATTGAAATAAAAAACTGAACTGAATAATTATATTAAAAGTTAATCACTTTAATATCTAACATTGCATGTGCATATCCCCCTTCGCAACTATAATGCTAGAAAAATACTACCTTCAAAAAAGAAGGTAAGTCAGATCATGGTACATACCCCTTCATTATCCAACACAAGGATTCCGGTACAAAAATACAAAAAGTCACCCCTATTTTATCTACGGCAGAGGAGAGAGATCCTTGCAGTCAGAGTAATAAAGATCCAGAGTTCACTGATCACAGTTTGCTTTGACTACAGTTACAAAATCTGTTTAATGTCGTGTTACCAATGCCATCATAATTTGTTGGTTACATGGTCTTTTTTGTATAACACGCATTCCGACACGACTTTCTTTACAGTAAGATAAGGCGTGTACATTTTATCTGTCTGAATGAAAGATAAGAATATATTTTTACCATACATCCAGTTTTCTGTCCTGTTTGTTTTTTTTTTTTTTTTTTTTTTTTTTTTTTTTTTTTTGTCAATCTTTCTTTTATTGAGGCAGAAGTTAAATGGGATACAGAATAAAGAGGAGGGGATGCATAGTAATTGTACATAGTGGGATCATTGTAACACAGTAGTACATCTCCTACGATTGGTAGCCTCATTTTTTTTATTATTAAGTACGCTTTCCAAAGGGTTAAGAACTTGTGTTAAGTAGTAGTTATGAAGGTAGCTTCGAACTATACGGTGGTACCGTCAGCGTTAAAGTAATAGAAACAAAAGTAAAAAACGTTATGTTGCTATAAGTTAAACATCATTAAACAAATTCAATCGAGTGTTTACCGTTACAGTGAAATAATTAACTGTTGCTGACTTTTGTCTATGGATTAAATAGTAAACAAAATCAATCTATCTTAACGTCACCTTAAAAAATGAACTTTTGCATGCTTTCGTTATAAGAATACAATACTATTCATGTTATTTCCAGCATAAGCTATTCTATTCCGTTGTTCACTTTTTATTAAGTGTGAACACGGTAAGAACAAGCTTAGGTGATATTAAACTGAGTAACGCTGACAGTCAAGAGTGTGTCTACTGGGTGTACTAATGAGGTTAAACAATATGTTATGCTGGGGCACAAAATGTGTACACACGTTAGGTCCGAACAGTATTCTGTAAAAGTAAGTTAAGTAAAATAATAACATTTTGAATAATATACGTTTGCCATCGCTACACATGCTAATCATTAGGCGTATATGCTCATTATACATGCTAATCCTTATGTTTATGTTCGTTTATGGTTTAAACCTGCTCTGTAAAGTCCTCTGTGCCAGTGTCAGCACTGCAATGCGCCAACGGGCAGCCTCGGTCTTCCAGCCCCCTCATCCTGCTAAGGGTAGCTTACCCAACGCCTGTCCGAAGGCTTATAAAGTCCCGTATCCAGGCTGGGTGTTGCAGGTTGTCTCGGTGTGTTGAGGGTCGGTAGGTAAAAACTGTCGCTGGGGGGGCCCCCTTTGAAGCTTCCCTGGAAGTGAGCTCCCCCTGGGGTGTCCTGCTATGCTTCGTGGATCGAGGTCGGTGTCCCAATGAGACTCTCCTCCTGGCGGGTCGTGGTGGTGCTCTCCTCCCGTTTTGCTCTGTAGTGCCAGTCCGCGTTGCAGCTCGGTGTATGCCGTTGCAGGCCGTGTGTGTCCAATTGCGTGGAGTAGCCCGCTGTGGGTCCAGAGGTTCTGGGGCCTCCGGGTGGCCTTCAGGCTGGTTTTGGCTGCGGCTCTTGCCCTGGTGTAAACGAGTGCGAGTGTCATCGTCTAAGGGGCTTGGCGCCGGTTCCCGCCTCATGGGGTGCTGGCGGTGCCCACCATGCGTCCCTCTGGAGGTTCGAGGGTGGTTGCAGCTTATCTGTCGTCTGGTAGTCGGGCGGATCCACGCCGCCGCTTCCCTCCTTGCCCGTCTGAAGGCCGGTCCCTGAATGTGGAACTTGGTACAGAGGTGAGCAAGGAGGCCGTCGAAGAATTCTGCTGTATTCTTGGGGGGTTTGTTTAATGTGCGCTTTTTCGACGCCATCTTGTTTGGGCCTCGTTGGTCCCGTTTGGTTTTGATTTGGTCTCGTTGATTTACTGGGGTTGTTGTCCCCAGCGTGGACCGGGATAACCCCCACCGGTCCTGAGGGGGGGGTAGCAGGGCTTTGTTTTTCTCAAGTGTGTGAGCGGATACCGTGCTGGGGGATCGGCCGCCTCCTCCATGCTCCAGACCCTCATGTTTAGGCCGCGTGGCCGGTTCGGGTATTCCCGGGGCTGTCCGGTGCAAGATTGGTATCATTCTGCTCCGCGTGAGGTCCCGGTTTGATATCTGAAAGGTTTGTGCTTTGGGCTGCATTAGGTCGGTTAAATCGAGCGTTTGTGTGCCCTTTAGTGCAGGAGCCCTCAGAGAACCCATCCGGCCATCTTGGCTGTCAGGCCCCGCCCCCGTCCTGTTTGTTTTGTGGCCAATTCGATGTATGTAAATCTCGCAAACTACAAGTTAGTGGCTACATGATGTCATTTACTATCCTAAATTGCAGTAATTGCAGGCACCCCATTCAATCAGCATTGAAGTGCAGTTGGATGTGGTTCCATTTACTTGTGCTGTTTATACAACTGCTGAAATGTGCTATAAGCCTCTACTTCATTTTTACCAGATTCCGAGTCCATTATAGCTCCTAATGGTGGAGTTCATCTTTGAAGCATTGAAATAAGCCTGAAAACATGAGATGCTCAGGATTGATTTTTCTCACATCCCTCCAACTTATTTTGATCTTAGAATATCTTTAATTCATTGCTAAACAAGTTTAAATGAGTATTTCTTCACCTGGCAATCTCTGTGTGAATTCTCCCATGTCTGAACGTTCATTTTATCACCTGGCCGATCACATCCCACTGACAGGACATTTCCACCTTAAAGGGACACACCAGTCACCAAAACAACTTTAGCTTAATTAAGCAGTTTTGGTGTATAGATCATCCCTCTGTAGTTTCACTTCTCAATTCTCTGCCATTTAGGAGTTAAATCACTTTTTGTTTCTGTTTATGAAGCCCTAGCCATACCTCCCCTGGCTGTGACTCACACAACCTGCATTAAAAAAAGGTTACATTTTCAATCTGATGTTGCTTACTTTATAAGTTTTTATCTCCTGCTCTGTAAATTAAACTTTAATTACATGCAACGGGCTCCTGCAGGGTCTCGCAAGCCATTAACAGAGCAGGAGATAAGAAATTCTAAATTAAACAGAATGTACAATTAAGGAAGTATAAACATTAGATGACTCTTTACAGGAAGGGTTTAGGAAGGCTGTGCAGGTCACATGCAGGGAGATGTGCCTAGGGCTTCGTAAACTAATCAATTTAACTCATAAATGGTAGAGAATTTGACCAGTGAGATTGCAGGGGCATGATCTATACACCAAAATTGCTTTAGTAAGCTATTTTGTTGACTATAGTGTCCCTTCAATTAATAAACATGTATTTATTTTAGTACTGTGCTACCCATATCCTTTTTTTTTGTTTGTTTAAATTCTGTTTAACTGTGCTTTTCTTTTCCAGAATACAGAGCCAAAAAGCAGTCGAATCATGTTCCAAAGGAATAGCGCAAAGGCATAGCATGTTCACTTTAATTCGTGATTCTGAATTTCACTAAAAATAGATGAATGACTATAGTACACATCAGCCCCCAACATACAATAAAAACCAAAAGAAAAGAGTTACTTGCACACTAACCCAAATCCAGTGGTATATTTTGGATTTGTGCTGCCCTAGGCACGACTAAAATCGGGCACCCCCAAAACCTAAATTTGCTTCCCCCCAATTAGTGTCAAGGCCACTTTTTTGACTGACAGACACATGCCGTCATTGATACATGCACTGATACACATTCACTGACAGATACATTGTCATTGGCATTTGGCATTGGCATTTACAGAGTCATTGGCACACACTGTTTAACCAACACACACTTTCGCTGACAGACACACACTGACACACCCACTCACTGACAGGCACACACTCACATAAAATTACATACACACACTGACACACACTCACAGGCACACCCATTCTCTCTGAAAGACACACACACTTTCACTCACTCACAGACACACACTGACAGCTACACTCACTCACTCACTCACAATAAGGTGGACAGCCCCAGAACATGAGGCAGACAAGGCATTTGCCTGGGAGCTTGAGGTGGCATTTTTTTGCGCCCCCCCCCCCCTGAAAGTGCCGCCCTAGGCAAATACCTTGTTTGCCTTGTGGCAAATACATCTCTGCCCAAATCTCTATGCACATTTCTAATAACGGAGGTTTTTAGTATTACTACAGTGGCCATTTAAGTGTAAGCTCACCTGCCACATCCAAGGTGAGTCCTACACTTATAATTCCCTTTGCTACTTTCAGAATTAAGCCTGGTGCCCCCACTACTCCTGGGCGGCAGCAATGACTATAGTGCACATCAGCCAAACATTAAAGGAACACTATAGTCACCTAAATTACTTCAGCTAAATAAAGCAGTTTTAGTGTATAGATCATTCCCCTGCAATTTCACTGCTCAATTCACTGTCATTTAGGAGTTAAATCACTTTGTTTCTGTTTATGCAGCCCTAGCCACACCTCCCCTGGCTGTGATTGACACAGCCTGCATGAAAAAAAAAACTGGTTTCTCTTTCAATCAGATGTAATTTACCTTAAATAATTGTATCTCAATCTCTAAATTGAACTTTGATCACATACAAGAGGCTCTTGAAGGGCCAAGCAAGCTATTAACATAGCAGGGGATAAGAAAATCTTAATTAAACAGAACTTGCAATAAAGAAAGCCTAAATAGGGCTCTCTTTACAGGAAGTGTTTATGGAAGGCTGTGCAAGTCACATGCAGGGAGGTGTGACTAGGGTTCATAAACAAAGGGATTTAACTCCTAAATGGCAGAGGATTGAACAGTGAGGCTGCAGGGGCATGTTCTATACACCAAAACTGCTTCATTAAGCTAAAGTTGTTCAGGTGACTATAGTGTCCCTTTAATAACAACATCTTTCACCATCGTTTAGTTCCTACGACATTACAGGAATTGTACAAAGATACAAAATATAAGTTAAGATCACCTGTCTCAAGCATAAAATATGAGACTCATTTATACCTGAGGGTAGCGAAGGCCCATCTTGACAGAAGTGCTAAGTAAGCACAAATTGCTGAGAAACGTAATGCTGGCCATGACAGGAAGGTGTCATCGGGGCTTATTGTTGTGGCTGATGAGTGGACATCTAGCTCATTACAGCAGTATTCAAGATTCTGTACTGTGATTAGCAAATCTATAACTAGAATTACAACTACAGGTCTATTTATTTGAATACTTTCTGAACACATTGTAATACTTTTTAAATCATAAAATAAATATTCTCCTAAAAATGTCAATATTGTGTTGAAGTCTATTAGTTTATCAGATACAATATATTCCAGCCACTGTATTAATCAGCTGTGTATTATTTATACCCCATCCCTCTCATATAGACAGCCATTGTTTGGAGAGTTGTTATATAAATGGTGAGCATGTTAATTATTACAGAATCAATCTAACAATTGATTCGCTCCTAATATTGACGGACCGATTAACTATGCATTTTATATTCATTCCATTATTGACACAGATTGCAAAAAACATCTATGAATCAGATTGCAAGATTCAATTATCGTGTATTATTTATATATCCACTCTGAGAATTTCATTGAAAATAAAGATTTGTTTAGATCATTCTTCTTAGAGTCTACCGTCAATTTACACTCTCAATGATAATGTCATAATCTATTATTTCTGGTCAAAAATCTTTATTTATAAATCATCTAATCAGATCAAATCAAGAAGTCCGGAAATCACAGAAAGAAGAAGGAAACAGGCACATAGAGAGACACTAGAAAATAACAGAATAAAAATGAAAAAAATGGGTGAAAAAATAATGAGGTAAAGAGATAAGAAAAGGATGGAAAGATAAGACCTAGAGAGACATTCGTTAGAGATGAGACAAGAACAAGAGGCAGGCAAGCAGGCAAAGATTACCAAGAGATAGACAGATAAGATATGGGATCTTATGGTGGTCTCTGTTCTGGAAAGGTAACGATAATATGGAAAAAAGACAATGACAGTTCCCAGAAAAAGTCAAAATGTGGAAGAGGGGCTGGCTAAGGGCAAATTACCAGCTGTTGGCTTCCTTTACTCAGGATTTATAAAATGAGAAGTGAGAAATAGAAGGAAAAAAAGGAGGAGCAGTAAAACAATGTATATCATATACCAAAATGATTCAACAGAACCGAAACTTCAAGCTGTGCACGAGTCTACTTGTTATACTTCGACATATTAGTAATTTATATATGTTGATTGACACATTTAATATATTTTACAAATAATTTATCCCAAAACAAATTATGGATGAATTATGAAGATGGTAGGGAGGCTTGGAATTGTTGAGGGGGGGAGGGGGAGGGGGTAGAGGTTCTAATACAGAAAGGGGGGGGGGGGCAGTTTTGGGCTGCCTAAATCACATCTCATGACTCTGGATGAGCAATGTGTCAAGCAGAAACGCTGCACATAAAGACTTCTACCACCATGCCCACTACCGCACATTTCCACTTCTAAAAGCAGGTTGGAGTCCCTTTAATGCTCATGTAGTCCAATCTGATCAAACTTGTCAGCTTTTAACCTCTTCAAAGAAAAACTATAGTGTTAGGAATTGGAGAGTTAGCCTACCTATTTCGGTTATTGTTACTCCCCCTACGTGCTGCCCCCTGGGCGCTGCCTCTCCAGATCCTGATATTTTCTCAGTTAGATCTCCAAGTTCTGGCACAAACTTTGGGGTAAGTAAGAGCCGATGTCATTTTACCTCTGGATGTCTTATTTTTCCTGATTGTTCTACTTCTAGAACCTTCTAGCTCCATTATTCACTTAGCATGGCTTCGTAATATCGCTCGGTATATTTTTCCATAGGTCATCTCACTTGGCTTTGTTAGGAAAGATCTTTACTATGTCATTTATTGACTAAGGACTGCTTGTTAGGTGCCATGGTGGCTATACTCTATCCAACACAGACCAATTCTCAGAGAAAGATTCTGATCATTTTCTATATAACTTTTTTCTTGCTCAATCTATTTAATGATTGCTATAGTAACAAGCTCTCCAAGTGTCTTGGAGAAAGGGACAGATATTTCCAGAATATTCCTAGATTAATGTGGAGAGTAAGCCTCTGTCACATCTGTGATAAGAATGTTTTTTGTTTTTTTTTAACAGTAACGTTAGTGGAGAGAGGTTTTTATATACAGCCATCAAACTGGACAGCTGATGAATCCAGAATAAGTATTATCAATTATTGCTGCAAAATCAAGAGAGCTATTCAGTAAAGTATGACTTGTTAGGAATTTAACTTGAATTACAAGTGAATAAGACATTTAAGGCCCAAATAGCTGCCTTGAAACTTAGTTACGGTAGTTTGGACAGAAATGTAACATTCACTTTGAGTTTACTTTGAAGCCTTATTACGTAACGTATGTTCTTCTTTCACCAAACCATGGCAGTCCTAGAGTCCTACTCTTGTAGCTGGTAAGCTATTTGTACATGCAGGCTGTCACAGAAGATAATGATGGTCTAATTTCTATCCTGTATCCAGTCTGTGTTACATTATTGAGTGAGCTTCAGTAAGCTTACACCTGTACCAGAAAAGTGACTAAAAACTGCATTATTGAACATAAATGAGAGCCTACACTCAGCATTTGGGGATATTTATTTATTTATAAAATATTTTACCAGGAAAGATACATTGAGATTTCTCTCGTTTTCAAGTATGTCCTGGGATATATAAAGGAGGACTAACGTTCAGCAAACATGTCACATCTTATCTCGTCATTACAAGGCTCGGGATAAGAATAGCAGAAAGCAAGTAAGAAAAATACATTTAAAAAGAAAAAGAACGTTGTAACTGGAGGATAGAGAGGTTCAGTCAAGGACATGTAAGGACCAAAGAGAGAGAGCAAAACAAATAAACAAACAAACAAACAAAACAACAAACTAAAAGCAAAGAAATGCTATTTACCAAGATATCTGCAGGTTCGGAGTTAGTGACAACCTTTCCAGAGTCAATAACCTGAAGCCCGATGAACACATTTCCAGTCCATCACAGTAACCTTATTTGCATAATTGCAGGTTATTTTTTAACTGATCTGTGAACTATTTCAAATATTAGTCTGGGACAAATGTGCGCAAACCTAGCTCAAAATAAAATCCACAGGGATGTGGTGAGGCCACAGAGTACAAAGCAGCTCTCTATATTTTTATTTATGCTACAAACACAATTATGCGGCTGATTTTTGGAACAGTGAGTGACCAGTGTGACATCGGTGAGACAACACCGATTAGTCCAGATCTACAAATGACAGCTAATCCCTGTACTATTTTATAGGGAAAATGGCAAAAAGCAGTAATTTTACCCAGTAGATCACCTACCACACACTTCCACAGAATATCAGATTCATTCACTTTTCTTGTATCAGCATTTTATGAAATCTCATTGGCATTCTACTGCTCAGCTTCACCAAGAACTGTGATACTTTGTATTGTGCTAGTTGTCAATTTACAACATAACCACGTTGAATTCATTTCAATTTGGATATACATGATTACAGATTTCATTGGTGCTCTGAGATATAGGTGGATACTGTCTAATTTAGATCCCAGTTACCTTCCATACATCGCTGCCTGTTTCCTGATTGCAATGCCTAATTAGTTTATTATTTATTTATTTATAAATATTTTACAAGGATGGATACATTGAGATTTCTCTGTGCATGCATTGCGCCATTGTCTAGGCACAGTGATCGTTCATGGAGCCATTAGGCTTGAACTTTGACCACAGTGAATCTGTAAACTGGTACATTTGAATGAGGTCAGCTGTAACTCAGGGCAGTTGTGTCCCTTTTCGCACTTTATGCAGAGGGGCATGCAAATTCCAAAAACGCAAGAGCTCGGACTGAAAAAATGCAATTGCAGAGTTTAGATTTGGTATTAGACTTAATGTGTCCCATGGTATGTTCTTGATATTGTTTTAAAAGAATTCAAGATTACATTTCTTGATTTACCTGGTGATTATAATCTTAGGAGGGGATTTAGTGGCCTTTATTTTGCGTATGCAGTACACTAGACAGACAGTGGTCACTGAAACTGTTAGGGAGAATGCCCGCCTCCTGGATTCTGTCAGGACAACTGGAGAGAATCCAATCTAGCAGGGTATGGTTATGGCTTTTATTAATAAAGCGAGTTGGGGAGGAAATTGATTGTGTTAGCTGCAAAGTCTTAAACAGCATATAGGATTTATTATTTTTAGGATTTAGCCAATCAATTTTAAAATCTCCAAAAACCAACAGTTCACTTTTTGGGTTTTGAGCTACAGTAGTTGGGCTATGTCAGAAATGGAGTGCACCGGAGAGCTAGGTGGGCGGTAGATTCCAGCAACAATGATAGTTTTACTGAAAGGGTTTTCAATTGTGCCAGAAAGGAAATCAAAGGCAGAAGGGGAATTATAGTTTTTTAAAAGAGTACATTTTATGGACTTGCCAACATAAATAGCAATGCCCCCTCCTCTCTTTGCTCTGTCATTTCTAAAACATGAATACCCCTGCATTGCAATGGCAGAGTCTGGTATTTTAGTTGTTAACCATGATTCCAAGAGCACAATGATTTTTGGTTTGTAATGGGAACACCAGGCTTACAGTTTAAAGAGTAAGCTTGTCACCAGTGGGGTACCTCAGGGATCTGTACTTGGACCCATTCTCTTTAATATTTTTATTAGTGATATTGCAGAAGGTCTTGATGGTAAGGTGTGTCTTTTTGCTGATGATACTAAGATATGTAACAGGGTTGATGTTCCAGGAGGGATAAGCCAAATGGCTAATGATTTAGGTAAACTAGAAAAATGGTCAGAGTTGGGGCAACTGACATTTAATGTGGATAAGTGCAAGATAATGCATCTTGGACGTAAAAACCCAAGGGCAGAGTACAGAATATTTGATAGAGTCCTAACCTCAACATCTGAGGAAAGGGATTTAGGGGTGATTATTTCTGATGACTTAAAGGTAGGCAGACACTGTAATAGAGCAGCAGGAAATGCTAGCAGAATGCTGGGTTGTATAGGGAGAGGTATTAGCAGTAGAAAGAGGGAGGTGCTCATGCCATTGTACAGAAAACTGGTGAGACCTCACTTGGAGTACTGTACACAGTACTGGAGACCATATCATCAGAAGGATATTGATACCTTAGAGAGAGTTCAAAGAAGGGCTACTAAACTGGTTCATGGATTGCAGGATAAAACTTACCAGGAAAGGTTAAAGGATATTAACATGTATAGCTTGGAGGAAAGACGAGACAGCGGGGATATGATAGAAACATTTAAATACATAAAGGGAATCAACACAGTAAAGGAGGATACTATATTTAAAAGAAGAAAAACTAAGACAACAAGAGGACAGTCTTATATTAGAGGGACAGAGGTTTAAAAATAATATCAGGAAGTATTACTTTACTGAGTGGGTAGTGGAAGCATGGAATAGCCTTCCAGCTGAAGTGGTAGAGGTTAACACAGTAAAGGAGTTTAAGCATGCGTGGGATAGGCATAAGGCTATCCTAACTATAAGATAATGAAAGTATTTAGAAAACTAAGCAGACTAGATGGACCCAATGGTTCTTGTCTGCCGTCACATTCTATGTTTCTATGTTTCTAACTACGGATGTTGCAGTGCACAAACGAGAGGCTTTTTTAGTGGGGAGATTAGGACTAGAATTAGCTGGGGGACCAGGGTTAGACTCCACATCATTTGCCAGGGCAAGTAACATAAGGAATAGGAATTTGGACATCATTTTTTGTTTGGACAGTTTGAGGTGTGTGCTTATGGTGGTAGTGATGTGAACAAAATTGGAGTGAGAGAAGGGTTATTAAGAATAACAGTATGGTCATATATAGATTCAGGTTAGTGGTATGAGGTGTGTAGATGAAAACAAAACACAAATAGTAAAAAAATTAAATTAAAAAATAAATAAAAGTGTAATAAATAATAATAATAAATTACATGAAAGGCTTCGAGTCCTCACAGTTCATCAAGCAGCTACATCCAGTGCACAAAGTGGTTGGGAAAGGACTTCACTCTTTTTATTAAAAAGTTGGTGAAATGTACATGTGAATTCATTGACCTTTAACGTTGGCGCAGTGAATTAAATTCACCAGAAGCAAAATTGATCTCCAAGTTAGAAGTTTTTTATAGAATACAAAAAGACATGTTTAAAGAGGAAGAGAGTGAGATGTTCCTCACACAAGAGCATCTACAAATGTGAAGAGTTATATTGGATCTCTGCGAGCCTGCAATGGAAATCTCTGATATACACTGGTCAGCCATAACAATAAAACCACTGACAGATGAAGTAAATAACATTGATTATATTGTTACAATGCCACCTGTCAGGCGGTGGGATATATTTAGCGTCAAGTGGACAGTCAATTCTTAATTTCATGTGTTGGATGCAGGAAAATGGGCAAGCAAAAAGTTATGAGTAACTTTGAAAGGTCTAGATCATCTTCAAAACAGCAAGTCTAATGGGGTGTTCCTGGTATGCAACGGTTAGTACCCACCAAAAGTGGTGCAAGGAAGGACAACCGGTGAACCAGTGTCAAGGTCATGGCAGTGTCAAGGTCATGGCACCTAAGGCTCACTCAGAAGACCTACTGTATCTTAAATTGCAGAAAAATGTAATGCTGGCTATGATAGAGAGGCATCAGAACACACAGTCCATTGCAGTTTGCACATACCAGTGCCATGATGACCCCTGTCTACCCCAGAGAAGCCTTTATTGGTGACGTGAGAACCTGACCATCGAGCAATTGCAAAAGGTTGCCTGGTTTGATGAATCACATTTTTTTTTAGATCAGGTAGATGGGTAAAAGATGACAGCAGGATACCAAAAGATGGGAAAAGCCTACCTAGAGATTTTTTCTGACCATGTACACTCCATCATGGCAATTTGTTCCCTAATGGCAGTGGCCTCTTTCATCAGGATAATACACCCTGCCACACGGCAAAAATTGCTCAGGAATGGTTTAACCCCTTAAGGACACATGACGTGTGTGACACGTCATAATTCCCTTTTATTCCAGAAGTTTGGTCCTTAAGGGGTTAAGGAGCATGACAAAGAGTTCAAGGTGTTGCCTTGGCCTACAAATTTCCCAGATCCCAGTCTGATTGAACATCTGTGGAATGTGCTGGAAAACAAATTCAATTAATGGAGACCCCACCTCGCAACTTGCAAGACTTAAAGGTTCTGCTGCCAGATACCACAGGACAAGTTCAGAGGTCTTATAGAGTTCATGCCTTAATATAGCAAAACTGTTTAACAGCATAGGGAGGGGACCTTCTAAATATTACGCAGGTGGTTTTAATGTTGTGCCTGATCACTGTAGCTAATAGTCATACCTCACCTTGCTCTGAAAGTGGTAAGGGAGAAGACTGGGAAAAGCCAACGAGGAATGCAAGGATATTTTAGCATGTGGAGATGCCCAGACAAGGACAGGTTCAATGATACAGAACAAAACTAAGGCATGTAACAAATAAAGATGAGAACAGATTATTAGCAAGATGTATGTTAGTCTAAGCACCTGCTTAATGGGGGGTTTAAAAAAAGTGTTTTTTCCAATTCTCTATCACTTAACAAATCCGGTGTAATTTATAAGCAAATAAGAAAATCACATGCACATTAAGAGACAGTCTTCAGTAATGTCCATTCATTTGAGTATTAGTCAGCTCGAAGTGCAGTGTTTACTCAGAGGTATCTCAGTGGAGTTTTATCTCACAGCCATTACGAGGAAGCCTTACCACCATAAGCATATCAGACTGGGCTCCAACCAGAATGGCCATCCACATCAGGCTAATTGCAACCTTAACTGGCTGATATCGCCGTCAGAGGCTGCTGTGTTATTTTATAACACTGGATATTACACCGTTACCCATTGCGGTCTAACTCTTCAGGTTTTCCACAGCTACCACTTGGGACCTGGCAAAGGTTTCTCAACGGATTCCAAGAGACTCTGATGGGATGGGTTGGTGGGACTTTCAATACATTTTACTTACTATTGGGAGAAGGTTGAGATACACATGTAGATTTGTCTTATTTTTCTATATAGTTTTATTTGACATTGCTTTAAGCCTTGTTTATTTGACTATTGAATACCATTCAATACGTTTTTTTTTGCCACTTTTGCTATGTCTGTCTGGCTTTGTATTGCCTCAACTCCTCCGCATCGGTTAGTGATCTTGTTAAGAAAGCTTCTGTAAGGATTTTGTTTATTTGTATTATTAGGTATTATCCGTATTAGCAAGGTTATATTTAGCCTTTAATGAGTGGGAACCCACATCTTGTGGCCATAGATATTACACTCCAGCTATTTTAAATTCCTGTTAGTTTGCAATATAACATTTTCTTTTTCAGACAATATCTCATCAGCTACTTTCTGATATAAATCCTGTTTTTATTCTGTAATGTATTTTATATGCATTAACAGGTTAATTTGTTCATCTCATATTTGTCTTGTTTGCAAAAATAATAAATAAAGAAAAATTCAATTAGCCCCTGTTTTATTTTAAAGAAGGTGATAGATCAGATTAGATAGATAAATTCGATAGATATAGATTGATAGATAGATAGACAGACAGACAGACGGACAGATAAATAGACAGACAATCAGATAGATAGACAGACGGAGGGACAGACAGACGGACGGACAGACAGACAGACAGACAGACAGACAGATCTATAGCAATTGCCATGACTCATAAAGCTGATATTAATAATGATCTTAAATCAATGCACTGTTATTAGTTTCTATTTACACATTAACATTAAGTTGTGGCCAGTGTCTTTGAATTTTTGCAGCGATATGTTAAAGTTAATTTCAAGGAATAATTTCCCTTTAAGCCTCGGATGCTTTATAGAAATGTTTCCAGGCACATATAATATCAGGGGACGGTGATCTGGATTTGGAGCCTGTCAGCGACAGCTTATTGACCCAGCTAATATATTGCCTTAACATGTCTATGGCCACGGCATCAGATCACAGATATACCTAGAGGACACTATTAGTCATTCCATTGGCAGGAGGTTAGCATACAGCAAGAATCGGCATTCCATTGGGCTGTGTAATGTACCAGCTATAAAACAAAAATAAATAACAATACAAACATTGAAAACACATTTTTACTTATTTTTCAGAAACATATTTCCTCCAGAAGGCCATTAAATGTTCTTTCATGTTTAAATACCCACATCAAGATATTATTTTCCAACTCAATGGTGCTTATCTGATTGACTTCAGAAGAGCAAAGGGTTGAATTCTGTGTGGCCCTGAGTTTAGAACAGTTAAAGGGACACCACACTGTCCAAACACAAACTTAAAAAACATGCTGTAGAGTGACATACCCCCAATGAAAACATGCATGCATTTAATTATGCAAAAGCTGCAAATCTTTTATCTGTAGCATTTACAAGCCCTCCCCTTCTGACCCCACCCAGACTTCTGTAACTGTCCAATCACAGACTTCCCAATGCAGCTCACAGACTTCCCAATGCAGCAGATGCTCTGGGCAATTGCTGCCTCTTGAGTTTAGTTCCGCTGAGCTAACCAAACCAGGAAGTAACAGGAGCTGTTGTTTGATTGACAGCCAGAGGGTTAATTTATAACAGTGCCAATTTCTATTAAAATCTGTACTTTTTGTGGAATAAAAAAAAGAGGACATACTCTTCACACATAACGCTTTTGAGCAAGATAGCGCTTCATGTTTTTGGAGGGTCCGTTTATTACAGGTTGTGCGTTAATTAACTTTTAGACGTCATCAGATTTATGGATATACAGCTTTTGGAATACAAAATAAATTCAAACAAGCCTCTCTTCAAAGTGACAAAAGCAAGTAAGAAGTTTCAGGCTATTAGTAAAACGTTTGCTAAATTTGGAAATCTACCGATGAACAAACTCCTGGCTCCTCTATACTTCCTGCATGTGTCGCCTGAAGGTTTTTATAGCTCTGTCTTGCTGGTTTATTCTTAGTTTGTGCTGATCATTTGTGTTTCTGAATGAATAAACAACATCCAGCTCTCTTGCTGATCTTGCAGATAGAGTCTAGAGCTGGGATACAGCAGGTATAGCTCCCACAACTCACACAATGCTTTGCCAGCCTTTAGGGGTCAGTTTTCCAAATCTCACATTTATAAAATCCTCACCCTCTAACTTACCTTACTTCCTTATCTGGATCTTCTATTTTTCTGATTATTTCTCATTATTTTCAAAATGTTCTATTTTTTTTTTTTTACCTAAAGGAACAAAGCTCTTTATCTTACTAAAACACTTTATGTGTGAAGATTATGTATTTTTTCACGTTACATAAAGTGCAGATTTTAATAGAAATTTGCATTTTTATAAAATAATCTTGTTACAACCTCCTAATGTCAATCAGACACCCCGTCCTGTAACTTCCTGGTTCTGTTTGCTCAGTGAATCTAAAATTCAGGAGGTATCAATAGTCCAGAGCACCTGCCTTGCAAAGACTTCTCATGGAGCTGCATTGGGAAGTCTGTGATTGGACAGCCACAGAAAGTCTGGGCGGGGTTAGAATGGGAGGGTTTGCAAGAAAAACGCAGACAAGAGACCTGCAGATTTTGCAAGCTGTTTTTACATAAATTCCAAATGAAAAATAATGCATAATTAAATTCTTGCATGTTTTCTTTCATGGTATATCTACTAAATAGTATTTTTTTAAAATGTTTTTTGTATTGTTATGTGGAAGGTCCATTCATGCTTTTGTCAGATATGCTAATTGCAGATTTTTCGTTTCTTATACGTTAACACAGTAAAGGAGTTTAAGCATGCGTGGAATAGGCATAAGGCTATCCTAACTATAAGATAAGGCCAGAGACTAATGAAAGTATTTAGAAAATTGGGCAGACTAGATGGGCCGAATGGTTCTTATCTGCTGTCACATTCTATGTCTCTATGTTGGTGTTGGGTGTTTAACACTATAACCCAGATGCCCATCACACCCATTTCTTCCATTTAAAATGTATATCATTTAAAAAAATTAAATTGGATGATGTGCTGCCAACTACATTTTCCCTCCAGTGGGTGTGCATGTGATATGATTAGCACGTCAGCTGTCAGGCTGTGTCATCTTAGTACATTAGTTACAAAGGTTTTTTTACTGTAAGAACAATCAGGATGTGGAATTCTCTGCCTGAAGAAGTGGTTTTATCAGAGTCCATACAGATGTTCAAACGGCTACTAGATGCATACTTGCAAAGACAGAATATTCAAGGATATAATCTTTCAATGTAGGGTAATAACTGCTTGATTCAAGGATAAATCTGACTGCCATTCTGGGGTCAAGAAGGAATTTTTTGTCCTAGCTTGTTGCAAAATTGTGCTTCAAACTGGGTTTTTTTCTTTTTTTTTTTTTTTTTTTTCTTTTCTTTTGGATCAACAGCAAAAAACAGGTGTGAGGAAGGCTGAACTTGATGGACGCAAGTCTCTTTTCAGCTATCTAACTATGTAACTATGTAACTATGTAACTATTATTTATGTAACACCCCCAGGGCTGTAATATAGGAAACACGACAAACATAAATTCTAATAAAACGTACGACATTCAGGTACAGTAGGCGAAGATGGCCCTGCCAAAACCAGCTCACAATCTAAAGCATGGGTCGTCAACCTGGTCCCTACCGCCTTCTAGTGGGCGTTTCAGGATTGCAGGTGGGCGGTAGGGGGTTCGGCGAATCGGCAGCACAACAAGCTGAATCCTCCTTCTATCGAGAGAGTGGGCGGGCGCGAGTGCACAAACACGCATGAACGTGTACATACGCACGCGAACTAGTGAGAACAAGAGAATGAGTGCACGCGAGTATCACTTGCTCTAAAAAGTTTGAGTTACTGCAGCACTGGTGGGCGGTAAAGAAATTTACCATCAAGACAGATGCATTAGTGGGCGGTAGGTATAAAAAGATTGACTACCCCTGATCTAAAGCCTCATGAGATTAGACATCAGGGAGAGGTGTGTATTTACATCACCCAAATCTGATTAACAAACGGATTGTGGGAATTAAACCCTTGTAAAATTAGCTGCTTATTCCTAGTCATTTCTCGTTTCCACAACATTTGGTGTCTATACAAGAAAAGCAGGTTCTTCCTTTATGTGTAACATCATCAAAAACCCATATTGGGCAAAATAAAAACAGGGTCAGTATTAGGAAATAAAAACGAATGATCTCATATAGAAAGCTAGAACCTTCACAGTGAAGATGTTAAGATCTGCTGGGCCAGATGCTGCAGCCTGTAACAGAGAATAGTCACTCATGGTGATTTTCTTTTTGTACAGCAGGTGGCAGTGCTGAGTGGTTATTATGTTTAGGGATCTGAGCTGACTTAATACGCAGAGACAGGGAATGATTGGCATTCTCCTAGCGATGGATGCTATAGTGACCAGGTTTCATTCAAAAAGATCAATTTACAAACGTTAGGGAGAATTATCACTTACTAAATGTCTTTCAATAAATTATCCCCTAAAGGAGATTTCAGTCCCAGGATGTGATATGACTGCGATGTACACCCCTCCTACCTGCCCCGGGATATCTGTTTAGTAGAGTGGAGTTAAAAGCGACAAGTTCAAATTGATTGATCAATGCTTTAATAGTGTTGAAATTATAGTAAAAATGTAGCAATATTGCTCTGTCTTTAATTAGATCACTGTTCTGATTGGCTTAGAGTCTAGGGATACAGATGCTGGGAAATGTAACTCTCATAACCCTCAGTGTGATAGACCATGTTTGCACTGTGTACAGTTGCAATCAAAATGATTAAACCCCCATTGAATTCAGGATTATTGTCAACATTTCCAGACTTTCAGCTGTTTTCAATTAATAAATCAAACAAAAGCAATTTAAAATAACTTAACACAACAAATGTTTGAGTTGTTTCCTTAAATTCAACGTAAAATGCAACTGATAATGACTTCTATAATAACTTCTACAGTCTCAAAATCAAGGACATCATTAGTTACACCAGGTGTGTTTGAGCTGGAACACTTGCATCTGTACTGGCTAGGGGCTTGTTGAGTGGCTAGGTCAAAAGAATTGTCCACAAAGTTAAGAGAAGAGATCATCACCCTTCATAAACAAGGAACAGTATATAAAAAGATAGTGAAGACACCATTGGAAGCATTGTTTACAAGTTCAAAGTTGGAGGAACAGAGGTTTCACTACCTGAACGGGGAAGAAGATGGAAGCTATCAATGGCTGCAACCTATTTCTGAGAAGGCCGGTTGTTAAAAAAAAACCTGGAGTGACTGCATAAGACCTGCAGTAAGATATGATGGCAACAGGCACTGAGGTGAGCACATTAAGGTGCTTACTAAACGCAGAAGGTTTCCATGGTAGAACTCCAAGACGTACACCATTACTGACCCAAAAGCACAAGAAACGTTGGCACCAATATGCTCAAATTCATATACAAAAAGCCACAGAATTTTTTGGATTCTGTTCTGTGGAGTGATGAATAAAAATTGGAATTTTTCTGCGCAATGGATTAGTGGTATGTCTGGAGGAAGAAGAATGAAGCATAAACTGAAAAGAACAGTCTGCCAGTTAAGCATGGCAGTGGCTCGTTGTTGCTCTGGGACTGCTTTGCATCCTCTGGCACTGGAAACCTGCAGCGTGTGGAAGGCAAGATGGATCCATTGAAGTATCAGGAAATCCTAGGAGAAGACGTCATGCCATCTGTGAGGAAGCTAAAGTTTGAGCGTCATAGCACCTTCCAACAAGACAATGATCCCAAGCATACCTCAAATTCCACCAAGACTTTGGAAGAACTCCTGGAATATTCTACAGTGGCCATCACAGTCACCTGATTTGAACCCCATGGAAAATCTCTGGTGGGATTTGAAGAAGGCGGTTTCAGCATGCAAACCCAGGAATATTACTGAACTGGAGGCCACTGAGCTGGTGTCTAGCTATGCACCTCATTTGCAGCAGGTCATAACAGCAAAGGGTTTGTTTTTATATAATTAATATCGGTTTATGTTTATTAAAATCTCCTGTTTGACTTCTAAAAATGAGTTTATTTTATATGAGAGGATTATGTAATGTGTCGTGAATTAGCAGTAATTCCCAGTTTAGTGAATAAACCCCTATGAGTTATATGATTTAATGTAGTCTTGGAGGAGGCAGCAAACATTACAGGATCTCTGCTAGTTGGTGTACTTTCCTTTACACCAACCACTTAGGACAAACGTATAAGGAAGTCTGGATGTAAAGGAGGGAGAGGGTCGCCTTAACGGACCCTAAGGCGCAAGAACTTGAGCTAAGTTGATTAGCTCAGAAAATTGGCACTTAGCATTATCTTTCACACTTTATCTATACTGTACAGTCTGCACTATGATTTGTATCTGTATGCTTTATATTTAAAGGGATATGCAGAAATATTGGTGTCTCTAGAAAAGAGAATATCATTTTAAGGAATACCCTTGGATACTGGACTACTTTGTTGTCACATTTTATACTGTTTTTAAATCTATTATTGAGATAAGCGCTTCACCGAGACACTTCTCCTTTTGACTATTTATGCTAAAAAATAATACCACCGTGTTACAGCAGCTCTTTTAATTCGTATATATAAAATTTACGAAATATTAATCACTCAATTAGCGCTAGGACTTTTACTATTTTATGAGAGAAGAACTTGGCCACCATTGGCCGTCTGTCACCAGCATGCTACGCGTGCTAATCGCAGATGGCATTCATGCACAGAATTAACAGTAGCAGCCCAGAACTGTCTGGCAGCAAAGTGCACAATCTCTGTATGTGCAACACTGTACACACAAAACCCAATCACTATAACCACTTCTAAACAGAGCAGTGGTCACTGTGCTTGGAGTAATCCTTTTACATCTCAGTTTTACTATTTGTATTTTAGTAAATAACTATGTAGGTCGGAATTGATAATTCACATTTAATACACTATAAATGAGATGGCTAATCTTTCTACAACGTTTCATTTCTATGAACTGTGAACTGTATTTGCCTGAGGATGGCTGTGCATTGTGAGAATTGTAGTTCAGAAAGATTAATAGTCATTAATGCTCTATACTTTATTAATCCTCTTTATCAAAACATTACGCTAAAATTACTTGCGATTTCACTTTTCAGTTTTCATCAGAAAAATACCGCTGTACCTACCCTCTTCCCTTTCATTAAGTCTGTAAATGATGTTTAATATTTCTGAACCCGAGGCTTCAAACATTAATTCCATGAAAGCAGGAAATAATTTATGACGATACTAATATAAATAGAATTTGCAGTATGGAAACCCGTCCGTATGTTAATTTCAACGATTTGTTTTTAATGTAAAGAAGCATGCTGCAGGCATCACATTTTATGGTTTCTTTTTTAAAAATATATAAAATGAACACATCTCGTAGGTCCCATGTCTGACCACTAACGTCACCGGCACATGATAGATTGGGAGAGATACCACATTGGTGGTACCAGCTCATTATACAATTATGCACAATATTTTCAAAGAAAACATTTTGGGTTCATTTTTGAGGTAAAACTGGTCTCAGTCTGCATGTGGTGTAAAAACCACAGCTACCGGGGGACACAGGTATAGTCCACATAAATATAATCAAAGGATGTTTATTTATTTTCTTAGAACACGTCAACTGTTTTGGATTCAGTGTCGGCAAATTTCTAAAATATATAAACCAAAATAACCAGAGCGATCAGATGCACATTGTGTGATAATATTACAGGAAGACCTCCTTTCAGGTCTGCTAAAATTCAGCATAGATTATAATAAATGTTACATTGTATATAACCATTTAAAATCACGCTACATCATTCTATTCGTGCATTTGTAATTGTGGGGTTAATAAAAGTGATGGATCCTTAATTTCTATATAATGCTGAACGTTTTTTCTCTCTGCAGTAGATTTGGAGATTCATTACGATTCGAACTGCAATTCATTCCAATTTGGACCGATCAGATGATTGTTCGAATACTCGAACATCGAGCCGAAATGTAACTGAATCCCGAACCAAACGAGTCGTACAATGCTTAACGTGTTTTGATTAGTGATTCTTAAAAAAGAGATAACTGATGGAAAAAAAAGATGATTGATGAATACGGGACAGCCACTTACAATTTATTTAGATTTTATTCACAGATCAAGTGATACGTGACCAATACAGGAAAAACCAGGAGGAGCAAAAAAATCTATTTTAAAGAGCTTTTTGATAAACGTAATCAACATGTGATATAGAAATCTGCATATAAAGATTTATTTACTGCGCCGCCTAATTTTACCTTTATTGGCTACTTTTTCTCACTTGATCTATGAACCAAATGGTGGGAAAATGCTCCTATCAGTGAACTGTAAAATATAAATGTAATAACATATAATGTGAATATTTTGCCATATACTGATTGGCCCATTTTCACACCTTTTTTTGGCTTGTCGGAATCATTTCTGAATCAGGTTTTGGCACTGAAGTTGAACCGGTATATGAAGTTCGGATGTCTTGAAGCAAATTTGAAGAAGTGAGGTGACTCAGTGCTTACAGTTTTGTGGTCCTGTTATATTTTAATCTTTGGCTTTTATGCACATTAGATTATGGTTACAAACCTATATACAGTAACTGGTGATTTGTAAGTAGATCAATGGGAAAACATTCTCTTAAGTGCAATATAAAATATTTATATCAATTGTTAAAATTTACATTGAACAAAAGGAAAAAAACTAAATGTTAAAGTTGTATGAGAGCATTAAATATGCTGCTATATCTTTTTCCAAATACCCTGGGATGTCTAGCTTTAGAAAATTTACTTTTACTGGGAATTAGAAATTGACGGGTCGCTGCACTGCCCTTTAACGAGACGCATTGGCATAAACATTTCAAGATCCGTTTAAAGTTATTTGGTTTGATCCCTCACAATACAGCTGTATTTTATCTTATTTATTTTTTGTATTCGAGGAACAGCAGGTAAATATTTAGAACTTTCATCTTATTGTCTTCAGATAATTTCAGTTAAACCTTGTTACATTAAAACAGTGAGAAAGGAAACACGTTTCTATGAGAACCACTAGTGCCCCTTAGAGAAAAAACAGAAATTAGACTTTTTTATTAAAACTATTTTTTTTTTCATGGAAAACAATTTGTAACATGAATAACGGAACATAGTTTTAACACTTTAAATGAAATTTCATAATCATGTTAACCATAAGAAATCTGGTGTGGAAAGACTAACATTTACTCAACCCCCCTGCTTGTGTATAATTGTACCCATCTAAGTGTCCTTTCCTTCTAACATCTCTACCACACTTTTTAGAACCGTTCACAAATTGCAGAACATTTTCAGTCAGGATGCTCCCTGGTATCCATTGTAACGTATCCACTTTTAGCACCTCGATCAAGAAAACTAAATAAAGGACCATGTTGTTATTACACATGTAAAGACAGACTCTTTAGAAGGGACAGTCCATATTTTAGGCCCAAATCTCTTTTTTCGCCATTTTTCTATAATAAGGTCCTTCTGTTCTAGGACCGACATCTTTTAGATTCCCCCAGTAAGTCAAGCGCTGATGGTGTGCAATGCTATGAAGTATTTATTTAGGTGCCTTGTCTTTTTGGAATTGCTTTTAAAAGCAATAGGAAAATGTGTTATATATTGTATAATATACATTTTATTCAAACCTCTTTTTGGACAGAAATATATGTGATTCCTCGGTCAACTGTCCACAATTCCTGGTGTTAAGAAATAGACTGCGCAGAGTTTCAGAGTTGAATTGTCCTTTCTCCTATTGATACATTCTATGCGACATTCAATATGAACGGCAGAGTGGCTTAATATACTGGAATGAATAAATGACCTGTGGTCCGATGGCTCGTGCTCCCATGCTGTTGATAAGGTTGCCATTTCAATGAGTTGGATTATCTGTCAAATATCCCTCATTTCATATATGTTGAAACTGGTATGGCACCTGTCACATGTGATTTATACACCAGCATTGATATGACAAATAAACTGCTAGAATGATACAAAATCTCTTGACACACGTACACGTACATCTTCTGTAATATAACGTCACCTTACGGGGAAAGATCACTGAAATTGTCATCTGTAAACAGCTTCAATAACAATAAAGCCCAAGAAAATGAATACATCACGATGTACAAGGCTTGTTTATACTTTCGAAGATATCGAATATGAGATGTTTTAGGAACGAATTCAGAATTTAAAATACATAACTTTTCAATAATATTAAGACTAAAGTATGTGGACTGTTAGTGTCCTTGCAAAAAAATAAATAAACCTTTATTTTGTGAATAGTAGATATTATTTGTAAATTACACATGTGTAAAAAACTGAATATATACAAAAAACTGAATTCTAATTTGCCTATTTTGTCACTACAATGTTTAAATTCCATGTCAGTTATCCTTATTTTCCAATTTAATAGATAACTCTACAAGTAGATGAATTTAGTGATTATTGTGATAGTAGGACCGATTTTCAGAGAATGGCCCAAGAATTATCAAGCAAAGAATAAACATTCTACATTTTTAAACAAATACATTTTCTGCTGTGCTTGTCTACAAGGTTCTGCTTGTTGGGCTTACTCAATCTCCTAATTACAATGTTACCTTGGATTTAATATCATTTTACATTTTAGAAATGTGACAGTTCTAATCTTCAGGAGTGATTCCAATCAATGGATTTGTGATCTGTTGATGTGGAGTTATTGGGCTCCTTACAGCAAAGGACATTACACACAACAGGCACGTGTACAATCTGGTGAAACATTTATCTACATTTAATTTCCAAAATTGTAACGCTCATCTTGACTGAATCGATTTTCACCCTTACCTTGAAACATGTTTCTTTTTATCTATTTTTAAAAAGCAAGCAGAAATAATAATTCAGCAGGTTTGCGTGTCAGATTTGGCCTCCACTCTCACAAGCAATTTCTTTCTTTCTCAATGAGCTACTTTTAGCCGCCATATTTATTATTTTCTGGGATTTTCTGTTAATCTCTGTAAATTATTTTCACTTCGTTTGCCGGTACTTCCTAGAAGCTATCTTTCCCAAATGCTGTTTAATACTTTTTAATCGAGTCCTTAAATTAAAAAAATTCAGCCAAGCATAGCTAGATTTGGATAAAGAAATTATTGTATTGATTATGCCTAGTAACATTTAAAAAGAGTTTGGGGTATTTTTTTTTAATAAATCTGCACTTTATTGCCCATTCAGTCACTACTGGGAGGGAGGTTTTAGGATGGACAGATTAAATTACTTCTATCAGAATTAGAGTATTCTTGTTAATCTCTGTAGTAGATTACTCATATCCGAATAAGAATATTCTATATGGTCTCTTATATGTTAAATCTATTAGAATGAGATTATTCTTGTAAATCTCTGTATTAGATTACAGCTATCAGAATGTAATTATTGTTGATAATTAGAGATGTCCCGAAGAGTTCGCTGGCGAATAGTTACTGGCGAACATAGCTTGTTCGCGTTCGCCATGGATGGCGAACATATGCAATGTTCGGTCTGCCCCCTATTCGTCATCATTGTGTAAACTTTGACCCTGTACCTCACAGACAGCAGACACATTCCAGCCAATCAGCAGCAGACCCTCCCTCCCAGACCCTACCACCTCCTGGACAGCATCCATTTTAGATTCATTCGGAAGCTGCATTCTTTTTTTTTTTTTTTAGACAGAAGTGTGTTATATTTGAGCATGCTAGGCTGAATGTGCGTATATCATGGCTAGTTGCACTGAGGGTATGAGTATTTAGCAGTACATTGTTGTGAAAGATGGCTGTAGCTTGCACGTTATCAACTGTGTATTTATATCAGCAGCTCCACCACTATTTATAAATCAAGTGTGAGTCGCCCCATGAGATGAGACTAGTGAATAACATAATACATGAACGGTTAAGGTAAAGGCTTGTAAGGAACTACGACAATAAACTCTTTAGAAGGTGTAATAATGACATGTTTAAACACTTGCTACTTTACGATTAGTTAACGTGCAGAGAGCAGTTCATGTGATCAAAGGCATGGTGTGGAGGATCGGCTATAGTGGGACATGCTTTGCAGGCTCCTGTTTACTGCTTGTGCTCATCCGATCCCTTCTGGGCGCCAGGTGCAGACCCTGGGAGTCCCTGATACCTGGAACAACAAAGGCAAGTCTCTGGCTGAGTGCCGGGTTCACGGCTTGAGGTGGTGGAAGCTTGTTTTGTCAGGTGGTCGGATCTGTCCCGGTGGTGCTTCACGTCCGGTGCGGGATTGTGGTGGCTTAAGATGGAGGCGAGTGCTTGACATGGGGCAGGCTCTGCATTTCTGTTTGTGCCTCCGGTCCCGTCTTCGACGCCTTTTGCGTTGGTGGATTTTAATGGGGACTGCTTCGCTTAGCTGTGGTGGAGCTTGTTGGGGCTGTGGTGGAGCTTGTTGGGGCTTCCTGCTTGTTATTTGCTTCCAAAATTGATTAGTCTGTCCAGCTTAGACTCAATATCCTGCCATGCTTTTCTGGTACCAGGAGGACATGCGGCTGCCGCCATATTGGGAGAGTCGCAGATGAGTATGTCAGCCTGGGCGTCCATTAGCTCCAGACAGCCTCTCAGGGGTGGACCGGGATAACCCTCCTGCCAGGAAGTAGCTGCTCCTGGGCATCCCAGGATCGGGAGATCGGCCGCCTCTCCCGCCCAGTGAGCACCAGGCCACACTTACCATGCGGAGGTAAGTAAGACTCTGTCGAGTTGCTGACCGCTATTAAGCATGTCGGTCAAGTAGGAGCAACATTGCTGGGTCATCCCCTTCTGGGGTAAAATTTGCTTGTTGATAGCTTAAAGTGAGATATTGAGGGAGCTCACACAAAGTGCCTCTTTCCTCCATGACAGCTAGGCCCCGCCCCCCGGAAGCTGCATTTTTAGTGAGAGGAGGGACAGTGTAGCTGCTGCTGATTTAATAGGGAAATCGATAGCTAGGCTAGTGTATTCAGTGTCCACTACAGTCCTGAAGGACTCATCTGATCTTTGCTGTAAGGACAGCACCCCAAAAAGCCCTTTTTAGGGCTAGAACATCAGTCTGCTTTTTTTTTTGTTCCTGTGTAATCTAATTGCAGTTGCCCGCCTGCCAGCGTGTGTGTCAGGCTCACAGCGTATACTGTGCCCACTTGCCCAGTGCCACCACTCATATCTGGTGTCACAATAGCTTGCATTTAAAAAAAATAAAATACATTTTTTTGACTGTAATATAATAGCAGTCAGTTTCCTTCACACATGTGTGTTTTAGGGCCTGCCAGGGCACAGTGTCACACCAGTGCAACTCATATCTGGTGTAACAGTAGTGTACATTAAAAAAAAACTAGAAATTTGACTGTGAAATAATAGCAGTCAGTTTCCTTCACACGTGTGCGTTTCAGGGCCTGCCAGGGCACAGTGTCACACCAGTGCAACTCATATCTGGTGTAACAGTAGTGTACATTTAAAAAAAAAAACTAGACATTTGACTGTGAAATAATAGCAGTCAGGTTCCTTCACGCGTGTGCCTTTCAGTGCCTGCAAGGGCACAGTGTCACACCAGTGCAACTCATATCTGGTGTAACAGTAGTGTACATTTTTTATAAAAAAAACTTTTTTGACTGTGAAATAATAGCAGTCAGTTTCCTTCACGCGTGTGCATTTCAGGGCCTGCCAGGGCACAGTGTCACACCAGTGAAACTCATATCTGGTGTAACAGTAGTGTACATTTAAAAAAAATAAAATTTTGACTGTAATAGATTGAATAGCAGTTAGTTGTCTGCAAGCGTGTGTGTCAGGCCTACAGCGTCTACTCTGCCAACTTCTGCCACTGCACAGTGCCACTCATATTTGTTGTCACAGTAGCTTGCACGCATAGTACCACTAATCGAAAAAAAATGACAGGCAAAAGCAGGCCACCCCGCAGGGGCCATCATGGTCGTGGTGCTGTGATTCCCTTTGTCCCTAGAATAATGGCCAGTGTTCAGAGGCCACGTACCCTGAACTCGAAAAGTTCTGAGGACATAGTTGACTGGCTAACACAGGACACCCAATCTTCTACAGCTTCCGCTCGGAACCTTGATGCACCATCCTCCTTCAGCTTAGCTTCGGGCACCTCTCAAGTTACCACTCGCCCGCCTGCCGCCACCACCAACACTAGCACCACAGCCGCTTCACTTGATCTGTCAGAGGAGTTATTTACGCATCAGTTGGAAGAAATGAGTGATGCGCAACCATTATTGCCAGAGGATGTAGATAACAGGGATTTGTCTCAGTCAGGCAGCATTACACACATTGACGTATGGTGTGATGATGATGTTATACCCGCTGCTGCTTCTTTTGCTGAGTTGTCAGATACAAGTGAAGCTGTTGATGATGACGATGCGTCCGTGGATGTCACGTGGGTGCCCACTAGAACAGGGGGAAAGTTCAGATGGGGAGACAGAGAGGAGGAGGAGACGAGTTGGAAGCAAGGGGAGGTCATCGCAAGGAGCTAGTGGCACAGTCAGACAGCATGCATCGGCACCCGGGGTCAGCCAGACAGCACGCCCATCAACGCATGCTGTTGCCACCACCAGAACCCCGTCATTGCAGAGCTCAGCAGTGTGGCATTTTTTGTGTGTGTCTGCCTCTGACAACAGTGATGCCATTTGCAACCTGTGCCAAAAGAAACTGAGTCGCGGGAAGTTCAACACCCACCTAGGTACAACTGCTTTGCGAAGGCACATGATCGCACATCACAAACGCCTATGGGATCAACACATGAGTATAAGCAGCACACAAACTCAAAGCCGCCATCCTCCTCCTGGTCCAGCATCTTCAGCCATGTCAACCACTGCTGTCCTCCTTGCCCCCTCTCAACCATCCGCCACTCCGTCTCTCGCCTTGAGCAGTTCCTGCTCATCTGCCCCTAGTCAGGTGTCTGTCAAGGACATGTTTGAGCGTAAGAAGCCAATGTCACAAAGTCTCCCCCTTGCCCGGCATCTGACAGCTGGCTTGTCTGAACTCTTAGCCCGCCAGCTTTTACCATACAAGCTGGTGGAGTCTGAGGCGTTCCAAAAATTTGTAGCTTTTGGGACACCGCAGTGGAAGGAACCCAGCCGAAATTTCTTTGCACAAAAGGCAATCCCCAACCTGTACTCGATTGTGCAAAAGGAAGTAATGGCATGTCTGGCACACAGTGTTGGGGCAAGGGTCCATCTGACCACTGATACCTGGTCTGCAAAGCATGGTCAGGGCAGGTATATCACCTACACTGCGCATTGGGTAAACCTGCTGACGGCTGCCAAGCATGGAATGCGTGGCTCTGCAGAGGAGTTGGTGACACCGCCACGACTTGCAGGCAGGCCTGCTGCCACCTCCTCTACTCCTCCTACTCCATCCTCTTCCATAACCTCCTCGGCTGAGTCCTCTTCTGCTGCTGTGCCTTGCTGCACATCAACAGCACCCCCCCAGCTCCCCAGGTACTATTCCACATCCCGGATACGGCAGTGTCACGCCGTCTTGGGGTTGACTTGCCTGAAAGCAGAGAGTCACACCGGACCAGCACTCCTGTCTGCCCTGAACGCACAGGTGGATCAGTGGCTGACTCCGCACCAACTGGAGATCGGCAAAGTGGTTTGTGACAACGGAAGAAATTTGTTGGCGGCATTGAATTTGGGCAAGTTGACACATGTGCCGTGCATGGCACATGTGTGTAATCTGATCGTAAAACGCTTTGTGCATAAGTACCCAGGCTTACAGGACATCCTGAAGCAGGCCAGGAAGGTGTGTGGCCATTTCAGGCGTTCCTACATGGCCATGGCGCACTTTTCAGATATTCAGATATCCAGCAGTGAAACAACATGCCAGTGAGGCGCTTGATTTGCGACAGCCCGACACGTTGGAATTCAATACTCCTAATGTTCGACCGCCTGCTCCAACAAGAAAAAGCCGTTAATGAATATTTGTATGACGGGGGTGCTAGGACAGCCTCTGGGGAGCTGGGAATTTTTTTGCCATGTTACTGGACGCTCATGCGCAATGCCTGTAGGCTCATGCGTCCTTTTGAGGAGGTGACAAACCTAGTCAGTCTCACCGAAGGCACCATCAGCGACATCATACCATTTGTTTTCTTCCTGGAGCGTGCCCTGCGAAGAGTGCTGGATCAGGCCATAGATGAGAGTGAAGAGGAAGAGGAAGAGTTGTGGTCACCATCACCACCAGAAACAGCCTTATCAGCATCGCTTGCTGGACCTGCGGCAACGCTCGAAGAGGATTGTGAAGAAGAGGAGTCAGAGGAGGAATGTGGCTTTGAGTAGGAGGAGGAAGACCAACCACAACAGGCATCCCTGGGTGCTCGTTGTCACCTATCTGGTACCCGTGGTGTTGTACGTGGCTGGGGGGAAGAACATACCTTCATTGAGATCACTGAGGAGGTGGAACTGGAAATGAGTAGCTCGGCATCCAACCTTGTGCAAATGGGGTCTTTCATGCTGTCGTGCCTGTTGAGGGACCCTCGTATAAAAAGGCTGAAGGAGAATGACCTGTACTGGGTGTCCACGCTACTAGACCCCCGGTATAAGCAGAAAGTGCCTGAAATGTTACCGAATTACCGCAAGTCGGAAAGGATGCAGCAGTTCCAAAATAAATTAAAACACAGCGTATAAGGGTGATGTCACAGCACAACGGGAATCTAACAGGGGAAGAGGTGAAAGTAATCCTCCTCCTCCCACGACCACGCCGGCAAGGACAGGACACTTTACAGACGTGTTGTTGATGGAGGACACGAGGAGCTTTTTAAGTCCTACGCATCGCCACAGCCTTTCGGGGTCCACCCTCAGAGAACGACTCGACCGACAGGTAGCAGACTACCTTGCCTTAACTGCAAATATCGACACTCTGAGGAGCGATGAACCCCTTGACTTCTGGGTGTGCAGGCTTGACCTGTGGCCTGAGCTATCCCAATTTGCGATAGAACTTCTGGCCTGCCCCGCTTTAAGTGTCCTGTCAGAAAGGACCTTCAGTGCAGCAGGATGTATTATCACTGAGAAGAGAAGTCGCCTAGGTCAGAAAAGTCTAGATTACCTCACCTTTATTAAGATGAATGAGGGATGGATCCCGAAGGGACTGACAGTGGGTGATACATTCGACTAAAAAGGCCTGATGAGGGGGACGAAACAGGGATTAAACTGATAAGAATAGTACTACTTAACACACCACTCCTATCTGGTGGCACATTAGATTGCATGCGCAGTGCCCCAAATTTGAAGTTGGAGGACCGACCAAGCATCTTTTTTCCATCTCCCGGTTCCTAAAATCAATGCCATATACACGTTCCCTGATAGGGGACGTAAGAGGGATTAAACTGATAGGAATAGTACTACTTAACACACCTTATAATAACGCAGAGAGAGGCAACGCAGAGAGAGGAGTCTGAAGAAGAGGAGTCAGAGGAGGAAGGTGGCTTTGAGGAGGTGGAAGACCAAACACAGCAGGCGTCTCAGGGGGCTTGTTGTCACCTTTCGGGGGCCCTTGGTGTTGTACGTGGCTGGGTGGAGGAAGAGACCTTCAATGACATCAGTGTGGACAAGGAACGGGACATGGCTAGCTTGGTATCCAACCTTGTGCAAATGGGGAGTTTGTGGTTGTGTAAATGGACTGTTTGCAGTTGTTTGCGTGTGCGTTAAACGGGGAGTTTGGTCTGTCACCGTGAAGCAGGCGTAACCCTTACACTACCTGATCGATACAACATCATACCTGATGTTTTAAATTACGTTATTCCAAACAATTTAGGAATGTTAGGTGATGTATGCCCTTTATGGATTAAACATCTCGCGACATCTCTATTGATAATATCTATATTTGATTACAGCTATCATAGTGGGATTAATATTGTTAATCTCTGTAGTAGATTACAGCTATCAAAATGAGATTATTCTTGTTAACCCCTTAGTGACCAGACCATTTTTCAATTTTCTTACTGTTAAGGACCAGGGCTGTTTTTACATTTCTGCAGTGTTTGTGTTTAGCTGTAATTTTCCACTTACTCATTTACTGTACCCACACATGTTATATATAGTTTTTCTCGCCATTAAATGGTCTTTTTAAAGATACCATTATTTTCATCATATCATATAATTTACTATAAACAAATTATAAAACATGATAACTTTGACCCCCAAAATCTGTTACGCATCTACAACAGCCATGCTAAAACACCCATGCTAAATAGCTTCTAAATTTTGTCCTGAGTTTAGAAATACCTAATGTTAACGTGGTTTTAGCTTTTTTTTGCAAGTTATAGGGCTATAAGTACAAGCAGGACATTGCTTTTTCAAAATACAGTATATATTTTTAAAATGTATTAATAGTAACATTGTAACACTGTTATCTGTCATAAATCTCTGAATCACACCTCACATGTACTTTTTTTTTTTTTTTTTTTTTAAAGTAGACATCCAGGGTACTCAATATGGGGTATGTCCATTCTTTTATAGTAGCCACTTAGTCACAAACACTGGCCAAAGTTAAGATATATATTTGTTTTTTTGTGTTAAAAAAGAAAAAAACAATTATGAACGCTAACTTTGGCCAGTGTTTGTGACTAACTGGCTACTAAAAAGGACTGAACATACCCCATTTACAATACCTTGGGTTGTCTTCTTTTGCAAATAATATGCCATCATGGGGGTAATTCTCATTCCTGGGCTACCATAATCTTGTAAAGGCAACATAACCAATCTGGCAAATTTCAATGAAGAAACTGAAAATCAAGCCTTATATTTGACCCTGTAACTTTCAAAAACACTATAAAACATGTACATGGGGGGCAGTGCTATACTCGGGAGACTTCGCTGAACACAAATATTAGTTTTTCAAAACAGTAAAATGTATCACAAGAATGATATCAGTGAAAGTGCTGTTTGTGTGTGAAAAATGCAAAAAACTTCACTTTCACTGACAATATCATCGCTGTGATATGTTTTACTGTTTTGAAACACTAATATTTGTGTTTAGGGAAGTCTCCAGAGTAAAATAGTACCTCCATGTACAAGTTTTAGGGTGTCATGGAAAGGTATAGGGTTAAATACAGTGCTAGCAAATTAAATTCTCTGGACTTTCGGCCTGGGTTGTCAGGCAGCTCCCTCAAATTGCAATCAATAAAATTACTTAATTATGTAAAAATATTACATAAATATGCACGTAGAATATATATACGTAGAATATAGAATATATATACGTACAATATATATATATATATATATATATATATATGTATATACATTTGTATATATTTGAAGTATATGTGTATATTTATGAAATTATTTATGTAATTATGTACTTGGATTGATATATTTCATATTATTTTTATTTATTTATATTTAATTTAATTCTAAGTGTATTTTGATATTTATATATATACACATATATATATATATATATATATATTAATATCAAAATACAGTTAGAACGAAATTACACACACACACATATATATATATATATATATATAAAATAATTTTCAATTTTGTAAATTTATTTTTAATGAATTATGATTTCTTTTTTTATAATATATAAATATATATATACATATACACAATATATAGTTATTATATATATTACATATATATATATATATATGTATATATACACACACACACACACACACACACGTGTGTAATTTTACTCTTAGTGTATTTTTATATTAATATATGTATATATTATGACACCCAGCTATATCTCTCCTCCCCAGACCTCTCCCCTGATGTCCTGCAATGTGTCACCTTTTGCCTTTCTTCTATCTCTGATTGGATGTCCTCCCTCTTTCTGAAATCGAATCTTTCCAAAACAGAACTTCTTGTCTTTGCTCCTCCTAATATTAATCCTACTCTCTCACTCTCCCTTCAGATTGGTGGTAACCATATCAGCCCTTACAAGCACATTTCAGCCCTTACAAGCACATTGGTGTTATCATGCCAATTCCACCTCAAAAACATTGCCCGCATCCGCCCCTTTCTTATACAAGATGCTACTAAAGAGCTTGTCCGTGCTCTAGTAATCTCTCGCATGGACTATTGTAACTCTCTCCTAATTGGTCTTCCCAATAGCCGTATTGCCCCGCTACAGTCTGTAATGAATGCTGCCGCCAGACTGATTTTCCTCTCTAGTCGGTCTTCTCACACCTCACCCCTCTGTCAGTCCTTATATTGGCTTCCTGTATACTAAAGGAGTCAATTCAAAGTGCTAACCCATACCTATAAAGCACTGAATAATCTTAGCCCCTCTTATATCTCCTCACAGATCCATAGGTATACCCCTTCTCGGTCTCTCCTCTCTGCCCGTGACCACCTGCTGTCCGCTGCTCACACCCGTACGGCCAACTCGCTCTTGCAGGACATCTCGCAGGCGGCTCCCTTCCTATGGAATAGCCTGTAACGGATCACCTGGCACCCCGACTGGGTACCTCCGTTAATGGATGCTCCTAGTGCTTCCTGAGGACTCCAAGCACTCTGGCAGACACCATAATCACCGAATCCGAGAAACCTTTAAATTCTCCCAAGCGTATGAATGCTGTAGACCATTGAATAGGAACCATACGAATAGGCTTGTACTCCTAGCAGTCAACTGGAACAGCATACAATAAATCCTTCCCCCAATAATGAGACGACACATCACTTTGAGGTTAAAACAGGAACTCTGGACTGGCTCATCCAGCCTGGCTTTTATTACACTTGTACACTTACAGGCCACACCCAGGGGGAGGCATAAAATAACCAATCACATACATGGTACAACCCACACATCCCCTCCCCTCAGATAACCAGTTAACATAATTATACAGCCAGGAAAACTACAGTTTTTATACATGTGCTATAACTTTAAATCCATACATCCAATCTTCCCAAAACCACATATTTGGAATCAGCACACTTTAAACATAAACCCTTCCAAAAATCAGACAAATCCATCCAGTGGATCAAAAGTTAGCTGGAGGTCCCTTTATGACCGACCGCAAGCACATTTTCCTGCCCAAAACAGTTCCATAGATTTGGGCTGTGCGGCCGGTCAATTTCATGCCGAAAAACGACTAAGTCCCATTTCGAACGGGACTTAGTCTCTGGAGCTGCAAGTTCAGTATGGGAGAAGGTAAGGGTCAGCGGTGTTCGGCAGAATGTGTAGCCGATTTTAGTTCCACAGAATCTTTAGCATATACCGCTGACCGCGTTCGACTGAACAAAGATGGCCGCCGCCACGTGCAATTAACCTGCAGTAACCTCACAGCCTGGGAGGTAAATTGCCTGCACACTTTAACTTCTGGGTGGTCCGCCTGTGTGGTACTTGGTTCAGTAAGCCCTATTTACTGAACCAAGAGGGAGAAAGCCTGGGGCAAGTTATTTTACAGGTCTGGGGACATAGTCTTAAAGGGGCATTGTTACCCGAAGTTACAAGATGTCCCCAGACGGTTCTTAAAGGGCCATACACACACAATAAAAGTCCATTCCTTTTCAGGGGCCATAGTCTTAAAGGGTATTGTTACCCGAAGTCTCAATATGTCCCCAGACAGTTCTTAAAGGGCCAGCAGCCGTACAATAAAATACCATTCACTGTACTTAAAGGGCCAGCAGTCGCACAATAAAATACAATATGCCCCAAATAATCCAGGGGCCATAGTCAGCAGGTAGGAGGCGGGCAAACAGGCTTCTCCAGGGTCCAGTGGCGAGGTTGGTTTCGCCACATAGCCTGCCTATCACCAACAGACTCTCCCCTTGTTGCCTTAAAACCCATTTCTTTAGGAAAGCCTATGGCCTCCCAGACTAACCTCTACCTCACATTCCTGTCTCTTGCTCTCTCCTAAAGGGCAGCACTCTACTCTCTCCTCCAGCTCTGCTTCACTCCCACCTAATTTGACTGCTGCTTCCAGTCCTAATGTGCAGGGCCCTCTTCAACCTATTGTTTCTGTAAGTTTTCTTGGAATTGTCCTATTTATAGTTAAATCCCCCCTCTAATAATTTTGTAAAGCGCTACCGAATCTGTTGGCACTATATAAATGGCAATAATAATAATAATAATAATAATAAAATATACACTTAGTATGATGTTATATATTTTATATTATATACAATACATTATATTTTTTAAATTTTTAAATTTTTATTTTACAGATTGAGGGAGACTGTCTGTCAGTTCAGGCAGTCCCCCTGCAGGTAGCACTATGGACGCCTTTCAGAGCGATCACATTGCCCGTGGGGGCCTAATTTGCCAAGGAGGTACTGTCTGGGCTGTCAGGCAGTCCCGCCAGACTGGGAGCAACACCGATCGCCGGCGGGGGAACGGTGGCACTTGGGTAAGTAATATATTTGCCGCAAACTTACTAGGTACGTTCTCGGTCCTTAAGGACCGTTTTTGTCGGACGTACCTAGTGCGCCCGTGGTCCTTAAGGAGATAATCTCTGTATTAGAGTACAGCTATCAGAATGAGATTTTTATTGGTAATATCTGTATTTGATTACAGCTATCAGAATGAGATTATCCTTGTTAATCTCTGTATTAGAGTACAGCTATCAGAATTAGATTATTATTGTTAATCTCTGTATTAGAGTACAGCTATCAGAATGAGATTATTCTTGTTAATCTCTGTATTAGAGTACAGCTATCAGAATGAGATTATTATTGGTAATATCTGTATTTGATTACAGCTATCAGAATGAGATTATCCTTGTTAATCTCTGTATTAGAGTACAGCTATCAGAATTAGATTATTATTGTTAATCTCTGTATTAGAGTACAGCTATCAGAATGAGATTATTCTTGTTAATCTCTGTATTAGAGTACAGCTATCAGAATGAGATTATTCTTGTTAATCTCTGTATTAGAGTACAGCTATCAGAATTAGATTATTCTTGATAATATCTGTAGCAGATTACAGCTATCAAAATTAGATTATTATTATTATTATTATTATTATTATTGTTGTTGATATCTGTATTCAATTACTGTTATCAAAATGAGATCATTCTTAATATATATAGTAGATTACAGCTATCAGAATTAGATTATTATTGTTAAACTCTGTAGAAGATTACTGTATCAGAATGGGGTTATTCATGTTAATCTCTTTATTAGATTACAGCTATCAGAATGAGATTATTTGTGTTAAACTATGTAGTAGATTAGTGTATCAGAATGAGATTATTCTTAATATATAGTAGATTACAGCTATCAGAATGAGATTATTATTGGTAATATCTGTATTTGATTACAGCTATCAGAATGAGATTATCCTTGTTAATCTCTGTATTAGAGTACAGCTATCAGAATGAGATTATTCTTGTTAATCTCTGTATTAGAGTACAGCTATCAGAATTAGATTATTCTTGATAATATCTGTAGCAGATTACAGCTATCAAAATTAGATTATTATTATTATTATTATTATTATTATTATTGTTGTTGATATCTGTATTCAATTACTGTTATCAAAATGAGATCATTCTTAATATATATAGTAGATTACAGCTATCAGAATTAGATTATTATTGTTAAACTCTGTAGAAGATTACTGTATCAGAATGGGGTTATTCATGTTAATCTCTTTATTAGATTACAGCTATCAGAATGAGATTATTTGTGTTAAACTATGTAGTAGATTAGTGTATCAGAATGAGATTATTCTTAATATATAGTAGATTACAGCTATCAGAATGAGATTCTTATTCAGCTATCAGAATGAGATTATTAAGATCTGTATTCAGTTTAAGATTCAGCTATGAGAATGAGATTGTTAAAATCTGTAGTAGATTACTGTATCAGAATGAGATTGTTAACATCTGTAGTAGATTACTGTATCAGAATGGGATTATTATTGTTAAACTCTGTAGTAGATTACTGTTTCAGAATGAGATTATTATTGTTAAACTCTGTAGTAGATTACTGTATCAGAATGGGATTATTATTGTTAAACTCTGTAGTAGATTACTGTTTCAGAATGAGATTATTATTGTTAAGCTCTGTAGTAGATTACTGTATCAGAATGGGATTATTATTGTTAAACTCTGTAGTAGATTACTGTATCAGAATGGGATTATTATTGTTAAGCTCTGTAGTAGATTACTGTATCAGAATGGGATTATTATTGTTAAACTCTGTGGTAGATTACTGTATCAGAATGGGATTATTATTGTTAAACTCTGTAGTAGATTATTGTTTCAGAATGAGATTATAATTGTTAAGCTCTGTAGTAGAATGGGATTATTATTGTTAAGCTCTGTATCAGAATGGGATTATTATTGTTAAACTCTGTAGTAGATTACTGTTTCAGAATGAGATTATAATTGTTAAGCTCTGTAGTAGATTACTGTATCAGAATGGGATTATTATTGTTAAAATCTGTAGTAGATTACTGTATCAGAATGAGATTATTATTGTTAAACTCTGTAGTAGATTACTGTATCAGAATGACATTATTATTGTTAAACTCTGTAGTAGATTACTGTATCAGAATGGGATTATTCTTGTTAAACTCTGTAGTAGATTACTGTATCAGAATGGGATTATTATTGTTAAGATCTGTAGTAGATTACTGTATCAGAATGAGATTATTATTGTTAAACTCTGTAGTAGATTACTGTATCAGAATGAGATTATTATTGTTAAACTCTGTAGTAGGTTACTGTATCAGAATGGGATTATTATTGTTAAACTCTGTAGTAGATTACTGTATCAGAATGAGATTATTATTGTTAAACTCTGTAGTAGATTACTGTATCAGAATGGGATTATTATTGTTAAGATCTGTAGTAGATTACTGTATCAGAATGGGATTATTATTGTTAAGATCTGTAGTAGATTACTGTATCAGAATGAGATTGTTAAGATCTGTAGTAGATTACTGTATCAGAATGGGATTATTATTGTTAAACTCTGTAGTAGATTATTGTATCAGAATGAGATTATTATTGTTAAACTCTGTAGTAGATTACTGTATCAGAATGGGATTATTATTGTTAAAATCTGTAGTAGATTACTGTATCAGAATGGGATTATTATTGTTAAGATCTGTAGTAGATTACTGTATCAGAATGGGATTATTATTGTTAAGATCTGTAGTAGATTACTGTTTCAGAATGAGATTATTATTGTTAAGATCTGTAGTAGATTACTGTATCAGAATGGGATTATTATTGTTAAGATCTGTAGTAGATTACTGTATCAGAATGAGATTATTATTGTTAAACTCTGTAGTAGATTACTGTATCAGAATGGGATTATTATTGTTAAACTCTGTAGTAGATTACTGTATCAGAATTGGATTATTATTGTTAAACTCTTTATTAGATAACATCTATCATATGTACAATGTGTTTATGTGTTCTACATGGAGTTGCACTGCCTCTTTTTATCCAGCTCTGTCCATGTTATAATATATTATATAAAATGTTCCCAATCAATAATCAATATTCTTTATATGACTTGTTTCAATAGTTCCATATGTTTCCAAATGATCTCTTTTCAGTATTGAAATTAGCTCAAATTATATGCATCATGTATTGGGCTCTAAAACCCAGGGCCGTCTTTAACAAGGGGCAAACTGGGCAGCTGCCCCGGGCCCTGTTGCTCCTGGGGGGCCCAAAGCAGCTGCCCTGTGGGCCCCCTGCCCGCAGCCAGGTCTGAACAGCCCACGGGATACTAAGAAATAGTGGGCTGCTGCAGGTGAGGTAATCAAGGGCCCCCGGCCCTTTAAGAGAGCTCCAGACCGGGCCTCTGTCTTCCTGCCTGCTGGGAGGAAGTGTTGTGAGGTCACTTCCTCCCAATTAACTGAGTGCCGCTGGGGAGGAGGAGGCATACAGGGAGAGAAGGTGACCAAGAGAGAAGGTACAGACCAAGAAGAAGAAGACTCCCATCAATCTCAGCCATCCAGCTCCCACTGGACTCCAGGGAAGCCACACTTCTGTAAAGGTAAGGAGGGTGGCTAAACTATGTAAATTGATATGTGTGTGTGTGTGTGTGTATCTGACTGTATGTGTGTATGTGTATCTGACTGTGTGTGTGTGTGTGTGTGTGTGTATATATATATCTGACTGTGCGTGTGTGTGTATCTGACTCTGTGTGTGTGTGTGTATCTGACTCTGTGTGTATCTGACTGTATGTGTGTGTGTGAGTATCTGACTGTATATGTGTATATCTGACTGTGTGTGTATATCTGACTGTGTGTGTATATCTGACTGTGTGTGTGTGTGTGTGTGTGTGTATATATATATCTGACTGTGCGTGTGTGTGTATCTGACTCTGTGTGTGTGTGTATCTGACTCTGTGTGTATCTGACTGTATGTGTGTGTGTGAGTATCTGACTGTATATGTGTATATCTGACTGTGTGTGTATATCTGACTGTGTGTGTGTGTGTGTGTGTGTGTATCTGACTGTATGTTTGTATATCTGACTGTGTGTGTGTATATTTGACTGTATGTGTGTATATTTGACTGTGTGTGTGTGTGTATCTGACTGTGTGTGTGTGTGTTCTGACTGTGTGTGTGTATATTTGACTGTATGTGTGTATATTTGACTGTATGTGTGTGTCTGACTGTGTGTATATCTGTGTGTGTGTATATCTAACTATGTGTGTGTGTGTGTCTCACTGTGTGTGTATGTATCTCAGTGTTTGTGTATCTCACTGTGTGTGTGTATCTGACTGTGTGTGTATGTGTATCTGACTGTATGTGTGTATGTGTATATCTGACTGTGTGTGTCTGACTGTTTGTGTGTCTGACTGTGTGTGTGTGTGTGTATCTCACTGTGTGTGTGTGTCTCACTGTGTGTGTGTTTCTCACTGTGTGTGTGTGTGGGGGGGGGTGTGTATCTCACTGTGGGTGTGTGTATCTCACTGTGTTTGTGTCAGTGTTTGTGTGTATATGCGTGTGGAAATGCATACATCCCATCTAACATTGCACACAAATACATTCCGGGGGAGGGGGGGAGGCGGGGGGGGCAGGAAAGAGGGGGTGGCAGGGGGTGGCGGGGGGGGGCAGGGGGCAGCGGGGGGGGGGCAGGAGGGCAGGATCCAGGGGGCCCAAGCAAATGCATGCCCAGGGTCCAATCAATGTTAAAGACGGCCCTGCTAAAACCCTTCATATTTCTTGGACAATTATTCATCTATTTTCTTCCTACATTAACCGTCATTTCTCATTATATTAAATGACTATTGCTGATCAATACCCTTCCTTCCTCTGATATCAGTGAATTAGATATCTAATGTGTCATCTATAATTTTATTGCTAAGTGGTGGGGAACAGGTGGGTTTCATTGTATTAATTGATTTATTGAATACGGTTCTTTACCAAAAATCCATCATAGTAAACTCAATTCTCAGTATAATTCACCATGATTCTTTTTTTCTCCAACCTAATTAGATAACACAATCCCTGTGACGTTTTGTTAAACAAACTAAGATTGAACGCAGACTTTCTTTCTTGCCTAGCTCCGTGGAGAGCCCCGATACTCACTGATACTACTCACTGATATTACCAGCTCTCCATACTCTGTGAAACCAGTGTGTTACCCATCCATATATCAGCTAGTACTATCAAATAATAATATCATATTCACTATTTGCTTTGCATTTTTATCTCTTAAAGTCAAAAGAATGCACTGTATATTGTATATATAAGAGGACTCATAAAGTAAATACAGTGATTGCGAAACTCATCTATACCGGGATCGGAGTTGCTTTTAAAGACTAAATTGGACACGATGCAAAAATGCATGTTATGAACCAAAAAGCCATTTTAGTTTTAGACGTATTTTAGTAATCTAAATTGTTTAGTCAAGTCTAGTTTTAGTCAACTAAACCTCCAGTAAATATCAGTTGATACAACTAAAAATTGGTCTAGTTAAAACCTCTGTCTTTTTTGGCCCTTCCCCAGCCCCTCTGTGTCTTTTTGTGTCCTCCCAGCCTCTCTCCCAAGTCCTCTATCCAAAACCCTGGTCTCTATATTTTGCCTCTTTCACAGCCCCTCTGTGCAGTGTTAATTTTAGTGGCAAATTTCAGTTTTGTTCCAGTCATAGTCTTTTGACTAAAAAGCCATTTTAGTTTTAGTCGTATTTTAGTCATGTGAATTGTTTAGTCAAGTCTAGTTTTAGTCGACTAAATCTCCAGTAGATATTAGTCAACACATCTAAACATGGGTTTAGTTAAAGTCTCTGTCTTTTTTGTCCCTCTGTGTCTTTGTGTCCTCCCAGCCCCTCTCGGTCTCTTTTGCCCCTTTCACAGCCCCTCTGTGCAGTGTTAATTTTAGTGGGAATTTCAATTTAGTTTCAGTCACAGTCTTTTGACTAAAAAGTCATTTTAGTCATCTGAATTGTTTTAGTTTTAGTCTAGTTTTAGTCGACTAAATCTCAAAATTTTTAGTCTAAAATTTGACTAAAATTGTTGATCGACAAAATTAACACCATTGGGAACAAATATTGATACTTTTTGATAAGAGAATGTCTAGTTTTATTTATTTATTTATTTTACCAGCTTTCATATTAAGATCTTTCTCACGGTACAAACATTTTTTTCAAGGGATCTGTAAGGAAGGGAAGCTTTATAAAAATCAGCTGAAAAACATCACAAGGAAAAAGAGGCGTTCAGATATAGATAGAAAATGGGAGATTATATTGATTTGTAGAAGTGGGATCGGATCACCGTCTTTAATGTCGGACACAGAATTCTCAATCCTCAGCTAATCCATAGAACTGTGTATTTCACACCAGCTAAAGGATGACACAGACACGATCAATAGACAGAGGTGGAGAGTGAGGAAAATACTGTCTTTCTCCTACGGTAAGGAATTCATTTGCTTAAATAAGGAGTGAAGGGGTTTGTGGTCTCTAAACCTTGTCTCTTGTGGACACTGGTCGCCATTATGAAACCAAAGTACCAGCTGGCAGGACTGTCAGTCTCTTCCCAAAGTAACTATAAACTGCGAAAACAAGAATATTTTAGGAATAAGTGAAGTATTCAGATAAGTCCAGTTCGGGTGGTTTCACTCCATGTCAAATTAAATACAGGTAAAAAAGTTTAATTACAATTTTCATACAAATTATATGAAGCAATAGATTAGTGTTATGAAGCATTTGTCCCGAATCTCACCAGCAGATTATTAGAAGTGACACCCCGGACTATTAGACCTGCGTCACGTCCAGGCACACAGAGCCCTGACTGTCTGTGCATCCGTTAATAGTATTTTATTATAGCAAATTAAAAAACCAGGGACACACTGAGAAAGATTCACCAGTTGCCAATGGGGGGCATTTCTGTAAACAGCCCTGGGGTTGACGTGAATAAATATACTGTAGCCTTGGAATGGCAAAATAATGTCCAATATTGGTACTAAATGGATGGTGTATAAAGTACCCATTTTGTAACATAGATTTATTTAGGACAGAATGGGGAAACAAATTAATGTCATGCCTTCTGTCCTTACTTGTATGAATGTGCACTCTTTAATCTGCTTTGCACAAATGTCAAGTATCACATTTTATGACTGATCTATTGATTGGGCAGGTAAAAATGATCTTATTTAAATGTTTGTTTTTTTAAATTTTTTTAAATTTTTTAATTTAGCCTCCCCTGTATTCCATCCTCATCTCCTTCTCTTCCTCCATGTCCTGTCCCAGCCTCTCCTACATCTGTCCTTTTCATTGTTCACTTCTCTCAATGAAATTCATCCACACCTATTTCTCTAAATTTTACCACCTCTTTTTAATCAGTGCCGCCGTATTTCAACTCACATTGCTTCCATTTCAACATTTCCACAGCACATTTTTCTACATTTATTTATTTTTCTACATTTATATTTCCCTTTTCCTTTTATTTCCTCTTCCTTTTCACTGTTTTGTTCATTAACTAAAATAAGTAAGGTAAATGGTTGGTATATAACTTAACTGAGAGGTTTGCCTTGAGGTGGCAGGTAAGTTGACACTTCACTGACCAATTATGCACATTCAAAGAATCTTTTGTGCATAGGGATAGTTTGCAAGGTTTCTACAGACATTAGGTTTTTCCCCTACAGAATGACCACCTTTTTTAGTACCTATCACCCCCATACATTTTAATTTCCAATCTCCTGCCAATTTCTGCTTGTAGCTAAGACTCTTGCTTGCCTTCCAGTTTATATAGGACAACCAACTCCAGCACTAGTGGTCCTTGGCCTGTAATATCTGTGTGTCTTGAGAGAAGGAGGTAATGCAGACACTGTTGGGGGATACTCCCACTAGGATACCTCCAAGCATTAACAGCCAATTCCTAAGTCAATCTTCAAAATACACAATGTATGGGCACACCCGTGGTTTCCTCATCAGGCAGTCAGTATAACAGGAGTACAGAACACAGACAACATTCCAGCACTCTTATTTGCTTTTGTCAGACTTGACAAAGGCACATAAGAGTGCCGAAACGTTGTCTGTGCTCTTTCAATAAAGACTGCCTTATAAGGAAACCATGGGTGTGCCCAGACATTATGTATTTTGAAGATATCTGTGACTGTGTGTTGAATCCGGAAGTTTAGATGTATCCACAGTATGTCTGTGCATGTTACACTTCACTGTAGTCTCTTGGTCACCGGTATGTTGGTTTTAACTGCTATCTAGGATTAGAACTAGCTAGTGTTGCTTCCCACAATTTACAAAATGGATTTCCTCAGCCTTACTATAAAATTCTGCACCAAACATTACACAATGAATAAGGCCGTCCCGACCGTTCATCCTGCAGAGAGTTTTACACCAGATGGAATGAGCCTAGAAGTGAAAATTGTTTTATAGATGCAGTTTCGATATATATCGGAGATATCTCCTAAGGTGGCTGAGTCTCAATAGGACTGGAAGCAATCTGTCATTTAGGAAATGCTCAGTATATGGACGGGCATATTATATTTAGGTACTGATTGTTATAGATGAAATGTTAAATCGCCACCTAATATTGCATCCTAATTAACATGCCGGTTAATTCAAAGTTTAAATCAATAATTATGAATTTGTAGAATAATGGTACATTAGAACCGAAGTTCACTAAAGCAAATTGAACTGAAAAAACAAAACAAAACTACAATGAGACAATGGGCTCCGATGCTGCCATTTTCCTGGAGTCCAACACGATGCTTTTTTATTGACGATAAAGAACATACTGTGCTTGGTCCATTATAGCAATGCCAAGCAGATGCTCACTGAATACATCTTTGCTAAATCTCAACATGGACATCATTCTTCCAGGACTAAACTAAACAGGAACTAAACCAGAAATATCCAGAATAGAGGTTCTACAGATCAGGAGCAGAAAGGTCCGACACGTACCACTGCTAACAGAGTGTACTATCCTATTGGCAGCATTCTCAATCAATTAATTAATATTTAATAAGAACGTTTTTATATTGTAGCATGTGCTTATCCAGGTTTCTGTAGAACATTGTTGATTCATTGTAACACAATGTGTATTACACATTCATAGTTCAGAGGTCCAGCTTCCAGTGTTACTCGATTTAATTCTAAACCCATTCACAATCCGTGTATAATTACTAAATAGTGAATTGGGCTTCTGTACATCGTTAAACAATGAAAACCTTGTTACTGGCTGGGTTAGCTAAGAGTAGAAAAGCCCCATGGTGGGTTTGGAACTTCAAGGACCATAGTTTGTTTTGGAAAGTTCTTAACCAGATTTAATCACGGTGTTTAAAAAAACGCCGCTTTCTTTCAGTGTTTGGTCTATTTCCACTGTAAACATGGGGAGAGCTCGAACTAGTCCCCATTTTAATTTTCTAGTAAAATTGTTGTGAGTTATGAGATGGATTGGCAGACAGATTGCAGAGATTAATAGCTACCGACGTCCATCTTCTACCGTGACGGAGAGTTTGACGAAATCATGACTATGATAAGCCAGAGTTTATTCACTAAGATCGGAATTTTCTTCCGGATTTGACTATAATAGTTTTATTTGACTATAAAAGAATGCAATCATGTTTACTGTCATGTTTAACTGTCTATAATTCTTTGGAAGTTGGAAACTCAGTTGTGATTGGGGATAAAAGGACGTGTATCCAGTCTAGCTACAACGCGCAGTGAGAGTTTATTAGAAATAAATGTAACTGAAAAGGGGAAACAAGCCAGCAGACCATGGAATGACAAAGGAAGGTACTAAACACAGCAAGCAGCTTTATGGCACATGCAGGCAGTGTTTAAAGGGACACCATCATCTCTCCGGATTTCATTTATTATAATATAGAAAAGTCACCTGTAACTTGTGTCAAGCTTTGTTCTCTTTTGTATCAGTTTAGACAAAGCCAGGGCAAACACAGCGATGCAGGAGGAGTAATAGAAATACTGTTTTTGTTTCTCATTCTCTCTCTGTGCCCTCCCTGTGCTGAGTGACGGAACGTATAACAATATATGACGGGGCTAAGATGGAGGCATCCAGCTGTAGGATAGAAAGTAGAAGTGTGGATTTCCATATTTAATTGTACTTATCATACCTCCCTATAATAATATTAACTGTAATATATATATCTGAACATATTATTAAAAAGCCTGAGTCACTGCTCCCTTTAATTCACACTGAATGAGTCTAAGTAGGAGATACAGTTATGGTTATCTAATAATCTGGGAATTGTTGGCTATTTTTTGGAATTGTAGGTTGGTTTTCAGTTCATCAAGTTTCACATAATTAAAGGGTCAGTCTAAGCACCAAAATCCCTTCACCTTGATTTAGGAGCTGCCTCCGCCTTGCTGTTCTGAGTAACGGATCTGAGTACGGGCCATTCAGACTGCCACTAGGGGCACCATACTGAAAGATTCCATGACTGGATGAATGATGTGTCTGCAGGCAGTATGTAATGTGCTCTGGCATGAGATACTGTGTGCAACCACTGCTTCTCTATAAGAATCATTGTATTGGTGGATTACAGCACGCATCAGACATAGACTGTGTGTCCACCATGTTACAGTATGGGAAGCATCTGATTGGATGCAAGTCATTAAACGTGATAATCTCACTGAAGTTAGATTTGTCCCAGTTTTGAAAAAAAAGTCTAAGGGCTTCATTAAAGGTTTTATTTATATATAGAAAAAGGGGTCAGTAAAGTAAAACATTTAATGGATATCCATTTCACAAAACCTTTTACTATTTCACTTCCTGAGGCAATTTGGAACTTGCCAGTAAGTGTTGCAATTTAGGACGAGTGCTTTTTAAACACTAAGTGATTCAGCGCTCGATGGTCCCATTCTCTGATCTTGTGTGTCACAGTTATATTGCGGTCAGAGCTTGATATCCTCACTTCACAAAAGTAGCTCTAACAATTGATAGGCATCGGACGAGCAGAGCAGAATTCTAACAAATTAACAATACTACATTTAAAGTCGAGTTCTACAACACGTCATTCCACTTACAGTTTGTCTGCGAGAATAGATGGTAATGAGCTTGATTTTATACCCTGTCTGCAATGGCAATGGCGCAAATACCCAAATTCAGAGTGTGTGCTCATATGCCTTTGTCTATAAAGTGCATTATTAAAAAAAATATATCTCTTTCACACAGGCAGTGCTAGTCACGAAAGAGTGAATTCACAATAGGAATGATACATTTTAAGCAAAACATTACTGAAAATAAACAATAGCTGATGGTGAATTTTGTTTTCCAATTCCTGGCAGATCACTGTTTATTGAATAACTGATTGACACTTTTGCATGTGTCTTATTATTGTTTTATTTTTTTACACTGTAGCGTAGTGATTTCCAACCTTTTTTCACCTGAGTACCCCTTGGCAGCTAATTTCTACAAATTGTAGCCCTCATATTAGCAGTTTGTTTGTTTTTAATATACGGTAGTTGTTGTTATTTAAAGTGTATACGTTTTTCTGTCTGCTCCTCCTCTGCCCCCGGCTCTCCCTGCTCCTCCACTGCCCCCGGCTCTCCCTGCTCCTCCACTGCCCCCGGCTCTCCCTGCTCCTCCACTGCCCCTGGCTCTCCCTGCTCCTCCACTGCCCCCGGGTCTCTCTGCTCCTCCACTGCCCCCGGCTCTCCCTGCTCCTCCACTGCCCCTGGCTCTCCCTGCTCCTCCACTGCCCCCGGCTCTCCCTGCTCCTCCACTGCCCCTGGCTCTCCCTGCTCCTCCACTGCCCCCGGCTCTCCCTGCTCCTCTTTTCTCTGCCCCATGCTCTCCCTGTACATCTTCATAGCCCAGGCTCTCCCTGCACTTCCTTATACCCCAGGCGTTTCCTGCTGCTCCTCTGCCCAAGGCTCTCCCTGCTCCTCTTCCTTGGCCCCAGGCTCTCCCTATTCCTCTTCATTTACCCCATGCTCTCCCTGTACTTCCTCTGCCCAAGGCTCTCCCTGCTCCTCTTCCTTGGCCCCAGGCTCTCCCTGCACTTCCTCCACCCAAGGCTCCCCTGCACTTCCTCATACACCAGCCTCTCCCTGCTCCTCGTTTATCTGCCCCAGGCACTCCCTGCTCCTCCTTCTGCCCCAGGCTCCTCTGTACTTCCTCATAGCCCAGACTCTCCCTGCCCCAGACTCTCCCCACTTCTCCTTCCTTTGCCCTAGGCTCCCCTGCTTCTCCTCTCTCCCAGCCCTCCTATCCCTTCTCTACACCAGCCTCTCCTTGCTCCTCGTTTATCTGCCCCAGGCACTCATTTCTTCTCCTCTGCCCCAGGTCCTCCTTCTCTGACCCAGTGGGGGAGAAAGCAATGACACTGTGGGGGGCATTGTGACCATGTAGGACAGTGTGACAGTGTCACTACATTGTGGGCGAAGGGCAGTGTGGGGGCAGTGGGACAGTGACATTGTGGGGGAAGGGCTGTGTGACACTGTGAGGGAGGGGGCAGTGTGACAGTGTGGGGCAGTGACATTTTGGTGGAGGGGCAGTGTGCCAACTTTAAACAGTGGCATTGCGGGGGAGGGTGACAGTGTGGGAGGAAGGTGACAGTGTGGAAGAGCAGTGTGGGAGGAGGGTAACCGTTTGGAGAGTGCAGTATATGGGGAGGGGGGCAATCTGTTGGGAAAGTAACAGTGTGAGAGGCAGTGTGTGGGGAAGGCGACAGTGTTGGTGCTAACAGTTGGGAAGGGCAGTGTGTGACAGTGTGGTAAAGATGAAAGTGTGTAGGAGGAGGCAGTGGGACAGTGTGGGGGTCAGGGTGACAGTGTGGGGCAGTGACATTGTAGGGGAGGGGGCAGTGACAGTATGTTGGCGGGTGCAGTGTGACAGTGTGGGGAGGAGCAATCTGAAAGTGTGTGTAGGAGGGGCAGTGATATTGTGGGGGAGGGAGTGAAGTGACAGTGTGGGGACAGTAACATTGTGGGGAAAGGGCAGTGTGACAGTGTAGAGATGGGCAGTGTGACTGTGTGGGGAGGGGCAGTGTGACTGTGTGTGTGGGAGGAGGCAGTGTGGCAACTTAGGTCAGTGACATTGTGGGGAGGGGCAATGTGACAGTGTGGGGGAGATGCAGTGTGACAACCTGGGTCAGTGACATTGTGGGGGAGGGGCAGTGGGACAGTGTGGGGAGGGGCAGTGTGACAACTTGGGGTAGTGTCATTGTGGGGGGAGAGTGGGATGACAGTGTGGGACAATAACATTGTGGGAAAGGGGCATTGTGACAGAGTGGGAAGGGGTAGTGTGACAGTGTGTGTGGGAGGGGTCAGTGTGACAACTTGGGGCAGTGACATTGTGGTGAAGGGGGCAGTGACAGTGTTGGAGATCTCTTACCTTTGTGGGATCCCACCATGTGGAGCAGGGTGATCTCCTCTGTCCCAGCTTGCCTGCCTCCCATGCGGTGTGCTCAGTCTACATGCGAATAAGGCGAAAAATGGTGGAGCCATGCAACGAAGGGGGGAGTCATGTGACGAGAGGGTGGAGCTACATCGCGAGTAGTTGGCACGCCGTGAATGTGGCAGCAAATCACTAGACAGAACATTTCTGTCTCCATGTGACCTTCACCATGTTGTGCACATACCAACAGGCCTGAACAGGCCATCGGGCAACTGCCCTGAATCAGCCCTGCAGAAGTCAATTCTGCCATTACACAATATTTTTCACGTACCCCCAGGTGAGCTGAGTTGTACCCCTGGGGGTACGCGTACCACGGGTTGGGAACCCCTGCTTTAATGTAAAAAAAAAAGTTGCAATTGCATCAAATATCATATTAGTATGCCACATACCATTAAAGGGACAAACCAAACACCTACAAAACTTTAGTTTGCTCTTTTTTCATTTTAGAATTTTTAATAGAAATTGGCACTTTTATAATTAAACCTTGTTGCACCCTCCCTGGCTGTCAATCATACAACCGGTCCTGTTACTTCCTGGTTTGGCTAGCTCATTAAAACGAAACTCAAGAGGCAGCAATTGCCTAGAGCACCTGCATTGATAAGACATCCACAGAAAGTCTGGGCGGCGTTACAAGGGGAGGGCTTGCAAAGGCTGCAGACAAGAGATCTGCAGCTTTTACACATTGATTTTAGATATATCCCCAAAGAAAACATGCATAAATAAATGCCTGCATGGTTTCATTGACAGTATATCTACTAAACAGTGTTGTTTTGGGGGGTGGGGGGGATTTGGGTAGTAGAGTTAATAATGTTAATTGTCCACACTGGTGCAAAAAAAAAAAACTAAACTGCAGGTTCTTCAGGTTTTAACGCTGAAGATTTTATGAGAATTTTGTCATAATTTGCATATAGAGCTCAAAAGAAAAATATTTAAGAATGAGCATTTGCAAGAAAGCTATGTATTTACATTTCTATAAATCAACATGAAAATTCTTCAATAAACATTAACATGTATATTATAAATACACGCAACAAATCATTCATTTACGAAATGAAAGAGAAACACTGTAAATTATTTTTCTCAATATTCAAAACAAATAATAAGCTCGTTAGGTATTTCCTCCTCATATTTTTCTATTTTTGATGTGTGCTTAATTAAACAGGTAATGTGTCTGGTGTGCCGTAATACATCAATGCTCTGCGACTCCCCCGTGACAAATCTGGATGCGATGAGCTGCGTGTAGTATTCCCAGAATAGGATGTCTTACCTCAATATAGCAGCCCAGAAAATACACAGTCGGTATTATCCGTAGGAGAAAACACCACTTTAGTACATAAGTCCTAGAGGTCCATCTATATTACGTCTTAAAATAAGGGGAAAAGAAAATCAGACCTGACATTATGTAGCTGTTATTTCCGATCAATCAGTTTAAGTTCCAAGTTAAATATGTATCCAGAATGCATTATTTTCAATATAAAAATGATATTGCGCAACATCCAACATCCCGTTGTCATATTCCAAGTGTATCTGTTCAAAGCCCCACTATCAAAAATGTTTTTTTTTTGTGTTTTGTGATTTTATACAGTTTTACATTCTCTTAGAGTACAATACAATTTGGTTTATTCATAGCATTTTACACGTTACACTTTCATTACATCGTATTACTCCCCTTTAGAAATAATCTCATTCATGTGTAAGATTCATAATATCCTAAGAGAAGTAAGAATGAATAAAAAAAAATTATATATAAAAAAATAACAAAAATAACAAAAATCTAAATCAAAAATCAAAAAGAACAAAACAAAATTACATAAATAATTCAACATTAATGATATTTATCCTTTTATATTTTCATTTGTCCCAATTTACTAAATTCTACTCCCATTTAAATTCACACCACCCTTAATTGATGCACCTCCTTACTTCCTTTCCCCCGACTTCCAATAAGTAATCCAGGGTTCCCATATTTTTAAATGTCTTTGTTTTTTATTACCGTATATACTCAAGTATAAGCCGACCCGAATATAAGCCGAGGCCCCTAATTTTACCCCAAAAAACTGGGAAAACTTATTGACTCGAGTATAAGACTAGGGTGGGAAATGCAGCAGCTGCTGGTAAATTTCTAAATAAAATTAGATCCTAAAAAAATTATATTAATTGAATATTTATTTACAGTGTGTGTATATAATGAATGCAGTGTGTGTATGAGAATGCAGTGTGTGTGTATGAGTGCAGTGTGTGTATGAGTGCAGTGTGTGTGTATGTGTGTGTGTAATGCAGAGTGTGATGCAGAGCCTTGGTGGGAGGTGGGCATTTTTATTTTTTAATTATTATTTTAATATTTTTTTTTGTTTCATTACATTTTTTTTATTATTATTATTTTTTTATTTTATTATTATTTTTTATTTTATTATTATTTTTTATTTTTTTATTATTATTAATATATATATACATTTTTTCGTCCCCCCTCCCTGCTTGCTAGCTGGCCAGGGAGGGGGGCTCTCCTTCCCTGGTGGTCCAGTGGATGGGCACTGTGTAGGAGGGGGCTGTGGGGGCTGCAGAGAGATGTTACTTACCTTTCCTGCAGCTCCTGTCAGCTCTCTCCTCCTCCGCCGTTCAGCACCTCGGTCAGCTCCCAGTGTAAATCTCGCGAGAGCCGCGGCTCTCGCGAGATTTACACTGTGAGCTGACAGAAAAGCTGAACGGACCGGCGGAGGAGGAGAGAGCTGACAGGAGCTGCAGGAAAGGTAAGTTACATCTCTCTGCAGCCCCCACAGCCCCAGTCTGTATTATGGCAATGCAAATTGCCATAATACAGACACTGACTCGAGTATAAGCCGAGTTGGGGTTTTTCAGCACAAAAAATGTGCTGAAAAACTCGGCTTATACTCGAGTGTATACGGTATCTTCTCCCCAATGTAATTCTTCCATCACTCTTGTATTTCCAACTCTTTTTAAACCATTGAACCATAGTCGATATTGTTGTCTTTTTCCAAAGGGTATTAAAGCTTTTGCTACATTTAAAAGGAGCCATAGGAGCTTCTGCTTAGTAATATCTAAAAACAAATTAGGCCAACCCAACAATATCTGAGAGGGTGTTAAATTAAAAGGATAACACCCATTTTATATAGTCTATAACTTGTTGCCAATATACTTGAATTTTAGGACAGAAACACGATATATTTTCATGAGTCCCAATATATCCACGCCTCCAACACTCCTTTTTTACATTTGGAAAGTATAAATTAAGATGTGCTGGTGTTCTATACCAGCGTGTTACGCTTTTGTAAAATATTTCCCTTTTAGCTTTACTCACAGAATTATACATTACTCTTTGAAAAATAAAGGACCAGTCTTTAATTGTAATGTATGTTTCCTCTCGCCCCACCACTTGCCCGCTCGATCCTGTCTCATCTCACCTCATCAGATCTCTCTCCCCTTGTCTTGTGCCTACCTTAACACACATGTTTAACTGTTCTCTCTCTTCTGGCACTGTTCCTGCTGAACTTAAACATGCCACTGTAATACCTATCCTGAAAAAAACATCTCTTGACCCATCCTCCCCCTCTAACTATCGTCCCATATTCCTACTCCCTTACTCATCAAAGCTTTTGGAAAGACTTGTCTTTACCCGTGTGTCTCACTTCCTTAATTCCAACTCTCTCCTTGACCCTCCTCAGTCTGGCTTCCGCCCTCTCCACTCTACTGAGACCGCTCTTATCAAAGTGACTAATGACCTAATCTCCACTAAATCCAAAGGTCATTACTCCATATTAATTCTCCTTGACCTCTCTGCTGCCTTTGACACCTTTGATCATGCTCTCCTCCTTCAAACGCTTCAATCACTCGGTCTCTGTGACTCTGTCCTCTCTTGGTTTTCCTCCTATCTCTCCCAACGCTCATTCAGTGTCTCCTTTTCCAAGGATAGCTCCTCCCCTCGTCCTGTCTCGGTTGGAGTTCCCCAAGGCTCTGTCCTTGGTCCCCTTCTATTTTCTTTTTATACTGCCTATCTTGGAAAACTTATTGCCTCTTTTGGATTCCACTACCACCTGTACGCTGATGACACTCAGATATACCTCTCCTCCCCGGACCTCTCCCCTGCCATTCTGCAACGTGTCACTGCTTGCCTTTCTTCCATCTCTGACTGGATGTCGTCATGCTTTCTCAAACTTAACCTCTCTAAAACTGAACTCCTTGTCTTTCCTCCTCCTAATACTGATCCTCCTCTCTCACTCTCCCTTCAAGTCAGTGATATCCACATAAGTCCATCCCTGCAAGCGCGCTGTCTTGGCGTCATACTTGACTCTGGTCTCACCTTTGAGTCTCACATCCAGTTTGTTGCCAAGTCCTGTAGGTTCCAACTCAAAAACATAGCCTGCATCCGCCCCTTTCTTACACAAAATGCTACCAAGGAGCTTGTCCATGCTCTAGTAATTTCCCGCATGGATTACTGTAACCCTCTCCTGATTGGTCTCCCCAAAAGCCGCATTGCCCCGCTACAGTCTGTAATGAACGCTGCAGCTAGACTGATTTTCCTCTCTAGTCAGTCCTCTCACACCTCGCCCCTCTGCCAGTCCTTACATTGGCTCCCTGTATCCTATAGGAGTCAATTAAAAGTTCTAAACCATACATTTAAAGCACTGAACAATTCCAGCCCCTCTTATATCTCTTCACTGATCCATAGGTATGCCCCTCCTCGTACCCTCCGCTCTGCCCGTGACCACCTCCTGACCGCTGCTTGCACCCGTACGGCCAACTCGCGCTTGCAGGACCTCTCGCGGGCGGCTCCTCTCCTATGGAATAGCTTGCCTACTGCCATCAGACTCTCCCCTAGTCTTCAATCATTTAAGAAGGGCCTTAAAACCCATCTCTTCAGGAAAGCTTATGGCCTCCCAGAGTAATCTCTACCTTACATACCTGTCTCTTGCTCTCTCCTATGGGACAGTGCTTTGCTCTCTCGTCCAGCTCTGCTTCACTCCTACTTGATATTTCCTGTCCTAATGTTTCTAATACCCCACCTCCTATAGTCTGTAAGCTCGTTTGAGCAGGGTCCTCTTCAACCTATTGTTCCTGTAAGTTTTCTTGTAAATGTCCTATTTATTGTTACATCCCCCCCCCCTCTCAAAATATTGTAAAGCGCTACGGAATCTGTTGGCGCTATATAAATGGCAATAATAATAATCGGACGCTTCAGTTTCCCCATTCTGTATCATAGCATATATTATAGATATTGACCTAATACCCTATTTTCCAGAGCTGCATAACTGTTCAAATGCTGAGAATTCTCTGGATTTCCATTTGATTAAAACCTAGAAAGTTGTGAGTACATAAGGGGTTCCATTAAAGCTGGAATTCTAATGGATCCCAGTAACCCATGAAGTGTTGGAATAGAATTCCCCTCTAATATACTATATAAAGTTTGTTGAGATTACCCATGAAGTCTAGATAACATAGATGCTTCTTAACCATTTAAAAAGTCTGGGTTGCCCACAATTGGATATAGAGGAGCTAACCCTGGTGATAACTGCCATAAATCTTTATATCTCCTCCATATAGTCAATACATTAGTTATTATGGGATGTGATAGCGGATTTAATCTTTTCATATGGCAAGTGACCCATGGTACTGACTGAAGCGGTACATCTGTGAAACTCTTCTCCAGTGAAAACTAGGGTCGTTGTTGTTTAAAATTTGTACATTCTTTAATTCTTATAAGAACTGCTGCGGCATAATACTGGAACATATTGGGCAAACCCAGACCACCTACATCTCTATGATCAGTTAAATAAATACATTAACATATGCTAGTCGAGGTTGTTTATAATTCCAAATAAAGGAAACAATGATTCTCCTTAGGTTTATGAATATGGAGCGGGGTATAGCTTTCGGGAGTGTTTGAAACAAAAATAACATTCTAGGCAATATCATAATTTTAATTATATTTAATTATATTATTATATTATTATATTTAATCCGGTTAATTTCATTTACTTAGATCACCTTTAATTTCTGCTAATATTGGCAAATAATTGTAGATTATGTTAGCTTAAGTGTACCTATAATCTTAATATTATTAATGACAGGAGGTGACTATATTGCTTAAGTCTCTCTTTACTTAAGCTCCACAGGAGCACAATTTAACATAGAAACAGTGAGAACCAATCAAAAACAAGTAAGCCACTACGCCTCTTTCCAGCTGCGAATTCATCCGGAACAGTAATAACCGATGAAGATAACCGACCAAGACGATGAGATGAATCTAAACTGGAACCGAGGCCTTCAAGCTTGGCAACTGATGTAAACTTGGTAACTGATATCAACTTTAAACTGAAACAAGAGAGCAGACTTGAAAAACAGGGATTAATCTTGTGAAGTAGACTACTAAAAACGTGCAAACCCCGATAGAGATACTGGTCTATAACGTTCATAGTAGACTGTGGCTCCTAAGCAAATGTAAGCTAACATGCTATCATCGATTTAAAATCCCCAGATAAGGAAAACAGTTGGATCATAAATCAATGTAAGGAAACAAACAACCATTAACCTAAAACAATCAAGTGGAGAAGAACCAATTGAGAACATCCATAAGTGTGTCTACTGACTTACCTGAGTAGAAAACAACTGGGCCTGGGAAAAAAACCCGGGTGGGAAAATATTCACCTCCTGTCATTAATAAAATTAAGCTTATAGGTACACTAAAGCTAACATAAGAGTTTTGACAAGAGCCAAAAATGGCCGCTCAGATCTCGTGCAATGGCGTGAGATCCAAGATGGCCGCCAGGAATGAACAGGGCTCGTCGGAGGTGTTCTCCGCGAGCCCAAAGCCCAGGAAAACACACACTTTTTCCACACTTTTTTCTACACTTATTAAAGACTGCTGAGGTCCTGGTGAGAAAAAATAAATATACAGGAATAAGATGAAAGAATTAAAGTGAAAGTAGGAAAAGAATAAGGAAATAAGAAACAGAGAAAAGAAAGAAATACATTGAAATAAACAAAGTTATGAAGTAAAAGGTCCAGCAAAAAGATACTCTGAGATAATAAAATTATATCAATGCATGTGAATTACATTAAGTACCGGTAAATGTAAGTAAAAATGAAGTACAAAATACCACAGAAAAACACAAATGTAGGAGACAGTGGCCCTCTGACCTGTACTGGTGCGGAGCAGCAAAGAAAGAGGGGGAATGGCTTGGAGAGAAGAGTCCTTTACTGTATTACTCATTTTTGATTGGTTCTCACTGTTTCTCTGTTAAACTGTGTTGCTGTGGAGCTTAAGTAAAGAAAGACTTAAGCAAAATATGAAGCTTCCTGTCATGTAATAAAATTTGCTTTTATAATGTTATTTATCGAGGATGTTAGAATGACCCTCAAGTATCTAAGTCACCCCTGAGCCCACTTAAAATTAAATAAACAAGCAATTTCACCTTTTAAAGTTTGAGGTACCAACCCCCAATATTTCATTTTTTTTTTTTTTTTTTTTTAATTCTTTATTTTTGTAGTGCAGGTGATCACAGATTGTTGTCACACGCCACAACAGCGTTCATTTACATAAGGTTACAGATGCGTTAAACAGTGGCATAAGGAACTTGCACAACATTTTTGTTTTTTGTTATACATGCTTAGCTAGACGATTTGTGTATATGTTAGCAATCTAGTTGTCAGACGAATATTACTTAGTGTTGAGTAAGAGCATGCAGGTTTACGTATACAATAAGCGATTAGCTACACGCTAGTATTGACATGAGTGTCCCAGAGTCTCTCCCCCCCCCCCCCCGCCCTGACAAAACAATATCGCCCAGTGGCCCAATAAAGTATACAATTTAAGGCAATCAACTTAATTGCAGGATGGGTTAATCCGGCGTATGGTGAAGCATTTCAGGGGCTCAGATGCTTGTCTCCAGACGTTAGGATCAGCTGTGGAGTGTCCAGAGAGGGTTAAGCAGTTCTTAACGGGTGCTGGAGTAGGATAAGTCACTATCGCAGTGCAGGTCCCCCTCTCATGGGGTCCGACGGCTGGCTCATCGGTGAACGAGTCGCTTTGCCATGCGCCTGGTGGATTGAATAGCCGTTTCTCCCAGGTGAGGTGGATAGTACAAGGCAGGTGTTGCTGCGTTCCATGCTCCACCATTAGTCTCGGCTGGTTGAGCGGGAAGTGCTTTCCCTTGTTTGCAGTTTGGAGCTTGGCGGCCATCTTGGGCCCGACATGCGGACTGCAGTGCGGGCGGGAGACTCAGGGTGCTGGCTTGGTAGGTTGGGTCTCAGAGGTGTGGACCGGGATCACCCCCCGGTCCATAAGGGGGGGAACAGGGCCGGCATCCCCGCGGGTCCGACTCTAAGCCCCGAGCAGTATGCGGCAGGGCAGCGGCCGTCTGTCCCGCTCGCCTCTGGAGTAGGCCTCAAAAAGGGTCGGATAGGTTTCTTCGTCCAGGGGACTGTAGCCCCAGGGCTCTCTGCCCGCCAAGGGCCACCGCTGCCGGCAAGTTTTTGCGAGAAATTATGCTTAAAATTGCCTTTTCACAGGCTAGGCTGTAGGAGCTGGTCTAGCATGCGACCAGCCGGCTCGGTGGTCCGGCCCTGCCCCCCAATATTTCATATTTAAATATATTAACTTTGAAATTAGAGACCTCTCCATATATGTTGAATTCATTATTTACTTGAGCTAACAAGTTATTAGGCTCGGTTACAATTAACAAGACATTATCGGAAAATGCTGTAATTTTTAATTCTCCTCCTGAGAATCCAAATCCTTTAATTTAAGGATTTTTCCTTATTGACTGTAATAGGGGTTCAAGGGCCAACACAAAAAGAAGAGGGGACAAAAGACACCCCTGCCTCGTTCCATTCTTAATATGAAGGGGACTAGAGTATTGTCCATTTACTTTGAATCTAGTTGTAGGTTATGAGTATAGTGTCCGTAACCAGAATTTAAACCTCTCGCCAAGCCCAACTGCCTCTAAAATACTAAATGGATAGGACCAGTCCACCCTGTCAAAGGACTTCTCTGCGTCTATGGCAAGGGGGACCGTGGGTATCCTTTAAATTGTTACTCTGTGTATTACACTGAGTATCTTAGTGGTATTATCTCTGACCTCCCTGCCCATCAGAAAGCCTGTGTGGGTGTGGGGGGGAGGGGGTATAGCACTTCCAGGTCCCATAGAATTAAATGCAGTAACAAAGTATTCTGCTAATTGTGATTGGAAAATTTTATAATAAAACAATGTAAGTCCATCTGGCCCGAGGCTTTTCCCTTGTAGCATAGTTTTAATTACCCTTGCTAATTCCTCTGTTGTTAATGGATTATCTAAACTATTCATCTGATCATTCAATATTCTCTGTATATATTCATGCCTAAGATCCTTTTTTAAGGGACATGGGAGATTGTATACATTTTTATAATATGAGCAGAATGCATCCGCCATTGCATCAGTTGTCATATGCAATTTGCCTGAATCATCTATAATTTTTTCTATATATGAATTTTGATATTTACATTTGAAAGCTTTTGCCAATGTTTTCCCACATTTATTACCATAAGAATAGAATGTTCCCTGCGTAAATGGTACTGCACGTTGTGCCTCAATATTTAATAAGCTTTTCAGTTTTATACGAAGAGCAACTAAATGCTTATAAATTTCATTATCAGAAGGATTATGCTTCTGGGCTAATTTTAGTCCATTTAGTTGTTGGGAAATTGAGACCACTTTAACATTCCTTTCTTTTTTAATCGGAGCCCCCCATTTAATCAATGCTCCTCTAATAACGCATTTATGTGCGTCCCAAATCCATAGGACGGGAGTGTCCAAATGTACATTCTCTTTAAAATATGTATCCAATGTGTTTTTTACTTCCTCCTCAACTCTTGAGTCTGTCAATAATGATTCATTTAGGTGCCAAGTTGAGTTTGGGCAGCGTGACCCAGGGATTTTTAAATATAAAAAAACTGGGGAGTGGTCTGACCGAGTGATATTTCCAATACTTACTTTTTTGTATTAGATAAAGATATCTATGCTGAATCATAAACCTAGAATAATTATTAGCAGAATGAGAATAATACGAATAATCCCTTTCTATTGGGTTGGCTATGCGCCAGCTGTCTATTAGTTGATGTGAAAATAATATTTTTTGAAAATATTTTAATGAGCCTCTACCCCTGGAAGTGCTACCCCACCTCTGGTCCAATGCCAAGTTCCAATCTCCCCTGACTACCAATATTCCCTCTATAAACTCTTCTAATTTATTTAATACACGTCTTGTAAAGGGTATTTGGTGCATACATGTTAGCGAAAGTAAATTCGATATTATTCAATAATCCTTTAATAAACAGAAATCTACCCTGGGGGGCAGTAATACTCTGAATTGGAGAGAAATTCACTTAAAAAAATAATTACTGCTACTCCCGTAGCTTTTCCTTTATGGTAATTACTATACTACACCCTGTGACATGAAATTAGAGTCTAGAGTTGGTGCAGAGCCCTCTTTACAATGCGTCTCTTGAACAAAACAAACATCGACTGTGCTCTTATTGAGATTATTAAATAATATAGTACGTTTCTCCGGGAGATTTAGTCCCCTAATGTTTAGGGTCATTATTTTAATGTCTGCCATTCAACATTATATTCGGTTTCCCAAAGCCTAGCCATATTATGCGGCCGCTTATACTTAAAGCAGCACAGCTGACATATTCCCATTAGATAAGATACTGCTTGGGTAATAAAAAAAATATTAATTGAAAATAAAACTTTAAAAACCAACACAAATAATAAAACAAAAAAAATTAAAATAAACCACCTATACACATTTGAGTTCTATGATCTGATAGTCTCGCATCATACAATGGTGCAAATCTTGCAGGGTTATAAAATCAAGATTCCCGCAGGAAAATAGTTGCACCTCTAGAGAAGACAATGGCGTATTACTGGCATTTTGGTATTAAATGAGCTTGCCATAATAAATCCTTAATCATAAAAAAAGAAACATTGTGGTGGAATTATCCGATCAATCCACTTATTAACATTATAACTGAATGATAATAATTAAATTAAATCTGAGGACTGTTTCCCAGTCCCAGAGCTATGACAGCCTCCTAATCTTAGAACTAACATACACACGATGAGCCTATAATTCTTAATAGGATTTAAAAGCTCTAACGGACAATAGAAAGAAAGAAAAAGAACCAAGGGAGTGAGGAAAACAAGAATAAAAGAAATAAAAAACATATCAGCAAGAAATGACTTTAACATTGCAATCCAATTATTAATTCCCCTTCCTCTCATCTTACTCCTTCTAAAAGCTATATTTTCCGACTTTTTCCCCCTTTCCTCCCTCCCCCCTTTTTAGTCCCTTTTCTTCCTCCCCATCCCCCTCCAATAACATCTCAAAACTTAAATTGTACCAGGTACCAGGTTTTTACCGAGGTGATGCTTAGCTTTCTCTTTTCTTTTTAACGGTTTGCCATCTCACCTTCTGTGGTATTGCCAATGAACTACTTTGTCTCATTCCAGTCCAATCTTCAACATCTACCATTGGTAGTCCCCGATTTTCTAAGAACGCAGGAACTGCAGTTGGTTGAGTAATTATCCCTTGCTTGCCATTATGGAAAAGTGTTAACGCAAATGGGAAGTTCCATCTAAAGCGAATATTCCTTTCATTAAGTAGATTGGCAATAGGTTTTAAATCTCTCCGTGCTTTGAGGGGTAACTGTGAGAGATCTTGCTATATCTGAATATGGTGACCTTTAAATTTCCATTCCTTCTGTTTTCTTGACTGACAATATATTTCCTCTTTTGGGGCATAGTAATGAAAAGAGCAAACTCGATCGCATGGTAGATCTTGGGGTAAATTCTTTGGCCTCCTGGCTCTATGCGCTCTTTCTAATATTATTGGGGTATCAGATGATTGTTTTAAGATTTGATTGAACAATCTCTGCAGCATCTGTGATACATCTTCCACCTCCCCTCTTGGAGGCTCGGGAATCCCCCTCACTCTTAAATTACTCCTCCTTCCTCCGTCAAAAATGTTGGGTGCTGTGGGGGCAACAGTAGCAATTTATCAATCAGAGAATTGGTAAATTTTATAAATGAACAAATGTATTGACATAAAGAACTATTTTAACACGTTGGCTGATTCCACAATGAATGAACACAGTAATGTATTGTAAACTGCTTTGTTTGCTATTTTATTCATTGGTTGTCATGGTTGTGTTACTATGGTTAGCATTTTGATTTACAGCAATTAAAACACAAATAAATAAAATATAAATAAAATAAAAAAGGCCATTGTTGGTAATTCTGTTTTATTTAATATGTGGTTCATATTGATTATTGATTAGTACATCCAGGGGTCAAGTCCTGGGGAATAAAGTGTGGGAACTCACTCGAGTTCCACCCTGACCCCACCACCAGAAAAAAAAAAAAACTTGCATGCATATATAAACACGTACACACACACTCAGGTGCACACACTCACAGACACACACACACTCACAGACACACACACAGACTCACACGTACACACACACACACACACACACACACACACACATACATACTCAGACACACACACACACCCACACACTCCCAGACACATACACAGACACACACACATACACTCACAGACACATACACACTCACAGACACACACACTCCCAGACACATACACACATACACACATCCACTCACACATCCACTCACAGACACACACACACCCAGACACACACTCACACACACATACTCCCAGACACACACACAGACACTCACAGACACACACACACACACTCCCAGACACATACACACTCCCAGACACACACACATACACACACACACACTCACAGAGATACACACATACACTCACAGACATACACACATACACACTCACAGACACATACACACACACTCCCAGACACACACACAGACACACTCCCAGACACATACACAGACACACTCACAGACACACACACTCCCAGAGACATACACACACACACTCCCAGACACACACACATACACTCACAGACACACACACATACACTCACAGACACACATACATACACACACACACACACACTCACACACATACACACACTCACAGACATACACACATACACTCACAGACACACACAATCACACATACACACTCCCAGACACATACACACACATACACTCACAGACACACACACATACACACTCCCAGACACATACACACACTCACAGACACACACACACACAAATGATTTGTATATTTTTTTTTAAATTTAAAAATGTCCACCCAGCCTCCCTACCTGGAGAGCTGGCGTGGACCTGTCCCTGGGGTCCAATGGGGCTTCAGTGCGGCCGGCTCTTGTCTCTCTCTGTCAGCCGCGGCGAGGGAGCTGTGTTCTCTCTGCTCCCTCTCGCCGCGCAGGCTGTCTGCTGATGCCGGGAGCCGGAAATGACGTCATATTCCGGCTCCCAGCATCAGCAAACGGCGCGCGGCGAGAGGGAGCAGAGAGAACACAGCTCCCTCGCCGCGGCTGACAGAGAGAGACAAGAGCCGGCCGGGGGGGTCCTTCAGGTGGCCATTAGGCCACCTCTTGGGCCCCCCATGACAGGGGGAACACGGGGACATTTGGGGGCGGCATTTTTTACCGCCCCCTGAGTGCCTGCAGGACCATAAACGGGAACGGCGTTCCTGCACTAAAAAAAAGTGCAGGAACGCCGTTCCCACGCGTTCCTGCAGGACTCGAGCCCTGAGTACATCCCTTCCATTGTTATTTTTTGTGAAATATTTGACATTTTCAATGAAAAGATAGAAAGATAATCTGGAACAATGCATTGTTTGTATCAACAACCTTTAAACCTATAATACTCTTATCCTACACAACTAAATTGCATATATTTTAAATTGGTACATTTATAGGAGAATGCAGTGTTTAATCTATAAATAATACAGTTACAATCCAGCACCTTACGCTCCATTCTCAATTACAACAAGAAATTGGTGTTTTTACTATCATAAACAGAGCTTTCTCCTAAAAAAATAGATTAGATGATACCAAAACGTCCACAAACCTCAGTCTGTAAAAAGTATTTCCCCAAAACAAATCTGCAAACAGATCCCCCCATCCCCATCAAATCAAACCTGTAAAAAATGACAATGGTTATCCCCCCAATCAAATCAAACCTGTAACGACTGACAATGGTTATCCCCCCAATCAAATAAAACGTGGAACAACTGACAATGTTTCTCCCCATAATCAAGGCAAACCTGTAACAACTGACGATGGTTATCCCCCAATCAAACCAAACTTGTAACAACTGACAATGGTTATCCCAATAATCAAGGCAAACCTGTAACAACTGACAGTGGTTATCCCCCGAATCAAATCAAACCTGTAACGACTGACAGTGGTTATCCCCCGAATCAAATCAAACCTGTAACGACTGACAATGGTTATCCCTCCAATCAAATAAAACTTGTAACCACTGACATTGGTTATTCCCATAATCAAGGCAAACTTATAACCTCCGCTAACAGTTATTAATTTAATGAAACCAAGCACCTAACAATTGATAATGGTTTATTCAGCCAACCAAACTGAATCTATTACAACTACAAATGGTTTGGGTTGCTTAATCTGTAACCTTGTAACCTTGTAACGAGAATGTATTGTTTGAGCATCTCAGTTCATACTTGAAAATGAGAAAAATTACAATGCACTTTAACCCTTCAAGAGCAAAACACTCTCAGGACTGTCATAATAACAATTGATTTACCTAATTCTGTTATTGACCTGTGCACCATGTAGGACACCATACCCAATTCAAGGTCACAAAGAGGCCTCCAGAGTTGCATTTACTATATGAGTTCACTAGCACATAGTATGGATCAAATTATATGTCCTACCTGAAGCAGACAATTTCTCCAAGTATCAGTGGATGACAGGGACATTTTAAATGTAAAACAGACATTGAAAGCTATCACCTACTTTGCTAAAACACAGTGCTTGTTTGACCATGAAAGGTCAGTTTGACCAAGTCAATTTTCTACTTCTGAAAATTTGAAAAGAACAAATATTGCTTAGAAAATCTCTGCACGGTCACTTACTGAATATGACTTTACTAGGAAACTTAATTCTGTCACTTTCATTTACTGAAAATGAAGAAAAAGAACTAATTCGATGTTGCTAATGAAACATTAATAACCCAATTAAGGATACTTGTCAGATCAGCAAAGGACGGGAGCAGAGTCTTCGTACAAATGACTGTTTAGTCTTGGCTAATAAAGGTCAGTATAATTATTTCGCTTTCTTATGTAAACCCAGATGTCTGTAATTACAGTAAAATGTGTCACGTGAAGATGAAAAGGCACAGTCTCTTAAACTGAGCATCCGACAGTTTAAAAGAGGTCACAGTAAGATGTAGTAATATGTATCAAGTGGAATCTTTCATTTTCTAAAAGTAAACAAAAATTGTTGTGGATAAAAAAACAACATATTTCTTTTAAAATTAATATTTTAGGTCAGAATGTCCAAGCATTTAACGTCCATGCGTGAAGGAAGTGTGAGGACGCAATCGTTCTTACGAAACAGAAGGAATGTACATGTGGCACTTTAGAAGCTGAGACTCATAGGGCGATGATGTCACCGACACATAGATCTTCAGTTCAGTGTGTTTTATAGCTCTCCAGTAGTGTTCCCTGGGATGAAGGAACTGGCGTTATTGGAGAAATAACAGTTCCTTTTTAGGAAACTCAGATAACAAACACTGCTATAGATAATCATTGTTCAAGATAACTCACTAATGGTTTCCATACCTTCGATAAAGATACCAAGTGCACAGTCTGAATGCCAAGTAGGGAAGCATTGAACAATAAGCTACTTAGATCAATAAGGACTCCAGGAGGCCACACGGTCTGATTAAAGGGACATATATCACAATCAGTATTTTTACATCCAGCAGGCAAACACTTTGAAACAAATATACAAAACAAAAAAAAGTAAGAACAACTTGTAAAGTATTTATTATATGTTTAGAAACACAGTCAGATTGCATTATTGAGTATGTCTCAGCTGGGGGGATTCTTCAGCACCCCTCCCCCTCCCCCCACCTTCACACTATCACACTGATCAGTCTCCATCTCGTCTCCCCCTCTTAGGATGTGATCAGACTCCCTTTCCTCTCCCCCAGTGTATGTTTTGAAAGGTGAAGAAATCTTCCAGTTGCAAATATGTAAATCTGATAGACATGCCCTATGTATTTTTCCAGTATTCCTAGGGATAGGACACTGATTGGAGTGGGCATGGAAAGCATTAGAAAGAAGCAGAAGGTAAACATAAAAGCACCTTATTCACCTGCTTTTTTCAGCTAAAGCTTTCAATGAGACTAGTAGTCTCATAGTGATTCATGTCTTTTTAAGCCTGTGTTTAGTTTAGCATGGTGCAAAAGGCAATAATAGCTAAGTTGTCTAATGATCAATAAGGCTTACATTCTTTATCTTAATCTTTATACATCACAAGGATATATCCTACGTTCCATAATACCAGGGATAGGCAAGACTTTTACCTAAAGGTTAAAATCACATAACAATGCTGGTTGGTCAAATGTAGAGTTTAAGAGAATTATAGAGATTATTTTTCAAACTTCCTTCAGGATTGATTTCAGTACATTATATGCCGACTATCTTCATTTGATTATTTTTTATCCACGCACGGATTAACAATGTGTGACTTTCTGAACTGTTCTAAGGTCCCAAATAATTAACATTTACACAAGATTTAAATGAGAATGTCTGTCCCTGCTCAACAAATGGAGACCAAGTAATGAACTGGGACTCAGGATACATTAAATTTACTTAAAACCTTAAGTGCTATCTCATGGTTATTTAATGTATATATTTTTTTCACACGTTAGAAAGCGATGAGGTTAATGGATAATGCATGCAAAAATGTAAATGTAAAATTTCTATTCAATTATTTACATTTATTATAATTTTTTTATACGTAATGTATTAATGACACCTATTAACCCCATCATAACTGGTGGAAATCCAAGTTTCATGATCTCGGAAAACCAACGTGTAACATACGTTCCGAATCCCTAACACACTACAAACACACAAAATGAAATAAAAGAACATGTTTCTACAGATAGCTTTTCAGGTGGAAATATTCTTGTGAATAGATAGAGATACTGTGTATTTATCATTCATGTGTTAACAATGTTTATTCACGGGCTAAATTTAAGTTGTGTTTTTATCAGAGAACAAACAGAGATTGGTGATACAGCTTTGTTTACAGGCATATACATATTTGCGCTATTTAATTAAATACTCTGCTAGGGTATTATGTTAATAAGAAGGAATGGAGAAATCGAAAATGGTTTATTTTATATGATAAAACAAGATGATGTTGCTATCCTAAATGCTTTATATATTTCAAGCTTTGACAGTTTTTGCAACACTTATCGATGAAGTTTATTAAGGGGTATAAATAGTTAAACATTGTCAAGCAGAGTAAAGTATCCTATGGTTGAAATAAACATTTTATGTAGTTTTTTTTAAAAAAAATTATTGTATAGCGAGTAGCGACTACATATTTTGTTACTCTGTATTGAGGCAGGATGAAGGAAGTAAAGCAAGAAAACAAATTTGCTGCCAATTTTTCTAATATTTATGTCTATTATTATAGGATTCTCTTATTTCAACCCCTTAATTAACATTTAATGCAGGTGAACTAACCTCACTCATTAAACTGTTACATTGTTTCCAGAATGTAAAAAAAAAATGCATTCATGCACATAATTTGGCATGAAATTTTATAAAATTGTTATTATTTTGCATTCTAGAGAGAGCATTTGGGACAATCAAAGGTGTTGACAAAAATAAAACTGTATATTGTGGAGCAGCAAAGGAAAACGCTCGCAATATATTATTTGTGGAGATTATTCAAATAGCAATCAATAAATATTGTATTTTACTAAACATTCGCCATGTAATGCAAAGCCTTAGATAACTCATTAACGACGTTTCCCTGTCTGGGGGTTTATATACGAATTGATTATTATTAACATCGACATTCTCTGTATCACTTTACAATTATAGAAAGAGGATATTTGTGGTAAAGAAGGACCTATCTATGAGGTAGGTGGATATATATCGTTATCACTTACTGGTGAGCCGGTGTGACTGGGATTCTAACAGGGATTTCACCGTTCCAGGCCGTGACGTTACAATAATCACTGACTTTCCGTAATTTGAAATAAAATTTATAAATTAATGGCTCAAAATGACAGTTTGTAAAATATCTCCAATTGAGCTATGCACAAAGATTTATTATTTTAGCCTAAAATTAGTGTTCGATTCACTACAACACAGTGCTTAGTACATACAGTGTACTATGTGTTGCGCCCAGTTGTTTCTCCCTCTGAGAGCTCATGTATTCCGTACAATTTTAGCTCATTGGAAAGTGACAAACTTTGCAATCATGGTTTGACAGATTACTAAAGGAGGACCCCATGTCACTCCTGGCACCATAACCACTACAACAGACTTCTTATGGAGCGTCATTATATAAGCTACTGTCAGGCATCATAAAGATGCTCTGCGGATGAATTAATGTGTTTATATATATGTATTTATTAAACATATAAATGTATATACATATTTATACCTTTTACCCTCTATTGGTCGCTGCTCACTTCATCTATGAATAACATCAATATTTAGTGACTGTCCCCCAGCCACTAATTATCTCGGTTTCCGTCAATCATCCTCTTTTTTTTAGCACAAGGGTGGAACTCTGAATCACAAAACAAACAAACAAACAAACAAAATGACTCATTTATTGTCTGTTTCCGTTTTTTTTTGAGACTTGTCCATTTGGTGTTTCAGAGCTCAGGATTTCGGAGGAATCTCTTATTGGCCAAAATTCAGTCAAATCACAATTGGTTTGAAACTAAATGCACCCTGAATTCTACCCTACTTCACATTGCGAAATCAGAAGTGAATTACCAGAGGCCCATTGAAGGAGCAGCATATAGACCTCTATAGCTTTTAACCATTGCAGCCTTAGAGCCCTGATGCACTGTGATGGCAGCAGAGGGAAAAGCTGTGTCCTGTCCCAGTACAAATGGCCTAGTGGGCTAATCTATACTTGCGTGCTGGGCAGTTATTTTGAAGCAAAGTAGGATGTAACTCATACAGGATCCTCTTCAGCCTTTAATGCGTGGTCATCACTGCACACCAGATATTCACTCTGACAGAAGTCTAGGCCGGCACCAGTCTACATACTACCAGCTGAGAACTCGAAGCTTGACCATCCAGCCTATCGCAGACCCTGCTCTGTTTGGATCATCAGATCAGACGGGTCTTTGCATGCCTCTCATTTTGACCTCTCTGTGCAATTCTTCTGAAGAAGACATTAAACGAACAGAAGATAATGCAGCTGATATATTTGTCTTCAGCATTATTTCAGTATAATGAGTAAGTAATTTGGTAGACAGAGAGGGAGAGTAGCCCCAACAAGGGGGAGACTCAATGCAGATATGTATACATAAATAGAACAGAACAATACTTAACAGCTAAATAGCCTCCTTCCAACAAGTTTGGATATAGAGACAAAACCTATTTTTGCTTTTGATGAGTAAGTAAACCAGAAAATACAACCACTCTGTGAACACCTCCCGTCACAGACAAAATGTACAAGTTGATAACAACTACGATGGCATCAGCAATGACTCTGCCCATTCCATATAAGACCGATTGGAAGACATATGGAGAGAGGTATGTAATGTAACTTACCACTTCAGCAGCTAAAGCTACAAACATACAATTGTTATCCAAATCATGGTTCAGCAAATTCTGGAATTACATATGGCCACCATAACATGGAACTTCTTGACTTCTCTTGAAGAAATCAGAATCTAAGTCACAGAATTTCTCACAACAAACTGCACGTCTTAAACAGAAGAGGTTCTGGAGTACAAGGATTTCAAACATTTGATCAACATTGGTTACGAAATTCAGTATGAGTACCTTTAAATTCCAGAAGCCATGGTACATCATAATCCTCTACAATTATGCTAAATGAAAGAAAAAAGAAATAGTTGTTGTTTGAATTTTACATATTTTTCATAAACGTGTCCAATAAGCTTAGTAATAAGTTATATTAATTGGGAATTGGAATTGAAGCAAAAGATTGTTAAGAAATGTTACCCCTTGGCCGTCCAATAAAAGCCTTCTGCTATAGTAGCCTATAACTGTGTAAATCTGGCTCGGTACTTAAACACACGCTGGTTACCTATATCTTGGGCTGCATCTACTAATCTATTTCAGTATTGATTTTCTTCTATTCCTGCTGCTGGGTAAAATAATATACCAAATGTTTCAATTTCGAACCTTACTGGTTCATCGACATCACAAGGACCGTAAACAAGTTTACTGATCTTTTTGTGAAGAAGAAATTGTTTGGAACAGACAGATGTGGAATGAACGTCTGTCTCTGGATTTATACAGTGCATAACGAAAACAGGATCTGTTTCAATGAGCATGAAGCCAAAACTGTGAAAATCATAAAATATCAATCACTGTGCACAGTGTAAAACAAAGCAGAAACAACAGATAGGACAGTGCATGACACAGTGCAGTCTGTAGCCATTATACAGCTATTTGGCACTTGTTCAAAAACAAAATATAAAACGTAGAACAATAATTCTTAAGGCAATTCTTTGCTTGAAATTTATTATTTAATAATATAAAATGTATCATCAGCAGAGAATCACAATATCTGGGGCCTGATTAAACACATTTGTGGCTATTTAGCAAGCTTACAGGGCTATTTACTAACACCAGTGAGAAAGACACCTCCCTGGACTGACAAGGAAGGGGGGACATGACTGCGGCTAGGATAAGGAGTCTTAAAGGAAGAGGAGATGGGAGGGGGATATATGGATACATAGTTGCTAAGATGGAAGACAGTTATAAGGACAGTGAGGGGAGGGAACTTACCAGTCAGCTCTTGGAAGTGCAGGGATCCTGACTTTCAGATTTTCAGATTTTCAGCTGTCTTTCTTTGCTGACCCCTTTAAAAAAAAGAAAAAATATATATAGATATTATTCTTCTGAATTTTATACTTACCTGTTCCTGAATTTCGAGAGTGATGGACGTTTCCCAGGAATCGTTGGTGGCCCTGTTGCAGGCTTACCGGGCTGCACATGGTGCAGGCTCGTTAGCAGAGGTGTTGGCCGGCATGGATGGCGTCCCCGGTGAAGAGGCACGACCAGTGGAAGGTGGGCGGCGGGCCAGGCGTTCAAGGCCGCCGTCGCGACTGTCTCCCAGCCCGGTGAGAGGAGGTCGCGAAGGCCGAAGAAGCCGGCGAGCTGGAGTGGCTGGGAACGTGGAGCCGAGCCTGGTGTCGTCCCCCCGAGCGATCCGGTCCCAGGTGAGGGCTGCGGCTGCGTCCGGCAGCCATTTCCAAGATGGCGATTCGGCGGGAAGATCCAGGAGCCCTCCACCTTCTCTTCCGGCGCGGCCGGAAGTGACGTCACGACGCCGGTCGCGCACGGCCGGCGCGCCGGATATGACGACAGCAGCCGGCGACGGGCAAAACCCGGAAGTGGGTGCCCGCGCCGGAAATAGGATGCCAGGCGCCCGGAGACCACAAGCGCCGGCGGAAGAAGGCAGCAATAGGGGTGCTGTGAGCCGGACAGCAGCCCCAAGGAGATGGGAGTCCCCAGGACCGGCCGGTTCATGGGGTGCCGCGGATCAGGCGGCAGCCCCAAGGTTGCAGTATTGCCAGGATGCCGGCGGTCGGGAGGCCGTGTCGGCTGCAGCCCCTCTGGGAGCTGGGAGGCTCCAGGGGGATTCCGGTGAGGAGGAGGAGTCTGAGGAGGAGCGAGAAGGCGATGGAGGACGGCCCCTGCGCCTCCCCTCATTTGGTGAGTCAGCATGCGCAGGCGCCTGGGGTGCTGCAGGGGGTTCAGGTCAGGATAGCGAGGTGTTGCGCCTGCTGAGGATGTTAGTGGAGGGGCAAGCCAGGGGTACTGGTCTAGGGGCTCAGGGTCCAGGTAGTGCGGATAGTTTGAGGGGTCATGGGGTTGGGGTTGGTTCCTTTCTCCCAGGGTATGAACTGGCTCCCCTAGGTTTACATGTGCCAGCGGAGGTGCAAGAGAAGATTATTCGTGGTGAGTATGTGAATCTCCTTTCTCTCGTTCCGCCAGACAAGGAGTCCGTGGACAGACCGCGACGTGGCGAACAATTGGAGGGAGAAAAGGGTAAGGCTATCCCGCGTACGTTTGGTAATTGGCTGCAAGGATTTAATATCTTTGCCAGCGTGCTAGTGCGCCGTTTCCCTGAGAGGGCCCCCTCTTTATTTGGTTATTTGGACTTAATTTGGGGCGCCTACAAGGTTTATGGAGGGCAATGCTGGTTCAAATACGACCAGCAATTCCGCCAGAAGATGGCGGCGTGCCCGGGTATGGGTTTTGGGGTGCAGGACGGCAGCCTGTGGCTGCTACTTATGACCCCGTGTAGACCCTCTCCCTTTTCGGGGGCGTCCGGCGTCCCCACGGGTACGTCGGCAGGTCAGAGGAAGGGAGTCTGTTGGCTCTTCAACGAGAGCCACTGTAAGTGGTTTAGCTTCTGCAGATTCCGGCACGAGTGTGCCCACTGTGGGGGAGCCCACCCGGCTCTCCGTTGTTTCAAGAAGGGCAGACCATCTGCCTCCAAGGGCTCTGGTAGGGACGACGTTCCTCGCAGAGAGGACTCCAGTGAGCGTGGAAAAGATGCGTCCATGGCTCGTCCAGTATCCTAAGAGGGACGTTGCTAGCCTTTTGTTCGACGGTTTCACAACGGGTTTCTGGATTCCCTTTGTGCTGTCGGACGAAGGCCAGTTCACGGACAATCTTCGGTCCACGCGGGGAAAAGAGGGTTTGTTACAGGAAAAGTTGGAGGCGGAAATTCAACGGGGCCGCATGGCCGGCCCCTTTGATTCCCCCCCATTCCACAACCTGAGGGTGTCTCCGCTGGGTCTGGTACCCAAAAAGGATCCGGGAGCTTTTCGATTGATTCACCATCTCTCGTACCCTTCGGGGGCGTCGGTCAATGATGACATCGACAGGGATGCGTGCAGGGTACGTTATGCGTCCTTCGACTCGGCATTGCTCCTCCTGCGGCGGGCCGGTCGTGGGGCGTTATTAGCAAAATCGGACATTGAATCGGCCTTTCGTTTGTTGCCGGTTCATCCGGATTGCTTTCACTTGTTGGGGTGTTTCGCTAACGGTTGCTTCTATTATGATATGTGTATGCCCATGGGCTGCGCTATCTCTTGTTATCATTTCGAACTGTTTTCTTCTTTTTTGGAGTGGGTCACGTCCAGAGTTGCGGGTTTGTGTTCGTTGACACATTACCTGGATGATTTTTTGTTTGTTGGTCCGTCGGGTTCCCAGGATTGTACAGCGTTGCTTCAGGCATTCCGGCGGGTGGCGTCAGAGTTCGGAGTTCCTGTGTCCGAACAAAAAACGGTTGGCCCGGTGTTGGTCCTTTCATTCTTGGGTATCGAAATTGATACCGAGAGTATGGTTTTCCGGCTTCCGGAAGAGAAGTTGGAGGGGTTGCTTCGGCTGGTGGACTTGGTCAAAGGTTCCAAGAAGGTTCAGTTGCGACAGATGCAGGGCCTTTTGGGGCACTTGGTTTTTGCATGTCGGGTGTTACCGATGGGTCGGGCATTTTGTCGTAGATTGTCCTTGTCCACGGTGGGGGTGAGGGAACCTTTCCATTACATTCGGATCACGAGGCGCCTTCGGGCGGATCTAGCAGTGTGGAGCTCCTTCCTCAGACGTTACAACGGGCACTCTTGCTGGTTGAGGGAGGCCACCACCAATGCTGCATTGGATCTTTTTACCGATGCCTCGGGGTCAGTTGGCTTTGGAGCGTATTTTCGGGGTCAGTGGTGCGCGGGGGAGTGGCCGGAGGAATGTCAGTCTTCCCCATTTCGAAGGAATTTGACCTTTTTGGAACTGTTTCCGATAGTGGTCGCGCTGGAACTGTGGGGTGAGGAGCTGAGAAATCACACGGTGGTCTTTCACACGGACAACATGAGTGTGGTTCATGTGATTGCCCGATCGTCCTCCTCGTCCCCACCAGTTTGGGCTCTTCTCCATCACCTCGTGCTCCTTAGTCTTCAGTTTAATGTTTGGGTGCGGGCGCAACATGTCCCGGGTGTGCAAAATGTGGTGGCTGATGCATTGTCTCGCTTGCAGTGGGAGCGGTTTCGCGAGGCAGCGCCGGAGGCGCGGCGGACCGGTCTGCAGTGTCCGGACTCCTTATGGAAGCTCGATTTCGAGGCCTGATGGGCTTGGTATCGGACTCCTTGGCGGAGGCTTCCTGGAAGGCATACCGGGCAGTGTGGAAACAGTGGCTGTCGGCAGCACGGGACGGGGATGTATCCACGGAAACGGGACGTTCGGAGGCGACTCTTGTGTTGCTGGATGACTTGGTCAGGAGAGGTAGGTCTTGCGCAGTAGCGGAGAAGGCGCTGGCTGCCCTGTCTTTCTTGTTTCGATTTATGGGCTGGCAGGATGTTACTAAGGAATTTGGGATCCAGAGGGTGGTGAAGGGGTGGCGACTGCGGCGTCGCCCGGATCGTCGTCGGCCGATTTCGGTGGAGATGTTGCGGCGGATTCTTTTAGTCTTGCCGCGGGTCTGTGGCTCGGATTATGTATCGAAGTTGTTTCGCGTAGCCTTCTCGGTCTGCTTTTTTGGAGCCTTTCGCATCGGCGAGTTGGTAGCCCCGAGCAAGGGGAAGGCCTCCCCTTTGGCATTGTCGGATGTGCGGTGGTCTACTTCCTCCGTTGACATTTTTGTGCGGCGCTCTAAGACGGACCAGGCGGCCCGGGGTGCCTGGGTTCGTTTAGGGGCCACGAGGGATGTCGTCTGTCCTGTCGGGGCTTTTCACGATTTTCTGGAGGTGCGCCCGGAGCGGGGAGGCCCTTTGTTGGCTCACGCGGATGGGTCTCCCCTAACACGCTATCAGTTCTCGGCAATGCTGAAGAGAGCATTGGCCGCGGGTGGTATGGAAAGTCAGGGGTTTTCGGCCCATTCCTTTCGGATTGGGGCGGCTACCCAGGCAAGTGTTTTGGGTTACTCGGCTGCGGGCATTCAACGCATTGGAAGATGGGAGTCGGGGCGTTTTAAGTCTTATGTCCGACCTCATATGCTGTAACCCTCTTCTCGTTGTAGGTGGGCGGCCCCGGTACGTGTGGATACTAGGGCATTCCTATGTGTACTGGGCAGCTAGGCGAGCTGAAGACCGGGCCTACGGACGAAATTTGGGGTTCTCAGTGGACTTGGCCCGAGTCAGGTGGAAGGGCATTAGGGGCCTCCGATGGCAGCAAGTATATCCTGAGTTCGTGGAGCTCCGTAAGTTTGTGTCAGGGCCGGTGGTGGTGGTGGTCCATGCGGGCGGGAACGACTTGGGGGTATCCAGGACTGTGGACCTTCTCCACGCGATTCAGCATGACTTGGCGAGGTGCATGGCGCTGTTTCCGGACATGACCTTGGTTTGGTCGGAGGTGGTTTCCAGGCCGTGCTGGCGCGCTCTGCCGCACTCGCGCGGTTTGGAGAAGAGCCGGCGCAAGCTGAATATTGCAGTGGGGAAATTTGTCCGGCGGCTAGGTGGGGTGGTCGTCCGTCACGTGGAGCTGGAAGGAGAGAACCAGAACTTAATGAGGAGGGATGGGGTCCACTTAAATGAGATAGGGTTGGACATCCTGAACACGGGTTTGCAGAGTTGGATTGAGGCTGCGCTGTCTGCGGTGGGCGCGATGACGGCAGGAGGCGTGAGGGGAAGTCGTCATCGCGGTGGCGGGAGTCCTGGCCAGCGCAGGCAGAACTGATGGAGTTGCCGAGGAGGCTTGGGGAGTCGCAGCCTGTTGGGAGCTGATGGCGGAGGCAGGCTGCTCATGGACTCATGGTTTGTGGGGATAGACCTGTCTGTTGGGCAATCACCCCAACAGCTGACAGTATTTATGTTGCTGGCATGGAAAAATTAAATAAAGCTGTGGCCGATGCCCTTACCCAACTTTATACGGTCTCTGTGTGTCATTGGGAAAGGGGGGCACCGGGTGGGTGGTACAGTCATCTAGACAGCAGTCAAGACACCTCCCTGGACTGACAAGGAAGGGGGGACATGACTGCGGCTAGGATAAGGAGTCTTAAAGGAAGAGGAGATGGGAGGGGGATATATGGATACATAGTTGCTAAGATGGAAGACAGTTATAAGGACAGTGAGGGGAGGGGACTTACCAGTCAGCTCTTGGAAGTGCAGGGATCCTGACTTTCCCGCCCTCCCGCCCTTAGGACATTTGGTTATTGAAGGAATGTGGGTTTTGTTTCTGGTGCTTGTTGTTGGTTGTCTTTTCTTGTTTTGTCACAGCACGCGGGAGTCCTGGCCAGCGCAGGCAGAACTGATGGAGTTGCCGAGGAGGCTTGGGGAGTCGCAGCCTGTTGGGAGCTGATGGCGGAGGCAGGCTGCTCATGGACTCATGGTTTGTGGGGATAGACCTGTCTGTTGGGCAATCACCCCAACAGCTGACAGTATTTATGTTGCTGGCATGGAAAAATTAAATAAAGCTGTGGCCGATGCCCTTACCCAACTTTATACGGTCTCTGTGTGTCATTGGGAAAGGGGGGCACCGGGTGGGTGGTACAGTCATCTAGACAGCAGTCATGAGCAAATTCTTACCACAATGGTAATTCTCATATTTTCTCAAGTCAAATATGATCAGAATCCAGTTAGCTTGACTGAATCTGCAGTAATTGCATTCAGTGTCTGGACTAAAATCAGTGTTTTCACACCCGAAATCTGTACAAACCATAGGATTCGCAAAGCACCAATATTATCAAAATTTGGAAGCGAATGTATCCGGCAGGATACAAAATGGTTTCCTTGCAAATGAATTCATAATTTAAAGTACTGTTTGGCAGCGTTGGACAGGTTGTTGACAGCAAGTGTTGAGTGAAGTGTGACTTGCAAAAACAGGCTGATAAAATGGTGCAAAAACGGGCCAATATTAAGAAAATAAAGATTAAGTATTTACTTTGCTGTACATTGATAGGCACTTTATTTTCCCATTTGGTTCAAGAATCAGGTGAGAAAAAGTAGCCAACAGGGGGATATAGAGGAGGAGCATTAACATTTATTTATATCTAAGTTTCAGAGATAAGATGCATTCCAGACTGCAATCCTCAACCTCCAAGCAGAAACGTAGCAGTATCATAAACCAAACAAAATGGGCAGTGGACAAACATGTCCGTTTAGATTCACGATTCTGAATTCCACTCGTGGCACCAAAAAAAGAGAGATGAGTGATGGGAAGATAGATGATTGATGGCTAGGGTACAGCCGCTAAATATTGATTCTATTCACAGATCAAGTGAGAAGTGACCAGTAGAGGGGAAAAAAGGAACATCACTAAATAAAATAAAAAGAAAAATATGGAATTAAACTTATCTCCAAGCCTAGTCTGGGTACAAAATGCAAATATATATATAATATAAATGGCTAGGAAAAATAATCCAGTCACATGTTCTCCTTCTCAGTGCACTACAAAACGGTGTTGTAAAAAGACTAAAGTTGCTAAATGTCAAATCTAGGATATCTCCGCATAACCCGCATTAAATAAGTACAGAAATAAGGTATCTTTCTCCTACTTACGTCCAGTCACAAAAATGATTTGGTGATTTTTCTCATTGACATTTCTCCTAGGATGGTTATCTGAAAGCCAAAGATCCCAATTTTTCCTTTCGGCTACCTATACCCCACAAGAGGCCAATCTGTTAGAAGATGATTGAGTATGTATTTCTAATGATTCCAAGTCACTGTTTGTAACGCCAGTAAATGTGTGTCACGCATGGCAATTTGATGCCTACAAAGGCTGTTACCCGCAGTTGGTTTACTAAAATTCTCAGTAATGACTTTATCTGTTATTGAATCGCTTAAATTCATCTGCCTCTTGTGTTGCTAAATCAGCACTCATGTGTCAAGGCATAGACTCCACAAGAACTCTGAACATGGCCTGAGGTGTCTGACACCAAGACATTAGCAGCAGATCCTTTAAGTCCTGCAAGTTGCGAGGTGAGGCCTCTACGGATCGAATTTGTTGTCCCAGCACATCCGACAGAATTTGTAGAACAAGGTAGTGTAGCAGGTTGCACTATCCTACTAAAAGGGCCCACTGTTATCTGGGTACAGCATAACCATGAAGGGGTGTACGTGGTCTGCAACGTGGTCTGCAACAATCTCTAGGTAAGTGGTACATGTCAAAGTAACATCAACATGAATGACAGGATCCACGATTTCTCAACAGAACATAGCCCAGATTATAACACTCATACTCCGGCTTGCCTTCTTCCCATAGTGCATCCTGCTGCCATCTCTTCCCCAGGTAAACAATGCACATTCACTCTGTCATCCACTTGATGTAAAAGAAAATGTGATTCAGCAGACCAATCAACCTTCTTCATCCAGTTCTGACACTGGCAGCGGCGAGGGGTCATCATCCTGGGCACTATGACCAGTCTGTGGCTATGCAGCCCCATACACAGCAAAATGTGATGCACTGTGTGTGTCAGGTCCCTTGCCCCTGCACCGCTCGTGGCATCCTTGCTTACCCCATTACCACGAGCGGCGTCCTTGCTTACGCCATCACCGCGAGCGGCGTCTTCCGGTTCCTGTCCACAGCTTGCAGCTGTCCCTGCTGCCACTCCCCAACCTGACAGTGTTTCTGACGCTGCACGCTCCAAGGCAGCTTCCTTATATGTGTGTCAGACCTGGTCATGTGACCTGGCACACAGTGATGACCTCACTGATCACAAGAGATGCAAAATACACCTCCCACGTGTTGTATTTAACACTAATTGGAAGTTAGCCAATCAGACACAACCTGTGTGTATATAAGTTCACCTCCCCCTTGCCTTAGTTGTGGTCTTTCATAGCCCAATAGCGTGTTTGTATTGTGGTTTATTCTCTGGTTATTGACTTCGGTTCGTTTCTCGTTTACTCTTTTTTCTGTTATCCTTGACCTCGGCTTGTACTCTGACTACTCTATCTCTTTTGCATAGCCCGGCCATTCTAAGGACCGGTTTTGCAAATTCTTTGTGTCTGTGATCTGTCTGCGAGTTTAGGTTCACCTGGTATTCATGACAGTGTGTTCTGAGACATTCCTATCATCGCCAGCATTATGTCTTTCAGCAATTTGAGCTTCGGTAATTCTTCTGTCTGATTGGACCAGACAGGCTAGACAGGCTTAGCCCTCATGCATCAATGATCCTCGGGCACCCATGACTCTGACACCAGTTAACCAGTTGTCCTTCCTTGCACCACTTTTCTTAGATATTAATCACGGCATACCGGGTACACCCCACAAGGATTTTTTGGAGATGCACTGACCCAGTTTTCTAGCCATGGCTAGAAAGTCACTGAGATCTTTTCGCTTGCCCATTTTACCTGCTTCCAACATATGAAATTCAAGAACTGACTGTTCATTTGCTGCCTAATATATCTCACCCCTTGACAGGGCACATTGTAACAATATAATCAATGTTATTAACTTCACTTGTCAGCAGTGGCGTCTCTAGGATTCTTTTTTAGGGGGGGCACATGGTGGGCCAGGGACAAAAGTAGGGGGGCACATTTAACCCCGCCCTCGCCGCAGTTTGACCCCGCCCCTGCCGCATGTTAAGCCCCGCCCCCGACACAATGTTTTTTTTTGTTTTTTTTTAATATACCCTGGTGGAGGATTCATTATTTTCCACCAGGGATTATTAAAAAAACAAACATTTCCCTTGATATAGTGCCATTGTTGCCAACATTTGAGAAATTGGGACATTCAGCGCTCCCTGTACAGTGCTGCTCTCTGTATAATACATGGCTGTGTGTATAATATCCTGGGACAGTCAGTGCTCCCTGTATAGTGCTGCTCTCTGTAAATACAGATCTGTTTGTGTATAATATCCCAAGACAGAGAGCAGCACTATACAGGGAACAATGATTGTCCCAGGATATTATACAGACACAGACCTGTATTATACAGAGAACAGCACTATAGTATTATACAGATAGCTGAGCATATACCCCATGTCCCAATCTCTAGACTACAAGTACCTGTCAACAGCAGCTCCCAGATGCGTGTAACAGGGCTAAAGTGTGCGGCAGCTCACACAGATGATTCAGCGGTAAAGCGCAAACGCTGGCAAAGCCAAACTGGAAAGCAGCCCTGGAAAAAAAATGTATGGTGAGCACACAAGCTCACTGACATGCACAAATAGGCTCACTGACAGACAAAAAAACTCTCTGACTCGCACACAGGCTTACTACAGACAAACTCACTTGTATAAACACAAGGCTCACTACAAAGAAGTTCAGGGACACACACATGCTCAATAAATAGAAGCTCACTGACACACACAAGCAGTACCATCTTAACAGTGTTAAGGGCCCCCGGGCAAAGCAGTGCACTGGGGCTCTTCCTACACAACAACTCACAGGAATAAAATTTTTAATTATTGATAGACTGCTGAGTACATACACACAGTACACAAATACGAACACCGAGAAACTTCTGAATACACACACACGTTGCTGAATGCACACAGACGTTGCTGAATGCACACAGGCTGATTTTTACACTTACACACAGACTGCTGAATCCAACACACACACAGCTGAGTCCATGCACACACACACACACAGACATACAGACTGCTGAGTCCATACACACACAGACTGCTGAGTCCATATACACACAGACAGACACACAGACTGCTGAGTCCATACACACACACACACACACACACACACACACACAGAGTGCTGAGTCCATACACACTCAGACTGCTGAGTCCTAGATACAGACACACACAGACTGCTGAGTCCATAAACACACACACACACAGACTGCTGAGTCCATACACACACACACACACACACAGAGACTGCTGAGTCCATACACACATACAGATTGCTGAGTCCATACACACATACAGATTGCTGAGTCCATACACACAGACACACACACTGCTGAGTCCATACACACACACAGATACACAGACTGCTGAGTCCATACACACACACATACACAGACTGCTGAGTCCATACACACACACAGACTGCTGAGTCCATACACACACATAGACTGCTGAGTCCATACACACACATTTACTGCTGAGTCCACACACACACACACACACACACACACACACACACACACAGACTGCTGAGGTCATACACACACATCGACTGCTGAGTCCATACACACACACACAGACTGCTGAGTCCATATATACACACACACAAACACACAGACTGCTGAGTCCATACACACACACACACACACAAACACACAGACTGCTGAGTCCATACACACACACACACACACAGACTGCTGAGTCCATACACACACACACACACACACACACAGACTGCTGAGTCCATACACACACCGACTGCTGAGTCCATACACACACAGAGTGCTGAGTCCATACACACACAGACTGCTGAGTCCATACACACACAGACTGCTGAGTCCATACACACACAGACTGCTGAGTCCATACACACACAGACTGCTGAGTCCATATACACACAGACAGACACACAGACTGCTGAGTCCATACACACAGTACACAAATACGAACACCGAGAAACTTCTGAATACACACACACGTTGCTGAATGCACACAGACGTTGCTGAATGCACACAGGCTGATTTTTACACTTACACACAGACTGCTGAATCCAACACACACACAGCTGAGTCCATGCACACACACACACACAGACATACAGACTGCTGAGTCCATACACACACAGACTGCTGAGTCCATATACACACAGACAGACACACAGACTGCTGAGTCCATACACACACACACACACACACACACACACACAGAGTGCTGAGTCCATACACACTCAGACTGCTGAGTCCTAGATACAGACACACACAGACTGCTGAGTCCATAAACACACACACACACAGACTGCTGAGTCCATACACACACACACACACACACAGAGACTGCTGAGTCCATACACACATACAGATTGCTGAGTCCATACACACATACAGATTGCTGAGTCCATACACACAGACACACACACTGCTGAGTCCATACACACACACAGATACACAGACTGCTGAGTCCATACACACACACATACACAGACTGCTGAGTCCATACACACACACAGACTGCTGAGTCCATACACACACATAGACTGCTGAGTCCATACACACACATTTACTGCTGAGTCCACACACACACACACACACACACACACACACACACACAGACTGCTGAGGTCATACACACACATAGACTGCTGAGTCCATACACACACACACAGACTGCTGAGTCCATATATACACACACACAAACACACAGACTGCTGAGTCCATACACACACACACACACACAAACACACAGACTGCTGAGTCCATACACACACACACACACACACACAGACTGCTGAGTCCATACACACACACACACACACACACACAGACTGCTGAGTCCATACACACACCGACTGCTGAGTCCATACACACACAGAGTGCTGAGTCCATACACACACAGACTGCTGAGTCCATACACACACAGACTGCTGAGTCCATACACACACAGACTGCTGAGTCCATACACACACAGACTGCTGAGTCCATATACACACAGACAGACACACAGACTGCTGAGTCCATACACACAGTACACAAATACGAACACCGAGAAACTTCTGAATACACACACACGTTGCTGAATGCACACAGACGTTGCTGAATGCACACAGGCTGATTTTTACACTTACACACAGACTGCTGAATCCAACACACACACAGCTGAGTCCATGCACACACACACACACAGACATACAGACTGCTGAGTCCATACACACACAGACTGCTGAGTCCATATACACACAGACAGACACACAGACTGCTGAGTCCATACACACACACACACACACACACACACACACACACACAGAGTGCTGAGTCCATACACACTCAGACTGCTGAGTCCTAGATACAGACACACACAGACTGCTGAGTCCATAAACACACACACACACAGACTGCTGAGTCCATACACACACACACACACACACACAGAGACTGCTGAGTCCATACACACATACAGATTGCTGAGTCCATACACACATACAGATTGCTGAGTCCATACACACAGACACACACACTGCTGAGTCCATACACACACACAGATACACAGACTGCTGAGTCCATACACACACACACATACACAGACTGCTGAGTCCATACACACACACAGACTGCTGAGTCCATACACACACATAGACTGCTGAGTCCATACACACACATTTACTGCTGAGTCCACACACACACACACACACACACACACACACACACAGACTGCTGAGGTCATACACACACATAGACTGCTGAGTCCATACACACACACACAGACTGCTGAGTCCATATATACACACACACAAACACACAGACTGCTGAGTCCATACACACACACACACACACAAACACACAGACTGCTGAGTCCATACACACACACACACACACAGACTGCTGAGTCCATACACACACACACACACACACACACAGACTGCTGAGTCCATACACACACCGACTGCTGAGTCCATACACACACAGAGTGCTGAGTCCATACACACACAGACTGCTGAGTCCATACACACACAGACTGCTGAGTCCATACACACACAGACTGCTGAGTCCATACACACACAGACTGCTGAGTCCATATACACACAGACAGACACACAGACTGCTGAGTCCATACACACACACACACACACACACACACACACACAGACTGCTGAGTCCATACACACACACACACACACACACACACAGACTGCTGAGTCCATACACACACCGACTGCTGAGTCCATACACACACCGACTGCTGAGTCCATACACACATAGACTGCTGAGTCCATACACACACAGACTGCTGAGTCCATACACACACAGACTGCTGAGTCCATACACACAGTACACAAATACGAACACCGAGAAACTTCTGAATACACACACACGTTGCTGAATGCACACAGACGTTGCTGAATGCACACAGGCTGATTTTTACACTTACACACAGACTGCTGAATCCAACACACACACAGCTGAGTCCATGCACACACACACACACAGACATACAGACTGCTGAGTCCATACACACACAGACTGCTGAGTCCATATACACACAGACAGACACACAGACTGCTGAGTCCATACACACACACACACACACACACACACACACACACACAGAGTGCTGAGTCCATACACACTCAGACTGCTGAGTCCTAGATACAGACACACACAGACTGCTGAGTCCATAAACACACACACACACAGACTGCTGAGTCCATACACACACACACACACACACACAGAGACTGCTGAGTCCATACACACATACAGATTGCTGAGTCCATACACACATACAGATTGCTGAGTCCATACACACAGACACACACACTGCTGAGTCCATACACACACATAGACTGCTGAGTCCATACACACACATTTACTGCTGAGTCCACACACACACACACACACACACACAGACTGCTGAGGTCATACACACACATAGACTGCTGAGTCCATACACACACACACAGACTGCTGAGTCCATATATACACACACACAAACACACAGACTGCTGAGTCCATACACACACACACACACACACACAAACACGCAGACTGCTGAGTCCATACACACACACACACACACAGACTGCTGAGTCCATACACACACACACACACACACACACAGACTGCTGAGTCCATACACACACCGACTGCTGAGTCCATACACACACAGACTGCTGAGTCCATACACACACAGACTGCTGAGTCCATACACACACAGACTGCTGAGTCCATACACACACAGACTGCTGAGTCCATACACACACAGACTGCTAAGTCCATATACACACAGACAGACACACAGACTGCTGAGTCCATACACACACACACACACACACACACACAGACTGCTGAGTCCATACACACACACACACACACACACACAGACTGCTGAGTCCATACACACACCGACTGCTGAGTCCATACACACACCGACTGCTGAGTCCATACACACATAGACTGCTGAGTCCATACACACACAGACTGCTGAGTCCATACACACACAGACTGCTGAGTCCATACACACACAGACTGCTGAGTCCATACACACACACAGACACAGACTGCTGAGTCCATACACACACAGAATGCTGAGCAGAGGCGGCTCTAGACTTTATGAGGCCTTAGGCGTAACTCAAACATGAGGCCCCACTAACAAAAAAGTGTCACATATACACATTGATGCACAGTACCCGTGTATGTGCCTGAGAGTGTGTCTGACAGAGAGTATCCTTGTGTGTGAGAATGTATGTCTCTGTGAGCATGTTTGCGTTTTTGTCTGAGACTGAAGTGTGTTGTGTGTATGGTGGGTGATGGTGTGAGGGGGTGATGGTGAGAGGGAAAGGGGGGTGATGGTGAGAGGGAGAGCGGGGTGATGGTGAGAGTGAGCGGGGGTGATGTGAGAAGGAGGGGGGTGATGTGAGAAGGAGGGGGGTGATGTGAGAAGGAGGGGGGGTGATGTGAGAAGGAGGGGGGTGATGTGAGAAGGAGGGGGGTGATGTGAGAAGGAGGGGGGGTGATGTGAGAAGGAGGGGTGGTGATGTGAGAGTGGAGGGGGGTGATGTGAGAGTGGAGGGGGGGTGATGTGAGAGTGTGTAGGGGGGGTGATGTGAGAGTGGAGGGGGGGTTGATGTGAGAGTGAGGGGGGTTGATGTGAGAGTGAGGGGGGGTTGATGTGAGAGTGAGGGGGGGTTAATGTGAGAGTGAGGGGGGTGATGTGAGAGTGAGGGGGGTGATGTGAGAGTCAGGGGGGGTGATGTGAGAGTGAGGGGGGTGATGTGAGAGTGAGGGGGGTGATGTGAGAGTGGGGGGGTGATGTGAGAGTGAGGGGGGTGATGTGAGAGTGAGGGGGTGATGTGAGAGTGAGGGGGGGTGATGTGATGTGAGAAGGAGGGGGGTGATGTGAGAAGGAGGGGGTGATGTGAGAAGGAGGGGGGTTGATGGTGAGGGTGGTGAGGCTGAGGGTGGTGAGGGGGTGAGGCTGAGGGGGGTGAGGCTGAGGGGGGTGAGGCGTGAGGCTGAGGGGGTGGGGGGTGATGCTGAGGATGGTGAGGGGGTGATGCGGGTGGTTGGGGTGGGTGATGCTGAGGATGGTGAGGTGGTGATGCTGAGGGTGGTGAGGTGGTGATGCTGAGGGTGGTGGGGTGGTGAGGCTGAGGGTGGTGAGGCTGAGGGTGCTGAGGCTTAGGGTGGTGGGGGGTGCTGAGGCTTAGGGTGGTGGGGGGTGCTGAGGCTTAGGGTGGTGGGGGGTGCTGAGGCTGAGGGTGGTGGGGGTGCTGAGGCTGGTGGGGTGGTGAGGCTGAGGGTGGTGAGGCTGAGGGTGGTGAGGCTGAGGGTGGTGGGGAGGGTGGGGAGGCTGAGGGTGGTGGGGGTGCTCAGGCTGAGGGTGGTGTGGGGTGCTGAGGCTGAGGGTGGTGGGGAGGGTGGTGGGGCTGAGGGTATTGGGAAGGGTGGGGAGGCTGAGGTTATTGGGGAGGGTGGGGAGGCTGAGGGTGGTGGGGGGTGCTGAGGCTGGTGGGGAGGGTGGTGGGGCTGAGAGTATTGGGAAGGGTGGGGAGGCTGAGGTTATTGGGGAGGGTGGGGAGGCTGAGGATGGTGGGGGTGCTGAGGCTGAGGGTGGTGGGGAGGGTGGTGGGGCTGAGGGTATTGGGAAGGGTGGGGAGGCTGAGGTTATTGGGGAGGGTGAGGAGGCTGAGGGTGGTGGGGGGTGCTGAGGCTGAGGGTGGTGGGGCTGAGGTTATTGGGGAGGGTGGGGAGGCTGAGGTTATTGGGGAGGGTGGGGAGGCTGAGGATGGTGGGGGGTGCTGAGGATTAGGGTGGTGGGGAGGGTGGTGGGGCTGAGGGTATTGGGAAGGGTGGGGAGGCTGAGGTTATTGGGGAGGGTGGGGAGGCTGAGGGTGGTGGGGGGTGCTGAGGCTGAGGGTGGTGGGGAGGGTGGTGGGGCTGAGGGTATTGGGAAGGGTCGGGAGGCTGAGGTTATTGGGGAAGGTGGGGAGGCTGAGGGTGGTGGGGGGTGCTGAGGCTGAGGGTGGTGGGGCTGAGGTTAGTGGGGAGGGTGGGGAGGCTGAGGTTATTGGGGAGGGTGGGGAGGCTGAGGGTGGTGTGGGGTGCTGAGGCTGGTGGGGGTGGTGGGGAGGGTGGTAGGGAGGCTGAGTACAGACACTCACACTCACACTCACTAAGCCTACCTGTCACTGGAGGTCAGGCAGCCATCTTGCATCCTTTCCAGCAGCAGCATGGGCTGCTGCCTAACGGCGGGGGCGGGGCTTGTGTGCGGGAGGCGGGGCTTCGTTTGGGGGCGGGGCCTGTGCCTGGGAGCCTGTTAGTGCTCTCTCCAGCCCCAGACAGCACCTGACCCAGCGTTACAGCTGCTCTGCCCTCAGGGGTGTATCCTGGTTTTGTGCTGCCCTAGGCAGGACAAAACTCAGGCGCCCCCCTCACCCCCACCCCCCCCGCCACCCCCACCCAACCCTTCCCCCGCCTTCTAAATACACACACACTGACAGATACGCATCCATTAGCTAACTGTTAGCTAATGGATGCGTATCTGTCAGTGTGTGTGTGTGAGTGTATGAGTGTGTCTGTGTGTGTCTGTTAGTGAGTGTGAGTGTGTCTGTTAGTGAGTGTGTCTGTTAGTGAGTGTGTCTGTTAGTGAGTGTGTCTGTTAGTGTGTGTGTCTGTTAGTGTGTGTATGTCAGTGTGTGTGAGTGTCTGTTAGTGAGTGTGTCTGTTAGCTGCTAACAGACACACTCACACACTCAATAGCAGACACACTCACACACACTGACATATACACACTAACAGACACACACAGTCAGACACACACACACACTCTAACAGACACACTCTCACACACACACACTCTAACAGACAAACAGACACACTCACACTCACTAACAGACACACACTAACAGACACACTCACACACACTAACAGACACACTCACACACACTAACAGACACACACAGTCAGACACACTCACACACACTCTCACACTCACTAACAGACACACACACACACACACACACACTAACAGACACACTCACACACACTAACAGACACACTCACACACACTAACAGACACACACAGTCAGACACACTCACACACAGTCAGACACACACACACACTAACAGACACACTCACTAACAGACACACACTAACAGACACACACACTCACATTAACTCATTTTTTTTTTAATTTACCCCCCCAGCCTCCTTACCTTTGGGAATGCTGGGGAGGTTCTCCCTCTCCCTGGGGTCTAGTGGGGCTGCCGGTCGGGCTGCTGGGCTGGTTGCTGGGCGGGCGGCTGGCGAGGGAGCACTTCCTCTGAGCTGTCTGCTCAGCTCCCTCGCGCGCCGCAGAGTGAGGCTGGGAGGCGGAGCCGGAATATGACGTCATATTCCGGCTCCCAGCCTCACTCTGCGGCGCGCGAGGGAGCTGAGCAGACAGCTCAGAGGAAGTGCTCCCTCGCCAGCCGCCCGCCCGCCCAGCAACCAGCCCAGCAGCCACCAGCCCAGGATGTCTGTTAGCCGCAAGGCTAACAAGGCATTTGCCCTGGGCGTTTGGGGGCGGCTTTTTTTGCCGCCCCCTGGAAAATGCCGCCCAAGGCAAATGCCTTGTTTGCCTCGCGGCAAATACGCCCCTGTCTGCCCTGCATTCCCTCGGGCTGTAACAGGCTGTTACAGCGCGAGGGAATGTAATTTAAACACATAGCCAGCAGGTTGCTGGCATTTGGGGGGGCACAAGGGGGGGCACAGCATAATGTGGGGGGGCCATGGCCCCCTCTGCCCCCCCCCCCCCTAGTAGTGACGCCAGTGGTTTTAATGTTGTGACTGGTCAGTGTATAAGTAATAGATTAAAGAACATAGTATTGCATGAATAAAAAGAAAGAGGGGAAATGTAGGTTTTAATCATTATTAATTATATACTCTACATACCAAACCATATACATGGCAGGTCATCAATGTACCTTAATAACCAATTGGATCCCTGCAAGAATTGATATCGCTATAGATGTTACAAAGCTCCCTCCAACCCATATAGAGGGACCAATAGATCTTATCTATATGTTTTCTGGTAGCATAAAGCAACGTATGAATCAAAGGTCGTACTACGAAGGGGACAGCTTCCTTTTAAAGCCAAGTTTCTCGATATTAAATTAATCTTAATATGAAAAGCCTGAGCTAACACATAAATATCATGGTGTATTGTGACATATTGTGTAAGCAAACATGGTTCCTCGATTTTATATTTAGTCTTCATGACACTTGGACATGTCAGCTCTCTCTTGATTTATGCTATAGCTCTTTAAAGCAATCGCTAGGCTCTCAGAGCTGTGGGACAATAGATCTCAGTAGAAAGTATGTGAGATATGGAATGCTATTAGTGTATCTGCTGGCTGAGCAGAGAAATGGACGGCCACAACGCAATCCAGCTGGTGGGAAGAAAACGAGTTTGGAGTGATGATATATAGCATTTGTTCTATTTTTTCATCAGAGATCCCATTGGTGAGACACAACACAGAGAGATGACAGATTTGTGTTATTATTAGGGCTAAGATGATGTATTTAAACTCTATCAGAACAATATGCTAGCTATTTTTAGATAATATATTAATTATAGATGTGAATTTAATTTATATGTTTTCACATACACTATTCTGAAAAAAAGAAACATATATATATATATATAAACCCATATTTTTTTTATGTGTTTTTACCTATGTTCTATTTATATAGAAATGTGTAAACAGAGGAATATGTTCTTAAATTTCTTGAATGTAAGAAAAGACAATCATACGGCGTATTTAACTTGCTGCTGAGCTTACGTCACAATCGGTGCTTTATGGGCACAGTGGGGATTCTGGGAGTTGAAGTCAGCTTTCTAATGTAGAAAAAATGGAACTACGACTCTCAGAAACATAAACCACGTATAACGGTATTCTTCCAGGACAAAGTAAAAGTCTGCAGTTTGGGGGTGAGCAGAAAGGGTGCGCATACGGAGCAAATGTAATAACACATTAAAAATGGAAAAAGTAACTGTACCCTAACCTACACACTGCACCACACATGTGGCTGTGCTAAGTGCTTGTAAGGAAATGCTTTGCACATAATCAGATCTTTCAAAGCATGTATTATTTGTTGTGCAGAATGAGCTGACTAAGAAGAATTGGTCACCCCAGCATTTACTGTTTTATTGATTTTATTGTCCCTTTAAGTGCCATGGCCATTATTTAGAATTTTTATAGTGCTTTAAAAATGAAGCCTTTTTTCACATTTGCAAACTAGTAACTTCTAAGTGGTGCTCGGCATCAATAGAGATGGATGTGAGTAGCGTTGCACACAGTAAAAGAACACTCCTTCCACTATAACAACTTACGCTAATTTACGTTGTTACAGGAGTGTCCGTGTACCTTCTTACTTTCAGGGGTTAAACTGTTTGGCGATGGTTTCACTTCCATGTTGGGGCTCCTGCACCCGGTTTGTAGGGTATCAATGGATGCTCATTGAGAAAGCTAGTAAGAACATTGTTGGTGCCAGATATCTACAGGCTGTTAGTATTGCCAATGGCTGATAACTGATATTTAGAAAGCACGTTGGGAACGAGCCCTCAATCAGACTCAGAATGTTCTCCATATATTTAGACTGTAAGACTGTAACTGTTATAAAAAACCCAACACATTTTTCTATATAAAAGCCTTCATTGAGATTGCTGGTATCAACCAGTGACCCCATAGTAACTCCAGCAAAGCACATGTTATTGTAGCCCCCATGGAATCAGTAGTGTAGAGAGCCCCATAATTCATCCTGCTCATGCTGATAGGTAACGTCCTTTTACAATATGGCACTGAATACTGTATCAGTAAATGCTGAATGGGCAGCTAGCAGAGTATAGGTAAGTACAGTGTGTGTCACTATCAGTATGTTGTCTGTAGTATTCATCACTTGATGCTAACACTGTGGTTGAGTAGTATTGTGCACTCCTAGCTATTCTCTGGCTGTGGGGTTGAGTGGAGATATGGGGATATTTATGGAGGTTCATAGTATAACTACAGAGAGGGATGTGTGACAAAGTAAAATAAAAGGAGAGATATAAAGAATACAGTGATAGAGGATGTATGGAGGGAACGTCACCCGAGGAGAAGAATAAAACGTTAAAGTTTCTGTGAATGGGGGATAAATTGTCACCCTGCCTATTGGCCCTATTAAATGTAACCAATCAAATATACATTTGTTAATTGATCAATGTAATCCCTGGGATGCCAAGTGTGGCGGTCGGCTGCTTGGGTTGTCCACCAGTAAACATGGCAATGAAACAGAATACTTCATTATATCGAGTGCCGGAGGAATTGCTAGATGCCTTACCCATGTAGTTATTGTGTGAAGCTATTTGGAGTCAATTAGAAAGGAGCATCAGTTCAATCATATGAGCAACACAAATAGAAAGGACCTTCACCCAGCATTAAAGAAGCTGTCTAAATGTTTCACATGGGACGATATCTGAACGGGGCTTTCCTGAAATGTGAGGAGCAGAACGTGAGCTGGTGCTTATATGGGGCATAGGTGCTAATACTGAGATATTTGTGCACATTGCACGGCTAGAATGTATTAATTCTGATAAATTAACATAATTATTTTAATGGCAGCGTCAGGGTAAAGCCACATAATAATTATGGGGGGAGGATCAGAAGAGATATAGTGGAACATTGGTTAAGTATCTTCTCGGATGTTCTACATCCCAAGTAAAAGCAACACCAGACAGGTTCTTGGGAAGGGGCTAATACATTCTGATCCCATCATCTTGTTAAATAGGTGGCATATCTTTGACAATGCACATACTGGAAATAAGCAAAGCAAGTCTTGGCATAGTTTGCGTTTGGAGGTCCCAGGCCTCCCAACAGCCCCGATTTCTGCAGGACAGTCCCAATGTTGTTATCATCATGGACAGGCACTAGGACAATGCAGAGAGTGTTTGGTCCTTTAGGTTGGTGGCCAGCCAGGACACTGTCAGCCAGTCTGGCTCGCTAGATGCTAAGATGACACATCTCTCTGTACTAGGGATACTGTTCCTTTTCTGGGTGGGCTTTTAAATATGGTAACTAGCAACACCTCCCTCAGACACCCTCAGACCCACCCACCCCACTCTTGTACCTCACAATGTTTGGAGGTATGGATGACCCGATATCTGTTTTGCTGCAATAAGTAGGTGATCTACTACCCGGAGAGTCCTTTATGTGTTTCTTGTGTATTTACACTTGCTCCATAACTGGGAATACTATGAAGAAATCACAAAAAAATAATTCATATCTGCCAAGTGCTCCCCTCTGGAAGATGGTTCTTTGAACTGTGTTGTTTTTTTGTTTTTTTTTGCATGTGTTAGTCTCATGTTAAGGCAAATTGTGCCCTGGAAACAGCTGGTGTGTAAGCAGACAAAAGACAGACGTAAAATAACATGTAAAGTTACAGGAGTCGGCATTCCAATGGATTATGTTCCGCGCATGCAATAAAATCAATCACGAGACCGGCTGCCAACTATAAATAAATGTATACACGTGTGTATGAAACTAGTTACACCCTGAAATTTATATTAAATATTAAATATCAATATTTTATATTGTATGTGGAATATTTTTATATATTTATTTTTGTATACTAATTTAAACTTGTTTGTTTGCACTACATTCTTTAACAGAAAGTAGATTTCCGTGATAAAATGTAATTCATTATTTCCAGTACCCCGTCAGAGAATTTATCGGTCTTCGAGCGGTAATTACATTTAAACTTACTGTTTCTTGGTTAGATAAATATATTATAGGTTTAAACAGATCGATAAAGGCCTCTGTTGGCCGAAACGTTGCAGTTTTTTTTTTTCAATAAGCCGGCCTTCCTGCAGCAATCCTGAGTGCCTGGACCCAAGTATTTTATAAACCGATTTAAAGACAGTTGTTTTTTTGCAGCAGTGACACAATTAAAAGGAAACCATTAAAATACATGAGATGATCTGGTGAAAGACTGTAACTAAATCTGTCGATAGTTTTATTTGTTAAATTAAAAAAGTCAGAGGTTTTAAAAATCAACTAAGATAATAACTTTCCAAATGATTCCTAAATGATTATAGTTAAATATTAAACATATGAATCCCTAGACTGGGCCTCAAATCCATATTATCAACCAAATAAAAAATATCTATGTATAAAAGTAACCAATCTTTACAACACATTCATACTATTCATCACATTCAACACATATTCAACACATTCATCCTGCGAACCCAAACGACTATTTCACACATTTAACTCTCTTCTTCGCCCTGCTGTTGCTCCTCCACCTACTAACTTGACCGCCTCAGACTTTGCAACTCACTTCACTGACAAGATCTCTACAATCAGGAAAGAGATCTCTCATCTTTCTTCTTCCCCTTACAATACTTCCCCTAACTTCACTCCCTCTATCTATCCTCCCTTATACACAAGTATGTCCCGTCTAGGCCCTTACGATCTAATGAAGACTTACGTCTATCTTCTGTCCGTACTCCCACCTCTGATGCTCGCCTTCAAGATTTCTCGAGGGCTGCACCGTTCCTGTGGAACTCACTTCCCTCCTTCGTTAGATGCTCACCCAATCTCCACTCCTTCAAAAAATTGTTAAAAACATACTTCTTCATAAAGCGTATCCATTAAACTGTTAATAGCTCCCGACTGATTCCTCTTCTGCAACTGTCACTAGTCTAATACTATCCTTACCTTTTTGTGTCATTTTACCCCACTCCCTCTAGCATGTAAGCTCATTGAGCAGGGCCCTGAACCCCTCTGTTCCCGTGTGTCCAACTTGTCTGGTTACAACTACATGTCTGTTCGTCCACCCATTGTAAAGCGCTGCGGATTTGATGGCGCTCTATAAATAACATAATAATAATAATAACAATACTAGTGAAACTCGTGTAAAATAATGCTCATTGTTTTAAAAACATTTACCACATTGTATGACCCTTAACTATGTTATCTGTCCAATTAAAAACACCCATCTCAAAAGTCCAAAGCTGGTTTCTCTCCTGTAATTCTAGGGATAAGAACCTGTGATCAATAGAGTTACAGCCATCTGCCTATTGACAGATATTAGGTTAAAATAAAATATACTTGAAGATTAATTTCTGATCAAACTACCATTTGTCAGAATTTGGGTAAATCGGATATCGGTCAAATTCCCAAACTCCGAACCGAAATGTTCCCAAATCACAAACCAAACAATCAGCTCAGTGGTCAAACATGTCAATTTAGATTTGTGATTCAGAGTTCCGCCCATGGGCTAAAACAAGAGATGATCGATTTGGAATAAAAGCTGATTTGGTGTGAACAGTCACTCAGTGTTAATTTTATTCCCAATCTAGTGAGAAGTGAGCGATAGCAGCAATAAAAAGTCATACGTTACACTGAACGCAGGAGGAATTATTCTCAGAATATTAATTACTTCTAATGCATAGAAACGCAATCCACAATTTATATTTTCTTGAAAAATTAATAGGTATCTCACACCATGGAAACATCACCTACTTTTGGTGAGATTTATCGAGGGAACACTACAATAAATTGCTTCTGGAAGTGTAAGTGAAGCATTTACCCTGCGATAAGGCTGAATTGTTCAGGAATAAAATTCAGAAAATCTCTCAGTCTAGCCTTATAATACAACAAGAGAGTAGGGTAACGGCCACAGCTTTATTAAATCTTATTAATCATTGAAGCACCTGCCAGTTGACCAGGTAACTGCCTGCCAAACAGATTTGTTTGCCCTATCCCAGGAGTCCAAGCAGCCAGCTCTATTGCCTTCAGTCCTGTAGCAGGCTGCACCTTCCCGAGCCTGGTCCGGCCATTTTTGAACCATGCGCTGGCCATAACTACAGCCAAACTGTGACTAAAAGAGAGAGAAACAAAAAAAAACTAAAAACTACATAACAAACACAATCTGAACCCCAAACAAAAAGGGGAGAATGGGTGGGGTACAGCTTCTCTCCTCTACACTCGTTTGAAAGGAGAGTGGAAAGTTACAGTACAAGTCCCACCTTCTCTAGAATAGCAACACGTTGCATTTTTAAACACAGCAGTTATGACCCCCTTCTTGTAAAAGCAGGGGGTCACTTTAACTAGGCCCCTACCTGGTTTCAGCTAACGTGTCCCCAAACAGGGCCGGACTGGCCCACCGGGATACCGGGAAATTTCCCGGTGGGCCGCGGCACCTGGGGGCTGCGCATATATGTGCCACCGGGTGGCCGGTCCGGTGGCACACTCATAGGGGGCCGGCCGCGCTTCAGGCTGGAGCCGCCGGGCTCCAGCCCGGCGGAGAGGAGGGAGAGACACTGGGAAAGTGGGGAGGAAGAGAGGAGGGAGAGACACTGGGAAAGTGGGGAGGAGGGAGAGACACTGGGAAAGTAGGGAGGAGGGAGAGACACTGGGAAAGTGGGGAGGAGGGAGAGACACTGGGAAAGTGGGGAGGAAGAGAGGATGGAGAGACACTGGGAAAGTGGGGAGGAGGGAGAGACACTGGGAAAGTGGGGAGGAGGGAGAGACACTGGGAAAGTGGGGAGGAAGAGAGGAGGGAGAGACACTGGGAAAGTGGGGAGGAAGGGAGGAGGGAGAGACACTGGGAAAGTGGGGAGGAAGGGAGGGACACTGGGAAAGTGGGGAGGAGGGAGAGACACTGGGAAAGTGGGGAGGAGGGAGAGACACTGGGAAAGTGGGGAGGAAGAGAGGATGGAGAGACACTGGGAAAGTGGGGAGGAGGGAGAGACACTGGGAAAGTGGGGAGGAGGGAGAGACACTGGGAAAGTGGGGAGGAAGAGAGGAGGGAGAGACACTGGGAAAGTGGGGAGGAAGGGAGGAGGGAGAGACACTGGGAAAGTGGGGAGGAAGGGAGGAGGGAGAGACACAGGGAAAGTGGGGAGGAAGAGAGGAGGGAGAGACACTGGGAAAGTGGGGAGGAGGGAGAGACACTGGGAAAGTGGGGAGGAAGAGAGGAGGGAGAGACACTGGGAAAGTGGGGAGGAAGAGAGGAGGGAGAGACACTGGGAAAAAGTGGGGAGGAGGGAGAGACACTGGGAAAATGGGGAGGAGGGAGAGACACTGGGAAAGTGGGGAGGAGGGAGAGACACTGGGAAAGGGGGGAGGAAGGGAGGAGGGAGAGACACTGGGAAAGTGGGGAGGAAGGGAGGAGGGAGAGACACTGGGAAAGTAGGAAGGAGGGAGAGACACTGGGAAAGTGGGGAGGAAGAGAGGAGGGAGAGACACTGGGAAAGTGGGGAGAAGGGAGATACACTGGGAAAGTGGGGAGGAGGGAGAGGTGTGGAGGAGGGAGAGACAAAGAGGGAGAAATGAGGGAGACACACAAGGGAGTGGGAGAAAGAGGCAGAGGGGGGAGAGAGAGACTGGGAAGGAGAGGGGAGACATTGACAAAGTGGAGCAGTGAGGGGGAGAAAGAAACATACAGAGTGACTGGGGGGAGACAAAAAGGCACACAGAGGGGCTGGAGATAAAAAGAGACACACATAGCACATAGGGGCTGTATATATCACTGGTGGATGGGGGGGGCAACGAGGCAATTCCCCCCCCCCCCCCCCCCCACGAGGCTTTCCCCTGGAGGAAGAGAGGACCCGGGGAGCTCTAGCAGCCCCCTGGGTCCTTCTCGCGTGAGCACAGAGCATTGCCGCAGTTTCCACGGCAACGCTCCAGCTCTCACGAGGGTGAACCCTGGAGTCCTGGAGCTACGGGCTAGAGTTCACTCTCAGCACTGCGACCACCAGGGATTCACATCTGCTTAAAATAAATCTGCACTTTTGTTTATTTTGAAGCCTATGAGTGCGCTTTTTACATTAGAGTAATTTTTTATTTAAAGTTATCTGTTCTAACACTTTATCTGCACACTATGCTGGCGCAACGCATTATGGGGCTGGTAAATATTTTTTTTCCAGGGCTGCCCTGTTCCCAAAAGTCGCAAACTCTCTTGCATTATGCTCAGGGCACTTAGTGGGTTGGCCTGCATGATTGACAATCAGCCTGGCATGAATTCAAACCAGAATGACCTACCTATCTTTCATGTGGGCACTCCCACTTCTGCGCAGTCCCACCCCTTTGGTCAGTACCAGTAACACAATTCTTATCTCTGGCCTGCTTCCTTTACCCTGCCAAAAGTATTCTGGTTTTGGCATTCTGCCACGTCCACGCAGGATGTAGGAAGAGGGCTTATCACTGAGCTCCCACACTTATTTACGTGTTGACCCCAAATTATTTTTAGATCTCCACTCACTGTGAACTCTTTGGTATTCTCTGGGTTAATACTGGGCTCCCATCGAAAGACATATTGAATTTATTTTTAATCTGCTTTCCCATTTCCATCTTACAGAACAGTATATGTATTTAAATACCCCATTTTATAATTGACATATTATGGTTTGATTTTTCAAATCAGTTGTCAAGTCACTGTCTAACCAGTAGACTCTCAGAACTTGGATTGCATGCTGGAACCGACATGACATGCGCACAGTCGTTATTCGGCTTGTGGCATTTTGATCCCCATAACCCACCAATAAACACAGACACCAATTTCTGTTGGAAAATAAAAGTCCACAGCTTTATTTAAATTTTTCAATAAACAAGATAACAAATTGGGGTCATTGCCAAATAAAATTAATTTACCCCCACCCCCATCCGTACAGCATTAACCCAGACAATGACCCCATACCATAAACAATATATAACAATATAAATAACACATAAATATAACACACGGCCTACCAAAGAGGCCCCATAATTATAACTTTATTAACTGTAGGGGTGTACCGAGACACCCCTACACCACCAGGTTCGGAGCCACCGATGAGCTCGAACCAACAGACCACTTCCAACTCTGGCCTAATTCAACCTAAGCTTAGCCTAGCCACTTGCTAATCCACTTCCATCCCAATTACCCTAGCCCTATCCTGCCGCTGTGACCAAACGGGACCTGCTAAAAACCAGGGAGGGTGGGAGGGACAATTAACAGGTAAGTGCAGATTCTGATTAAAATGGCCACTTGCTAAAATGGCCGCTTAATATACTTGCACTTTTCACACCCTTTAACATGCTCCACCCTAATTCCCCACCCCTAAATCTATAGCTCCACCTGCCCACTCCTTGGCTCTGTCAAGGCCCATTCCCCTGACTGCGCTGATCCATGGGCTTCATAGCAGAATCTGTGTAAAAACACACAGGACTCAATTTAATATTACTGGTTTTTCAAATGATTTAAGATTTTTGGTTACATTTTTTAAAATGATTTAATAGTATCAAAATATAGTAAATTTCCTATCATTTTTTATATATTTTTTATAACTGTTGCCATATTTATTATATATGATCATTTTTTTTTTTTATATTTTAAAATGTTAAAAAAGAAGCTTATTAAACATTATTAAATTGAGGCCACAATTATATATGAGGAATTGATAAGAACGGGGGTTTTGTCTGAATGCTATAGATAACAACGTGTCACCTTAAAAAACTAATAATGCAATTTATTGTCAGTTCTAACCGAGGGAGATATACAGGACTTCTACCCAGCAACGGAAACTGCAATAATGTATTTTTGGAAATGATAACAAATCAAGTAAAAATGGGAAAAACATGTAATCACAAAAATCAACTGCACAGCTTGAATCCAGCATGTTTGATTGTTTCACAATGCATCGTTCCCCTATGGTAAGAGAGACCTGACTACTGAACTCCATCAAATTGATTGGAAATTCAAAAAAAAAAAATGTTGATAATCCCTAATAGTTTTTAAACATGAATGTGGGGCAATCACTAAGTAAATAAGTGGAATCAGAAGGAATCTTGCCTCCTTGTGTCACTAAGGTCCTACCTATACTAAGTTATACTGCAGGTAATATATCTGGACAGTGCAGCTCGACCCCGTGTTGGAAGTTCTGTCCGTGTGTTCATCATTTACGGTGTCCTGATATCAGGAACATGTCATTTACGGGGGAGAACAGAAATACTGGCAAGTCATTTATTAGCTACGATTATGAGGGTATTATTACAATTCTGCTGGCATGCTCCATTTGGCATCACAGCTGTGGTCATAACATGGCAGCGAGATTATCTTTGGGTGTTTCTGTTTGTCGACTTAGTTGAGAGACACACCAATACCATCACCCCTTCACTAGATCATAGTAAAGAAGTATTTCTATTGTTGTAAAATGTTGCCTATTGGTGCATTTTTTGCCTTTTTTATTTTTATACTGTTGCGCACGTTCCCCAACAGATTCTTTATGTAACAGGAAAACTGTCTCCCCAGGAATATCAGAGCTGTTGCGCAATTGTAGAAATCCACACCACTTTACATAGTTACATAGTTACATAGTTACATAGTTACATAGCTGAAAAGAGACTTGCGTCCATCAAGTTCTGCCTCCCTCACATATGTCTTTGCTGTTGATCCAAAAGAAGGCAAAAACCCAGTCTGAAGTGCTTCCAATTTTGCAACAAACTAGGAAAAAATTCCTTCTTGACCCCAAAATAGCAGTCAGATGTCTCCTTGGATCAAGCAGCTATTACCCCACTAATTAGAAATGGTATCCCTGTATGTTGTGTTTTTGCAAGTATTTATCCAATTGCAGTTTAAACATCTGTATGGACTCTGATAAAACCACCTCTTCAGGCAGAGAATTCCACATCCTTATTGCTCTTACTGTAAAAACATTTTCTTTGCCTTAGATGAAATCTCCTTTCTTCCAGTCTAAATGTGTGACCGTGTGTCCTATTTATACCTATAAGGACCTCGTGTTCTTATTTACCTCTATTATGGAACAGCCTCCATCCTAACTCAATCGTTGCAATAAATGCTGCTTTCTGCCGTTGAACGCTGTAGAAGAGGAGAAATTAAAGAAAGCTTCTGTTTCTACCCTAGCTCAGGACAGAGTTGGGTTGTAAATCCTTAAAGAGACACTCTAAGAAACAAAACACCCTCAGCTGAATGAAGCAGCTATGTAAAAATGTATTTCTTGTGTTTTTAATTGTATTTGTGTTACACATCTGACATGCATACAGGCAAGTAGCGTAGTGTTGAAAATGTTGCATTGTTACATTATGCGATCAGTCATTGGCTGTACATATCCATTTTGTTTGCTGCTTGTTTCGTCAAAGTAACAGGTCCGGTAGTCATTTGCTTTACACTTCAAACAATAATAGTGAATGCCTCGTACTCTAAGTAGCTATCAGTAATCATTATGAGAAAACATAACTGAAAAAATGTAAATTATAAAACATTATAGAAATAAATTCAGGGCACCACCATTTAGTACATTCCTAGGTAATGATAAAAGATGAAGCAGTTTTGCTGTATAGATCATTCTCTTTCAAAGGCATTGCTTAACTGTCAGTTCTCTGCCCCTTAGGAGTTAAATCATATGTTTATACAGTCCTGGCCACACCGTACCTGTCTGTGACTCACACAGCTTGCATGAACATTTTTTTTTTCATTTTCAATCAGATCTTACAGGACTGTGTGTTAACTTTAAAAGTTATTATCTCCTGCTCTGTTAATTGAACTTTAAACACATACAGGGGGTTCCTGCATGATCTAGGAGGCTATTATCAGAGCACTAGGTAAGAAATTCTAAATTTAACCCCTTAAGGACTGGACTGTTTTTGCGATGTTGTACATTTGCGACCAGGCCTCTTTTTACACTTTTGTGGTGTTTGTGTTTAGCTGTAATTTTCCGCTCTCTCATTTACTGTTCCTATACAAATTATATGTTGTTTTTTTCAGGACAAAAAAGGCTTTCTTTACATACCATTATTTATATAATCTCATGTCATTTAATTTAAAAAATAAAATAAAAAATATGATGAAAAGAATGAAAGAAATATGTTTTTTTACTTTTACTTGAAAAATCTTTTACTCATCTACAAAAGCGAATAAAAAAAACTGCTACATAGATTCAAAATGTTGTCCTGAGTTTTAAAATACCCAGTGTTTACATGCTTTTTTTGCTGTTTTTTGCAAGTTATAGGGCTATAGGTACAAGTAGGATATTGCGGTTTCAAAACATAAATTTTTTCAAAGTCATCAATAGTGACATTGTAACACTATTATCTGTCAAAATTCTCTGAATAACACCCCACATGTACATATTTTTTTTTAAAGTAGAGATCCCAGGGTATTCAATATGGGGGTATGTCCAGTCTTTTTTAGTAGCCACCTAGTCGCAAACACTGGCCAAAGTTAGCATTTATATTTGTTTGTGTGTGAAAAAATTAAAAAACTAAATTGAACGCTAATTTTGGCCAGTGTTTGTGACTAAGTGGCTACTAAAAAAGACTGGACATACCCCATTTGCAATACCTTGGGTTGTCTTCTTTTGCAAATGGTATGCCATCATGGGGGTAATTCTCATTACTGGGCTACCATGCGCTCTCAAAGGCAACGTAACCAACCTGGCCATTTTCAATGTAAAAATATTTGACCCATATATTTGACCCTGTAACTTTCAAAAATGCTATAAAATCTGTACATGGGGAGTACAGTTCGGGAGACTTTGCTGAACACAAATATTAGTGTTTTAAAACAGGAAAACGTATCACAACAATTATATCATCAGTAAAAGTGATGTTTGTGTGTGAAAAATTCGAAAAAAGTCACTTTCACTGACAATATCATCGCTGTGATAGGTTTTACTGTTTTGAATCACTAATATTTGTGTTCAGCAAAGTCTCCCGAGTAAAACGGTACCCCCCATGTACAGGTCTTAGGGTGTCATAGAAAGTAACAGGGTAAAATACAGTGCTAGCAAATTAAATTCTCTGCAATTTCGGCCTGGGTTGGCAGGCAGGTCCCTCAAATTGCAATTAATAAAATTACTTAATTATGTAAAAATATTACATAAATACGCACGTAGATTTTAAATACATATGCATATTTATATATTTGAAGTCTACGTGTATATTTATATAATTATTTATGTAATTTTGTATATGGACATATGTATATTTCGTATTATTTTTATTTATTTATATATACATAGATATATATACAATTTCATTCTAAGTGTATTTTGATATAAATATATATATTTTAATATCAAAATACAGTTAGAATAAAATTTCATATAGATATATATATTTTTTAATTTTTATTATTATTTTAATTTTTTTTATTTAATTTAATTTACTTATTATTTGTATTTTATAATAATATATATATAGACAATATATATAGTTATTATATATATATATATATATATATATATATATATACATGTGTAATTTAATTATAAGTGTATTTTTATATTAATATATGTACATATTAATATAAAAATACACTTGGTATGACATTATATATATGATATATAGACATATATTATATAAATATAATATATGTCTATATATCAATATCATATATATACACACGTATATAATTTTTTTTAATTAACATTAACTTTATTTTTATTTTTTATTTTACAGTTGCAGGGAGACTACCTGTCAGCACAGACAGTCCCCCTACAAGCAGACACATGGACACCTATTGTGATCATGTGATCGCTGTGTTGAGTGATCACATGGCCACAGGGGTCCTAATCCGCCATGTGGAGACTGACTGGGCTGCAGGCAGTCTCCCCACACCGGGAGCACCGCCGATCGCCGCCGGGGGAACCACGGCGATCGGGTAAGGACATTGCACCGTCATCGGTCGGCAAGGCAAAAATGCCGATGACGGTCCTGAACCGTCCTCGGTCCTTAAGGGGTTAAACACACATTGTGAAATAGAAAACGTTGACTCTTTACAGGAAGTGTGTAGGGAGACTGTGAAGGTCACATGCAGGGAGGTGTGGCTAGGGCTGCATAAACAAAGTTATTTAACTCCTAAATAGCAGGGAATGTATTCAGTGAGACGGCAGGGGCTTGATCTGTACACCAAAGCTGCCTGATTAGGCTAAAGTTGTGTTGGTGCTCGGAGTGTATCTTTAATTTAAACGTAAAAGACAACTGAGCGTCACATTAAGAGAGTTAACTCAAGTTATAGATGAGTTTTACTATTTAATTCAATGCGGTGCTTTCTGTAGCCTCATACTGTGAGTGCCACATTATACCGAGGATAATTTACTAAAACAGAAAATGCCAAATCCCATAATGCTATATGGAATAACATTTAGCTTTGGCTTTGTAAGATTTTTTTTGACCCTGAAATAATTATAATAATCTCTAATATCCACACACATTTATTTTCCTATAAAAGGTGAATAAATAATTTCCAAATTCTATAAATTTAGATAATTTACACTGTGAGATATATTGAATATGCCATATGCCTGATTTGTCCTAAATGTTTGCTCTAGTTATTATCCCAATATTTTAAACATTTGTGATACGTCATGTTTTAATAAAAATAGACCCTTTACTGACAGATATTCTCACCCAGACTCCATGCCTACTTTATGGGAGCAAGTTAACTCTCCCACTGACATTGATGGGAAAGGAAGCCCCAGTTCTAGCCTAATTTTGGAAACAGAGGTCTCCCCTGCAGTTTATCGTACCAGGCATGGCTGAGAAAGATAAGAGTTGATGTCTGGTTATGAGTGCAGTGGGTTATGGACTAACTGTGTAAATGTGTCTTATCCGATTACTGCTGTTTGAGCCTCATCCTTGATTTGGCAATATTCCCAAGTCAGGCATGAGCCGAGCACTTATAGCTGTCACCGATGAAGTCATGTGAATGTAATGTATGTGCGGCTATCAGGACATACACACCCTTTATGGCTCTATCTTTGAATTAAAGCCTCAAGTGCATTTCATTGCAACGCATGCCCTCTGGTTATTGACCTCTGACAGTGACTGACATGCAAACTCTCTGAATGTCCTTGATATGGCAATGTCCTCTGGAGCAAATCCCTTATCCCACAGCCAGGGGATTGGAGTAGGAACTATCAGGAGAGAGTTAACAATATGCTCTCTTTTAATGAATTTTGCTAATTTGTTTAATGAAATTTGAACAAACCAAATTAATGTATTCACTAAATGTGGATTCCAAACCATTTTTTTTTTTTATCTCGGACAAACTAAATTGAATGAACTGAACATTTTCCTCTTGCACAGGTCTGCTGAGAGTCTCGTTATGTCTAAAGCTGTTCCATTTTAGATCTAGCATAAATAAAATAACAATTGCCCCCCCACCCTTCCGCTCCCCCATATACAGCAAAGCCACATTTTACCTGCTGCAAACACACAGGACACAGCTATATTCAAGGCTTGAATACAAGACTCCATGGATCAATGTTGGGACCCCAAAAGATATTGGGGGGAAAAAACTGCCAGAGAAAAGATCTACAAAGTGCTCGATCTCACTTCAGTCTATAAAAGCCTGTTAATACATTTTCACAAAAAACACACGTTAACTTTTGATCAGGGCCATTTGGGTGATTTCTGTTATCATTATGAAATAAGAAGGAGCCTGTGACAAAGTGCCTGTTGCCACTTGGTCCTGGAGAGGCCTGCTTGCCCTGGGAAGTATTTCCATTTAAAAACACTATTTGGACTTATTGATGTTTAAAAGTCTGTTCCTGTTTGACCCTCAACATAGAGTCTTGTCTCATGATTGGGGGATATTACTGCATCTACACTGGGGGATTGCTATACTCTGTATACTCCCCTAGCTATAATCACTAAGCTCTTTTAAGAGCTTGTTCCAGCTTCGCTCCCTGAAGGAAGAGAGGTTCGGTTTGCAGTGCTGATGGTGTCAAGTGGAGTGCTTGGATTCCTCGGGAAGCACTAAGAGCATCCATCAACGGAGGTACTCGGTCGGAGTACTAGGAGCTCCGTTACAGAGCCAACTATGTGATAATAGATGGCTTTATATGATCGCTATCCTTCAATAAAAGACATGTTTTGCATGATCAGTCATATTTTTTAAAATCAATGTGAAAATTTCACAATTTCTGCCAGTGTAAACAAACTTTTGAGCACAACTGTAACTGCTCAAGTTAATTAGCAATTTTATTAACACTTTTGTTTGACCCTCAATTTCTTCTTGAGCTCGATTATTCTAGTTGTTTCTAAGTAGTTTTTGAACATGTTAAATAACCTGTGACATATTGGTGCACAGCGTATAAACATTTGTAGGAGTAGTTATCCAGGTATTTAACACCGCCTACCTCGCACCTGGGCCGTAGCCACTCAGGTTTCCCCTCCCCTCTGTGTACTAATAAGTATTACCTTGGTGGGCCCTATTTAAATACAGGTCTACCTGACTGTCGGTTTCTGCACACCATGACTGACCTGCTCACTTAAACCTCGCCCTTTGTCCCAGACCACAAATATATACCGATATATATATATCTTTATTGGTGTTGAATAGTATAGACACATGTCTATAAAGTAAAGGCAGATATTATCTCTGCTTTTGTTTAAACTTTGTACAATGGAAATAAAGTGATTTAGGTTTGGAGATTTGCTGCATTTCATGAAAGGAGATATTTGAAACTGATTTATTAACATAAATGTCCATTTACTATTTATAAGTAGTGGATTTATGAGACATTTTAATATGTTGAGTGGAAACCTTTAGAAAATATTCACTTTGGCAATTTAAAGAGGTTTTTTTCCAAAATGCCACTTTAATTATAAGTCTGACAAGCAGGGCTAACCTGGAACCGTAATTAGAATAATTGCATAAAATAGTTCAAAATCACAACTGAGTTTTAGGACCATTGCTGAGAAGTCTAATTAGAGCAGTACAAACGGAATAAATTAGATTCGATACCTAAGCTTAGGTAAACGTGTCATGTGAACTTAAAAAATGTTCCATAATCTAGATCTCTCATTCTTAAAGGAACACTGAGGGCACCATAACAACTTCAATCTAAATGAAGTGTTTTGTTGTCTGAAGGTCCAAGGTATCATCTTTCCTCAAAGGGTTAAACTATTTACAAAGTGTTTCACGTGGTGCTTCTTCCTCTGCCTTTGTTCCATCCTCAATATGGAGACCTCAGCCTGGGTCCTCTCAGCCAGTGCCTTCTTAACAACATTATGGGCCCCCGGGGAAGCAGTGCACTGGGGCCTTGCCTACACACAACTCACAGGAAAACAAATATAAATTATAGATAAAATTAAACTTATAAATTAGTACCTCCAACAAATGCAATACATACATACAATACATACACACAGACTGCTGAATGCACTCACAGACTGCTGAACACATACACACACCGACTGCTGAATACATCCACACACCGACTGCTGAATACATATACACAACAAATACTGAATACACACGTACACAGACTGCTGAATACACACACAGACTGCTGAATACACACAGACTGCTAAATACACACAGATAGACTGCAGAATACAAACACAGATAGACTGCTTAGTACACACAGACACTCCGCTGAATACACACACACACACACACACACACACAGTCTGCTGAATACATACACAGACTGCTGAATACACACAGACTGCTAAATACACACACAGACATACTGCTGAATACACACAGATAGACTGCAGAATACAAACACAGACTGCTGAGTACACACATACACTCCGCTGAATACACACATAGTCCGCTGAATACACACACACACACACAGTCTGCTGAATACATACACAGAGTCCGCTGAATGCACACAGACAGACTGCTGAATACACACACAGGCAGACTGCTAAATACACACAGACAGACTACAGAATACACACACAGACAGACTGCTGACACACACAGACAGTTGTCACGTCCTGTTACATTCTGCTGATTATTTCTGTCTTGGCTTCTGATATCCAGTACTCTTTTTACAATTCTTGTTTAGTTTTTCTTGGGTTGTTCTGGTTCTCTGTTCCATTTCTGGTTTTCTTTATGCTGGGTCTTCTGGGTTTATTCCTTTATTCCATTCATTGAATTCCTAGTCTCTTGGATTCATTTAAATGTTTGTTTTTTGTTGCCACACCCATTCCTTTGCCATTAATCCATTTAGTTTCAGTGTTCCCTGCTAGTATTGGTCTCATTCCTAGCTCCGTCAATAAAATCTTTGCATGTGGCAGCCAATACAAGTGTACAGCTCAGTGACTGAAAGATACTATCAACAAATCCACGTCAGGAACAGCCAATAACAGGGCGCGACAATGCAGAAAATGTTATGTTAAAATGGAATGGACTTGTCAGTGTAGCCTGTTGATCTTCTCCTGTGAAATCATGAATGCCAAAACGATATTTTAAAGAAAACATATAGACACATTGCTTAACTGGTGGGACCAGCTATATTGGTATAAAAGTAGACATTTTCATGAAGAGAATATTGGCTAACCTTGTTTTACTGCATTTCCAAATATAATGTAAATTTGCTCTCCTATACTTTTTTTTAATTATTTGGGACTAGTGATGTCCCGAACAGTTCGCCAGGAACTGTTCGTGACGAACGCGGCGGGCGAACATATGCGATGTTGGTCCGCCCCCTATTTGTCATCATTGAGTAAACTTTGACCCTGTACCTCACAGTCAGCAGACACATTCCAGCCAATCATCAGCAGGCCCTCCCTCCCACACCCTCCCACCTCCATGACAAATAGGGGGCAGACCGACCATCGCATATGTTCGCCCGCCGCGTTCGCCACGAACAAGCTATGTTCGCCAGCGAACTGTTCGGGACATCACTATTTGGGACGTTACTTTGTGAAATCAGCCTTCTCCCACCCTCATTGCTCATAGCAGATTGTAGGTAAACATTGTTTGTGAAATGTAATTACCATGTGACCTGCAGGGTATCTGTGTGTGTAAAAGTAAAGTTCTCACACTAATTAACAAACACAGCTTTTTCAATACTGTAGGTAACAAATTGTAGTAAACGACAAGTGGATCAGCGCTGAGTAACCAATCAGAGAGTATATTTTTAATAATGGGCAACAAACCTAATGTGTGGGGCTCCCAAACCCCAGAAAAGAGAACAGACAATAAAATAGAAAATAGAACATAGGTTGTGCTGAAAAAAATCTTAAACTAAAGAAAATTACCAACAGAATGAACACAATAAAAGACAACACTAAGATAATAATAAAAAAATACAAAATACAGAAATGAAAATAATAAAAAAAAGTCCAATCTTGAAAAATAAATAAAAACTTTGAGGTACAGCAATAATAAAATGGAGACCTTATTGCAATTATTTTCCTGTGAGAATCGGGAGGTTGCTGCTTCTTCAATTCATTTGACAATAAAGGGAAGAAGAAGAAACTCCAATGGTGTAGTATGCGACAAACAGGAAAATAAATAACATAAACAATATATAGATCTACTCACATTTAGTAGAGCTAATACAAGCTTGGGTGTGGTGCGCTTTCAGTGGCGTTGATCCCCCACTGGTAGGATATTGGTGGTTTTGCTTCCAAAAGGTATCTCCAAACACATAGGCGAAGTCGACTACTGCCTCTCGATGTTCGCAGACGATATCCTACTATCACTAGAACACCCACTCACCTCGGTACCAGCTCTTCTCTACCTGCTAAAAGAATTTGGAGACATCTCCTATTACAAACTAAATCACGTAAAAACCCATGCATTACCAATTGGCCTACCAACACACATGGTACAACAACTTTCACAATGTTATCGGTTTGACTGGAGGAAGACTAGCCTAACCTACTTATGGGTAAAATTGGCATCATCCCTGAAATCCACCTTTAACCTGAAGTCTGTTGGAAATGATAATTAGTCGTGAAGGTATCTACCTGATCCTGAATACACTGCCACACTGTCTGTTGGCACAAGTGTCTCTATCATTGTATCAACTTATTGCCTAATGTGTATGGAGCATACTATACTATACTATAATCTATGATCTTCAAGTAGTTACTGGCATGACAGGTTAACATTGAACTGCGTGTGTATTGACTTATAACTCTCCATATTTCTCTTCTGTACCCCGATATAATGTTTGACTGGTGCTATTATTGTGATTTCCTACAATGTACTTTTCTAATGTCTGTTTAATAAACAATACAAAACCTTCAACTTAAAAAGGTATCTCCAAGGCAAGGTGTCTCAAAAGAGAAAGACAGGGAAAAATAGTGCTCTCTGAGTAAACCTGTAAAATATACGCTAGTTTAAAAGGTCTTATTGTGAGGAATAACCAGTGGCCCAACATGCAGAATTCAAACGCGTAACAAATAACAAACAGTAACGACGTATTACCGGGCCTTAGAATGGCCAGATTTAACGTAATAGAATAACCAGTCACGAGCAGAGATCAGGACTACAGAAAGGAACAATTATGGTAAGAACGAAGCGAAAGGGTCAGGAAAACCAAAAATATGGGAAGTCAAGCCAAGCCAGGATCAATAACCAACAGGATGAAAACAACGACAGGGCTCTGAACAATTGCAGGTTTGGGTTTAAATAACCCAGTAAACCCTGCTATTTGTTATTTTGGGTCCCATGACCCCAAAACGTGTGTACATGGCGAAAACGCGATGCCGCTCGCATGTTCACATCACTAGTGGACAGTGCTATCATATACACTGAGGTGCCAATCGAACACCATAACACTTATACTCACAATTGATTAAGCAGGAACTACTGCTCAATGATTGAAGAGTAGGTGGTATAATCCCCACCTGGGATTCTTTGGTGAGTTGTTCTTTGAAGATGTAGATCGGTGACCAGGTCAAAAGTATATAAATAAATAAAAAGTATATGGTTCAAAGAAATAAAATAGCCAATATTCCTTTAATTCTACAATGTAAATTAAAAAAATGTTTTAATAATTTTTAATTTACATTGTATAATTAAAGGAATATAGGTAACAAATTGTGTCTGTTTTTTTATATACCGCTAAGAGTACTTTCCATCTAAATTCTAAGCACATACAAATTTAGGGATGGTCACATGAATTTCAAGGATATTCTCTTGACATGTGAGCTTGCAATTGAAGAGGGTATCGTCAGCACAATACAAAGTTTAACATTGAGATACATGCATTTTGTTAGATTCCCAATTCAATATTTTTTTAAGCACTGGCTATAAGCATGGGCGTCCGCAGATGTTTTTTAATGACATACCTATTTTGCAGGGCTGGACTGGGGATACAAAGTGGGGATACAAAATGTATGCCAGCCCCATACGTCATTGTGCAATGTAGTGTGTGTGCGTTTGTGCGTTTGTGCGTTTGTGCGTGTGTGTATATATATATATATATTATTGGTATGTTTCTTTTTCTAATTCAAAATATTGGTTCCATCAGTGTAAATTATGTAATTATACAATAAGCATACTCACATGCAGACACAGACAATCTCACTGACACAAGCACACAAGTTCATTGATACACAGGCTCACAGACAGACCATATCATTGATACACATAATCTTATTGATATAAAAACACAAGCTCACTGATACACACAAATAGCCTCACTGACAGACCATCTCACTGACACACAGACAAGCTTACTGGTACACACACACAAACTTAGTAAGAAACTCTGACACTCAAACAAGGTAAATACAGACACATTGGTATACAAAAACAGACTTACTACAGACAAACTTACTGTCACACAAACAGATGCTCACTACAGACAACCTCACTCACACACACAAGCGCAGTGACACACACATGATCACTACAGACAAGCTCACTGACACACATACACATACTAAAGACAAGCTCACTGGCACACATGCTCACTACAGAAAAGCTTGCTGACACACATGCTCAATACAGAAAAACTCACTGGCACACACAAGCTCACTGACACATATACACATGCTCACTGACACACACATGCTTACTGCAGAAAAGCTAGCTGACACACACAAGCTCGCTCCCTACCTGAGTTAATGTTTTAGAACTTTGATTATATCCATGCCTATATATAAAGTACACACAACACTAAATGTGTCCCTTAATGCATCAGAATAAAATTGATATTAGTCAACAAATAATGGCAGCCACAGATAATGTCAAGGAGCAAAGTCAGTACAATAACCGATGACTGCTTGCATCTGTGCCAAATGCGGAACTATTGTTGCAGAGATTAGCCAGATGATATTTTTATATGTCAGCCTTTTACATTGATTGTTATTAAGAATATTTACGTATTTTTCCTGAGATAGCTATGGAGTCAGCTTTTAGATTTCAATGGCATATTGTGACCTCGCCATTGAATGCTCCGTGTGCCCCATTGATGCTCACATTAAACGCTATAAAGGTTTGTACAGGAGAAAATTGCTAAATTCTCAGACACCTGTTTAGCGGCAGCTCGGTGCCATAGGAAGCACATTGTTACAAACGGTTCCAAGTGCAACCTGTTCATGTGGTTCTTTTTACATTCCTGATTATTCTAATTCCAGTCACACACCACACAGTCCTATAAACCATCATTAAAAACTAATCTGAAAATAAAATCTACCGTGGCCATAGTTAAGGTGTGAAAAGCAGTTGATTTTGAAGGGAAGTATTACAGTTGGGGAGATTTTCTTTAATAATCATTAGAGGGATTTGTTTTTTATTACAAACATAGCACATTGCCAGAAATATTTTTCTTATTCTTAATGGAAAAAAATGGCTCCAAATGGTTAATTTAGTCACAACAAACCATGATTGCCAGGGCAAGTATTAGGCTTGGGAAATAATAGCTTGTAATAGATTCACTTTTTTTTTTTTTAAACCAATACATTAAAAAGTGCTAAGTCTTTAGAATCTGGCCCTTCCATAATGCCAAAAGCTCTTTTGTTCTACCAACATGGTGTCACAAGTCTTTCCATTTAAGTGCTAATCCTTCGTTATCCTTTGTCCACCTGCTCTAAAATAGCAGAGCAAATATTTTCTCCATATATAGATGTCCCCTATTGTCAGGAGGTTAGACAGAATGAAGGGGAGGACTGGGTGGCCTTTGAGAGTTGATAAAGACCACTTGGACCAGATTGAAACACATTCTCCTGTTCTCAGTCTGGTGAAATAATTTCTCCCACAGTCCGTGTCGTCTCATCATGCCACCCAAAAAGCCAGAACCAAAAAAAGTAGTAGAGGAACCCAAAGCAGCACCTCCACCTCCACCCCAACCAGAACCACCAAAAGAAATATCTTTTGACCCGACCTCTGTGACTGTAAGTATCTTCAGGGATAGTATATAATGGTTAATGTTACATTTATGAGTAGTGAAGTAGCCACAGGTGCAGCTGGAATCCATTACATTCAATGTACCGTGTGTCAGGCCAGCCGACTTTTAACTCTTTAATGTTATTAACGCCAGCGAGAGCAGATGGTCCTCACAAAGTTAGTAAAACAAATACCTTAAATGACAGAGAGGTCTTGAAATTAGTATATGTTTATCAATGGGAGCTGCGTGTCTAGAAGAATGCTCATTCTGAAATAAAGTGGATATTTTTTAATGTTATATTATATTATTAACATGTTATATTATCGTATTACTTTCGATGTTAAATGTGTTAAATGTGCAAGTGTTGGGAACATAAAGATCATGGTTTGTTTTGGGGGTAAAATTTAAAACTTTAGGATTGGGATTGTAAAATTTACACTTTGATAGAACTATCCCTGCATGATTAGTGTCCACACATCAGTACAAATTGCTCAGTATCAAGAAATGGAAGAAGCTCGACAATTACATTTTATTTATTTATTAAGTATTTATAAGTAGTTTTTTTCGCTTATTAATCATTATATTAGTCGTTATATAGTTTGATATCCACTACCCACTTATCATTGAGAGGTTCAGAATAATGTCACAGAATGTGTACAAAATGTTACGGAAGTGCAAATTCTTTTTTATGGCTCTACAGCATTCAGAGTCCCTGGCGTTAGCTCTGTGCCTTACCAGAAAATTGTAAGGGCAATGTGAAATAAAATGTAACAATTCTGACTTTAGATCAGCTTTATTAAATCCATTAATAAATTCTATGAACAGTGACGGCAGTAACACAAATACAGGGCCCCTATTTATTGTCGGAAATGTCTGTATCAATTATATATGTTAGCCAGTGTTATGAATAAAATATGCGTCACTGTCATGCCACCATCGTTTTAAGGAGCGATTAACAGATGTAAGAATCGAAGTCGATCTGCTCGGTGTTTCTGCTAGAGCAGATTCTACAGGGTATATTTACTAAACAGTGAACTTGTGTAAATTGATAAATGAATGGAATAAAGAAGGCAAAAGTGTCTGTTTATAATGATTTAGAGAATATTTCTAAACTGATGTTTTTTGTCTAAATGTTGCACTTTGAGTTTTATTTCACTCTAGTTTGCTGTTTAGTGGATAAACTCCTAAATATAATACTGATGTGCTGAGCGATTCTGCCTAATGTATAGCAGTGTTATATCTGTACCTTTCAAAATACAAGCAATCACAAACGGGTGGACAAACTGTGTCTTCACACATATTTTGTTATGGAGTTCATTTTGATTTGATTTAAGACTCAGACTTGCAGGCGTTATTCCCAGTAGGGTCAGTTTTAAACGTTATGGCAAAAACAAAAGCCAAAAACGTAAAATATTTATATTAACTTCCTACTTATCCACTAAACAAGCTGTGATATTTAGGATAAATTAGCCGCACGGCGAGTGAAGCGCATCCATTTTCCAAATCAGATCTTTTGATTGTATTTGTCTCTTCATCCCAATGATGAATGTTAAGTGAAATAAGGCCGTAATATTATTTGATCTCTTTGTAGTAGAATACAGTGATCTTTCAGCAATTTGAAGCGTATTTTTGAGATTGCCAAAAATAGTAGCAGCGTACCAGCAATTGAAAAACATATCAAAACTGTCTGAATTGGCCCTTATTTTCACAGCTACATTCCTATAAAATCAGTTCTCCAATTGTCCCAACTTACATTTTAGTAAACAGATCCACATTTTACCATCAGAAAACCAATTCAAAGAAACAGACCTGGCTTCCCCCCTCCTGAAACCAGCCGGTCTGTTAGCAGAAGGTGTCACACGTTTGATAGCTTATCGTAGTGATGAGATGAGTGGAATCATAGTGTCAGTGTCAGCCTGGATTAACAGAACACTCGGAAAGGTTAAGTGATGGGGGGGTGATAACCTACTTTAAGAGCGCTAAGTATATAATGTGCAGACTTACAGCACGGTTACTCTAAAGCACCAACAAGCTTGGAAATCTATCATTGCTAAAAGCCACTACAGGCATCAGAGAGCCGCAATATTTAGAAGCAATGCCATTAACCCTGCGTAGTTTTATTGCGCTTAGGAAAATGTCATTTAAAGGGTAAATTGCACAAAAAGCATTTTGCTCATAGAACTTTTTTTCTTATCACAGATAAAAGCTATATATGTGTCCAAAGCACTCTTTACTATAGATTAAAGTGATTGCTCCTAACGTGTTTGGATAGAGTGTTATCCTATTCAATATTATTCATTAATCAAGGATCCGTAACAGCAATGCGTACAAAAAAAAGGTTTGAAATAAAAAATAATGTTAATAAATAAAACAATAATAAATATATATATATGTATATGAGATACATATATTATATCTTATATATAACGTCATGCTAAGGATATTTTGTATTAATAAATACAAATATTAATATAAAAATACACTTAGCGTAAAATTATGCACGTATATATATAATCTATATAATAACTATATATGCACTCCTGGTTAAATTCTTAATGCCCGGTGCAGGTCTGGCAAAATCATGTAGATAGTAGGAAGGACCGCACTCCAAGGTCTTTGTGATAGTTTTCAAATAAAATGTAACTTTTATTTAATTCATATAAAAGTCAACGTTTCAGCCCCCACATGGAGCTTTCATCAGGACAAGATTTTCTATATGTATATATGTAATTTTATTCTAACTGTATTTTGATATTAATATATATATATACACAAACCTGATTACTTAATCCTAAATAATAAGCAGTTGTTACAGGTAATTGACACCAGAAGGTCATAAATAATTGAATTGGAAGGCGATTGCCGGCAGCTATGACCTGTCCGTTAACACGTTACGCTGTTCTCTTTCTGACCTTGTGTTCTTTCGCTTTGTTTTTTAGTTGTGTTGTAATATTAAATGTTTGCTCTGAGGGCATTATTTTTCATTATATCTGGTATCACAGCGTGTCCTCTCGTACTCTACCAAAAGTCCCAAAGTGACAAATTCAACCGGAAAAAAACCCAGCAATAAAACCCGGACATAAAAACATTACTGCGTCAGGTTTCAGAAATATGACAAAACAAAGCAATTGATTAAAAACAATATTTTATTCAAAATAACAGTAAAAAAAACTCTGTCAGAATCATAACAGATAAAAATATGCATCGGCTAAAAAAACCCAAAATTTCTGAATTGAAATAAGTGAATACGCTAATATCCTATTAGTGATGGCTGCAGATTGGCTGAAAACTTTTCAGATACTTTCTGGTCAAAAGTAAGAACTGCTTCTATTTAGTTTTACGCTTCAACTTTAAAACATATTATATAATAATTTAAAACTGTTATAACCCACAGTGTTCCTTTAACTCCTGATAAGCAGGCAAGCCTATACTTAAAGGGACACTGTAGGCACTATAACCATTTCATCCTATTGAAGTGGTTATAATGTCTGCAGTCCCTTGGCGCAGTACCTCCATTCAGAGTTAAATCATATTCCAGCAGTTTAAAACTGGATGATGGTGCCAGGCTTTCCTTAGCTCCACCCCATTGGAGGTGCGGCCAAAGCAGAGATCACACACTTCCTTTTAGTCATACCAATTCACATCTGCAATGCGCACGGTGATAAGTTGAAAGCAGTCAGCTGACACTCTCAACCAATCGCTGCTTTCTCATTAGCCCAAACAGTACAGGCTCCTGGGGACTCATGTTTAGCATTAAAACGTAAATTTTACCAGTTAAATGTTGAATGAAAGGACAGTGCCAATGGTGAGATGAGGCAGTTATGGTGCTTTTTAGTGTTCCTTTAAGTTATCTCCATATCTGTACAGATTCCACTGACTGCCTGGTCTCAGTACTTAGAATGTTCACAGCTATTTGTCAAAGACCTAAAAAAAAAATACAGAAATGAAACTAGACGTTCAAATTCCTTAATGGTCCCCTGTCTGTCCTCCTCTCCGTCAGATCCACTTTACCATGTTAAGCCAATAATAATTCCCAGAGAATGAAATGTTCTTTAATATTATTATATATTTCATGTTAACATATGTTAGTACTTCAGTCTCTCTTTGTCTGCACCACTACATTTCATTCTGTAAGAAATAAATTCACATTCAATGCAATAAGGACAATATTTTCCCAAAGCTTTTTTTAGAAAAAGGAAAAACCTTAATTTCATCCAGAAATCCTTCAGATTCTGGCAGTTCTTACTGAGACCTTTCTTATATTGCTATTTTTCATTTTTGTTTTATAATTGGAAATATCTTGCTATTACACAGAGCTGTAAAGTCAGTCGCTGATCGTATAGTTTCTATATAAATCCCGCACCAGTCTTTTATGATATTATTTCATATTAAATCGGTTCCGAGATTAATTCTTTGGTTTTAACAATAAAACTGGAATTCCATCTATTTTTTCTCTTTTGAAACTGACATTAAAACGAAATGTATAGATTTGTTTCCAAGTTGCATTGATTTATTCATCCTGTCTGTCCTCTAAATGGTAAATCCAATATCTAAAGGTAACATTACCACAACTCCTACAATTTCAACTGGACAACAAGGAACACTTTAATTTTAGTGCTGTGAGTGCGGTTACTAATAACCTATGTAACTAAATCGTATTATTGATGTGGAGCTCTGTTATACTCTCAGACACATTACTGGGAATGTCATTGCTGTGGAGCTCTGTTATACACTCAGACACATTACTGGGAGTATTATTACGGTGGAGCTCTGTTATACACTCAGACACATTACTGGGAGTATTATTGCTGTGGAGCTCTGTTATACACTCAGACACATTACTGGGAGTGTCATTGCTGTGGAGCTCTATTTTATTCACTCAGATACACCAACAATATGGAGCTCCACAAAAGAGGGACAGGGGGATTTGTACCAAAAATAGGTACTATTCTTCCTAAACAGGGACAGCTGGGAAGTATGCATTGCTAGGAAAATATAATACAGGTTTGCGCTCATTTAAATAAAGTTTCTATCAGATTGAATTTTGAATAATTAGGGTATAATTAGGGCTTAAATGCTATACACACAATTGTGGGAAACTGGAACCCAAGTTAGTATTGTGGACTTAATTGGTTTTCATTTACTTTACTTTTAGTGAATAATACTTAAAATAATAATAATACAAAATATTTTTTTTTTTCTGCTAAAAAATGCAAATGTTCCCATTTTAGACCACGATGGATGAGATAATGGGTTCAGAGAGGGATGGCAAGCTTTCTTACTGTGTCAGTTTGAAAGATTCATTCTTCCCACATTCTTTTTGACTTTACTAGTCTACATTTTGTAACTTAGTTTTCAATTCTACAACTCAGTGTTTAATGAACAAACTCCAGAATTATTCGCTAATCAGGAAATCACAGAAATTCATTAGGAATTGCCCCTCATCACCTCTTCTTTCTCTAAGTAAAGTTAGTTTTGCTAAATTTATCTGTACAGTTCATTCAGTCAGAGTAAAAACCCTACATCGAATAACATCTCCAGAATAGGTTATTATCCAGCTTTTCCAGATTTGCAATCCCCTTGTCAATGTTCTGTGTTTTCCAGTTTAGTAAATAAAGCCGAATGTTTAGTAACAACATATAGTAAGATCACACACGTGACGTTTGTACATATCTATATCTTATCTAACCTGGCTTGATGTAGGATAGACTTTGACAGAACAGTTCTCAATAATCTAACAGAGCTATTAACAACAATGTGCAATGTCAATCAGCAGTGGCCAAGGCCAGTAAGGTATTGTCATGCATGAAAAAGGACATTCATTCTCGGGATGAGAATATAACTTTGCCTCTTTATAAGTCACTGGTAAGACCACATATTGAATATGCTGTGCGATTTTGGGCACCTGTTCTAAAGAAGGATATTATGGCACTAGAAAAAGTGCAGAGGCGGGCTACAAAATTAATAAAAGGAATGGAACATATCAGCTATCAAGAAAGGGTAACAAATTTAAACCTCTTAAGTTAAGAAAAAGTTGCCTGAGAGGGGATATGATAACATATATACATATGATATGATATGATATATACAAATATATTCGGGGCCAGTACAAACCACTGTGTGGAAATCTATTCACAAACCAGACTTTACATAGGACACAAGGTCATGCGTTTAGACTGGAAAAAAGAAGATTTCATCTAAGGCAAAGGTTTTTTTTTGCAGTAAGAACAATAAGGATGTTGAATTCTCTGCCTGAAGAAGTGGTTTTATCAGAGTCCATACAGATGTTCAAAGAGCTACTAGATGCATACTTGCAAAAACAGAATATTCAAGGATATAATCTTTCAATGTAGGGTAATAACTGCTTGATCCCAGGATAAATCTGACTGCCATTCTGGGGTCAAGAAGGATTTTTTTCCTAGTTTGTTGCGAAATTGGAAGCGCTTCAAACTGTTTTTTTTTTTGCCTTCTTTTGGATCAACAGCAAAACCTAAGGCTGAACTTGATGGACGCAAATCTCTTTTCAGCCTATGTAACTATGTAACTATGTAACTATATTCATTCAAAGTGAATTGCAAATGTAAAGTCAGAGTAGCCACACTGAAAGTATAGCTGATCGTAGAGCATTTTTGATCATTTTTTAAAATGTATTTGGAATTCTCACTTTAGTGAATGACTTTGATAGACGTATTTAAAATGATTTATAAAGGACTTTGTGCATAGACGCCATTTTAAATCTTATTCGCACGATATTGTGCACAGTTTTCTTTCTGTTCTAGTCTAGAAATCCTGTTTCCCACCATTTTTACTCCCCGATCAATCCATCTCCCGCCAGTGTTGCTTTACTGCGTCAAACGGTAGCTGGCTCTGGTATCACTAAATCAGCATCTTGTGTTTCACAATGCCATGTCCCGCTGATTGTGGGCTGGATGGAGCTTGGCATTTGTTAAACACATCTGAATAAATACATATTTCATAGAGTTGGGAAACTCCAGCATTCTGAGCTGAAACCACAAAGTACTCGGTTTACGATTCAGTGTGATTGATGCGTATAATTAAACCAGCTTTCCATACTGTTATTTGGATACTATGCGGCTGGTTTACCTGAGAACGTTACATTTTCTCTCTGCTGTTCAGACACAGTTATGCCACAATGCATTTTACTAGTTGGCGTATCTGTGTTGAATTGGCAGAAAGAAAGCTTCTGACCAGACTGGAGGAAAATAAATGATGAGATGCATTTGGCAGCTTGAAGATCCATCATTGTGATTGGATTGATCAGCTAGGCTGGCCTTAAATTTGAAATTCACTTAATACGGTGCGTCTATATTATATCACATTATATCACAAAATAATGGGCAACGAAGGGTCAACCTGCTAAAGGTAAAAAATACAAAAAAAAAAAAAACCCAGAGAAATTAGAGACTTACAGAAATATCCGATGGTCCTTTATTATTATGGAGACGGATTCATTTATGCTTTTGTTTGAATGAAGTGGGTGAAAGATAAGGAAATCCTATGCCCTTTAGTGATGAGACGTGGATCATATTGAAACTGTCTGCCAACTAATTGCCCATTCCACACTTATTGTGCTAAAAGTGACTCTAAATGCGTTTAAAGCACTCACACCCTCTGTGTAATTGACTTCCTTCGCTCAGCTCTGATTAAATCTCAATTTTAGCTCCAGCTGGACCCAACGTCGTTCAATATCCTCTTATATTAAATAAGTAATGAGGGCTCTTGATTTTTCTTTCAACGTTTATATTTGTAGAAAAGGATGATGGCACTATACGTGATTGCGATCTTTCACTTTGTTCCAATCTTCAATATACTCTTCATATTTGCAACAAAATGGGAGTGAGCTCAGAAAGCAGAAGATTTAAAAAGGATGTTTTAAACACTGGGCCAGATATTGTAGAAATTATCTACAGCAAGCACGTCAAACTCAAAGGTTAACACGGGCCAAAAAAACAAGGTTTACGTTTATGTGGGCACCAAAAAAACAAAAACTTCAGTTTCCATAGTAACGTAGGTTTATTTAGAAAAGTACAGTGTAAAAAAATTATGGATGTCCTCACGCTCGTAGGACTTTAAAGAAAACAAAAGAGCAAATTTATTTTAAGGAGACGGCATTTGCATATAACTAATGTTTAAGTCCAACTACCTTGACATATTAAGAAATGTTTGGTAATGGAACTGACATGGTGAATGTGTGCTGTTGCACAGCTGTAAAAAACAAATGACGTTATCTTGTTTATTTCGAAGTCCTATGAGTGTGTTCTTCACTTTGGCTGAGATCATCAAACTTGATGATCTCAGCCAATCCAATGCTTTCCCATAGGAAAGCATTGGGAGGCTATTGTACATGTGTGGCAAAAAGCTGCGCGGCCAATCAGAATCTCCGTGGGGAGGGTTCAACGCCTCCATGCAGACCCAATCTAATACACTACCCCCTGCCCCAAATTTAACACACTGCCCCCCTCCCACCACTCTAATACACAGGCCCACTCCCTGCCCCAATTTAATACACAGGTCCCCTCCCTCCCTCAAATTAATACCCAGCCCTCCCTCCCCCAATTTAATATACTGGCACCCTCCCTCCCCAAAATTAATACAGTGCAACCTTCCTCCCTTAAATTAATACACTGCCCACTCACTCCCCCAAAGTAATATACTGCCCCCCCTCCCTTAAATTAATATACTGCCCCCCCATTAAATTAATACGCTGCCCCCCCATCAATTTAACACACTACACAGGAAGGTCCCCCAAGCCCCTCTTCTTCTACCTTAAGATAAGCCGCCCGTCCTCCAGTTGCAGCTCTGCTCAATCAGGCCAGACACTCCTCTGACACTGCGAGCAGGAGGTAAGGGGAATGGCTGGCCTGCTCTGCAGACAGACAGACACTCTACCCTCTTGTGGCCGTGGGAGGTAAGGCAAGAATCACACATGAAATACCTTTCATGTCTTGCGGCTGGTCGAAGCCATAGCATAAAGCGTCCCCAGGTCACGCAGGCCGCAACTTTGACATGCTTGATATACAGAAATACCCACTCACTGCCCTCTGTCACTGCTCACTCATGCTGTGGGACAGAGTGAGAGTCATTAATTGACATAATGGAGTAAAATAAGGAGACACAGACACAGACTGACATAGAAATAGATAACCATGGAAAGAAATATGATACGACGATAAGATGGAAAAATAACAAGAAGAGAGGGAGAGAGAAAAATTGCTAAAGTATAATATCATTATTATTGCATTGTTTCCCTGTCATTGTGTCATTGTATCTCTGTCATTGTTTCTGTGTCTCTCTGTCATTGTGTCAGTGTTTCTCTGTCATTGTGTCAGTGTATCTCTGTCATTGTGTTATTGTTTCTGTGTCTCTCTGTCATTGTGTCAGTGTTTCTCTGTCATTGTGTCAGTGTATCTCTGTCATTTTGTCACTCTCTCTCTGTATCTCTGTCATTGTGTCATTGTTTCTGTGTCTCTCTGTCATTGTGTTAGTGTTTCTCTGTCATTCTGTCAGTGTATCTCTGTCATTGTGTTATTGCTTCTGTGTCTCTCTGTCATTGTGTCAATGTTTCTCTGTCATTGTGTTAGTGTATCTCTGTCATTTTGTCACTCTCTCTGTATCTCTGTTATTGTGTCATTTTATCTCTGTTATTGTTTCATTGTATCTTTGTTTCTCTGCATTGTGCAATTGTATCTCTGTTATTGTGACATTGTCTCTCTGTCTCTCTGTGGTTCTGTCTTTCATTATTGTTTTAGATCTCTATCTGTGTAGTTTTTACATCGTATCCACGTGTTGCTGTGTTTTTTCTGTGTGACCACGGTGTCATTCTAGCTTTGTCCTCATTTCTATCTCTACGAGACCGAGTTACAAATCCAGGCAGATACTGAGATAAACTGGAGAGTGAGACTCGGACACAGATAGAATGAAAGAAAGCAGGCTAACCAGGGGAGAGAGAGATAACATGGAAAATAGGCTCAACAAGGGAGAATATGGGGTGAAGAACTCAATAGCAGCTATGATTAAATGTGTAGATATTAGACTCTCCATAGCAATGAGACGTTATCATCGAGATTCTCCCCAAATCCTGAACAGTTTGCAGACTGTAATCCCAGCTAGTTTACTGTTTCAGTTTTTATTTACATAATGGAGGTGAAATAAAATGCTCATTCACTTACTTGCAGAGATCTAGCAGAATATCGTTTTGGAGATTAATCTGGGGTGCGATTGAAGCCTCTCGAGTGTTGAACTCATTAGATGAATTTCATTTCTTTCATAGAAAGGCAGCTCCTCGTGCACCATCTCTCACGCACCGTAAATCATTTAGTAGGAATTGTTTCACTTTTGTAAACTCAGAATAAGACTGAAGAATGCAGAACAAATCCCACTTTGGGGATTGGTGAAATAATACGTCTTAAAACCCATTGCTGTTCCATTATTATTATTATTATTATTATTATTATTTATTTTGAATATCCCCTCTCTTCACACACATCTTATGTTATATTTGCATTATAGTTTCTTTAATGGTTTCCCCAGAAATATCTTGTGAATAGTTTTTGGTTTATTTTGAATATTTAAAAAAGTTTGTTGGTTTGTGAGATACATTCGATAGCTGCTGATGATGTACGCTGGGAAACTCAGACCAGGTATTCCAGTGATACATAAAGCCAATGTTGTCACAGTAAACCCTCTAGCCACCTGCATAACCTACATCATGGGTTGGAAACCTTTGGAACTCCACATATTATGGACTACATCTCCCGCAATGTTATTATGGCAAAGCATTAGCAGAAATGTAGCCCACAAAACCTGGAGTCAGTGGCGTACATACCAGGGTCGCAGGGGTCGCGGCTGCGACCGGGCCCGGCCCACCAGGGGGCCCGGCCGCCCTGCGACCCAGGTATGTACCCACAGGGCCAGCCTCTTCTGCTGGGGGGCCCAGGAGCCGGCCACCTCCGGGCCCCCCGAGGCTGGCCCTGCTGTCACCCGGCTGGCTGGCGGGCGCGCGAGGGAGCACTGTCCCCTGGGTTCTCCCTCTTCAGCTCCCTCGCGCACCGCACTGAAACCGGAGCCAGAAGATGACGTCATCTTCCGGCTCCGGCATCAGTACGCGGCGCGCGAGGGAGCTGAAGAGGGAGCACCCAGGGGACAGTGCTCCCTCGCGCGCCCGCCAGCCAGCCGGGTGACAGCCTGGCCAGCAACACCACTGGACCCCAGGGAATCCCCCCAGCTCTCCCTCAGGTAAGGAGGCTGGGGGGATTAAATAAAAAAAAAAAATGTTTGAGTGTGTTAGTGTTAGTGAGTGTGTGTGTTAGTGAGTGTGTTAGTGTTAGTGAGTGTGTGTGTTAGTGAGTGTGTTAGTGTTAGTGAGTGTGTGTGTTAGTGTTAGTGAGTGTGTGTGTTAGTGAGTGTGTGTGTTAGTGAGTGTGTGTGTTAGTGAGTGTGCTAGTGAGTGAGTGTGTTAGTGAGTGTGTGTGTTAGTGAGTGTGTTAGTGTTAGTGAGTGTGTGTGTTAGTGAGTGTGTGTGTGTGTTAGTGTTAGTGAGTGTGTGTGTTAGTGAGTGTGTGTGTTAGTGAGTGTGTGTGTTAGTGAGTGTGTGTGTTAGTGAGTGTGTGTGTTAGTGAGTGTGTTAGTGTTAGTGAGTGTGTGTGTTAGTGAGTGTGTTAGTGTTAGTGAGTGTGTGTGTTAGTGAGTGTGTTAGTGTTAGTGAGTGTGTGTGTTAGTGTTAGAGTGTGTGTTAGTGTGGGTGTTAGTGTTAGAGTGTGTGTGTTAGTGTGTGTGTCTGTTACTGAGTATGTTTGTGTGCGTCTGTCACTGAGTGTGTGTCTGTCAGTAAATGTGTGCGTCTGTTCATGAGAGTGTGTGTGTGTCTTAAGCACTTACCTTTCTCCAGCGCCGGACTCCCTTAACGCTGGGGATCTCTCCGTCCCCATCCGCCTCTCAGCTCCGAATGCACATGCGTGGCAAGAGCCACGCGCGCATTCAAACCGCCCATAGGAAAACATTACTCAATGCTTTCCTATGGACGTTCAGCGTCTTCTCACTGTGATTTTCACAGTGAGAATCGCAGAAAATCCTCTAGCGGCTGTCAATGAGACAGCCACTAGAGGCTGGATTAACCCTCAGTGAAACATAGCAGTTTCTCTGAAACTGCTATGTTTTCAGCTGCAGGGTTAAAACTAGAGAGACCTGGCACCCAGACCACTTAATTGAGCTGATGTGATCTGGGTGTCTGTAGTGGTCCTTTAAGTGTATGTGTTTATGCATGCACTGGCATACATACCGCGGTCGCACGGGTCGCAGCCCTGCGACCAGGTGCCCGCCGCCATGTGTTGCGGCCCCAGCCTGCGCAGAGTAAGCACTCGCGCGGGGGGAGGGGGGGGCCCCGGATCAGTTTTCACACCGGGGCCCCATGGGTTGTGTGTACGCCACTGCCTGGAGTGCTGGAGGTTTCCTTCCACTGACCTACTTCAACCAGCTGAAAAAAATGCCACGTGATATATAGAAGCTAGTAGTACAGTACAACATATAACCACTGGTGGCACAGTACAACATATAACCACTGGTGGCACAGTACAACTTATAGCCACTGGTGGCATAGTACATTATATAGACACTGGTGGCACAGTATATCATATGACCACTTGTGGCACAGTACATTATATAGACACTGGTGGATAGTACATTATATAGACACTGGTGGCACAGTACATTTTATATACAGTGGGGGCACAGTATATCATATAGACACTGATGGCACAATATGTTATATAGACACTGGTGGCACAGTGTATCATTTAACCACTGGGAGCACAGTACATTATATAGACACTGGGGGCACAGTGCATTATATAAACACTGGTGGCACAGTACATCATATAACCACTGGTGGTACAGTACATTATACAGACACTGATGGCACAGTATAACTTATAGACACGGGTGGCACAGTACATTATATAGACACTGGTGGCACAGTATATTATATAGACACTGGTGGCACAGTACATTATATAGACACTGATGGTACAGTACAACATAAAGACACTGGTGGCACAGTATATTATATAGACACTGGTGGCACAGTACATTATATAGACACTGGTGGTAGAGTACAACATAAAGACATTGGTGGTACAGTACATCATATAGCCACTGGTGGTACGGTACACTGGTGGTACAGTACAACATAAAGACACTGGTGGCACAGTATATTATATAGACACTGGGGGCACAGTGCATTATATAAACACTGGTGGCACAGTACATCATATAACCACTGGTGGTACAGTACATTAAACAGAGACTGATGGCACAGTACAACTTATAGACATGGGTGGCACAGTACATTATATAGACACTGGTGGCACAGTATATTATATAGACACTGGTGGCACAGTACATTATATAGACACTGGTGGCACAGTATATTATATAGACACTGGTGGCACAGTACATTATATAGACACTGGTGGTAGAGTACAACATAAATACATTGGTGGTACAGTACATCATATAGCCACTGGTGGCACAGTATACATTATATAGACACTGGTGGTACAGTACAATCTTGACCCTAACTCCCAATCTTGACCCTAACTCCCCATCCAACTATCGTCCTATCTCGCTACTGCCTTTTGCATCCAAGATCCTTGAAAGAATTGTGTATGCGAGATTGACAGACTTCCTCGAATCAAACTCTCTGCTAGACCCGCTTCAGTCTGGTTTTCACGCTAAGCACTCTGTGGAAACGGCACTGACCAAAGTATCCAATGATCTACTCGCTGCAAAATCTCGTGGTCACTACTCTATCCTAATTCTCCTTGACCTGTCTGTGGCTTTTGACACTGTTGATCATCAACAGCTTCTTCTCATCCTTAGCAATATCGGTCTACAAGATATTGCTCTCTCCTGGTGCTCCTCCTACCTCTCCCAGCGCTCTTTCAGTGTTTCTTTCTCTGGCTCTGCTTCTTCTCCCCAACTCCTCTCTGTTGGTGTCCCTCAAGGTTCAGTCCTTGGTCCCCTACTGTTCTCCATCTATACTGCCTCCCTTGGTAAACTCATTAGCTCCTTTGGCTTCCAATATCATTTCTATGCAGATGACACGCAAATCTACCTGTCCTCTCCTGATCGCTCCCCATCCCTCTTGACTAGTGTCTCTGACTGCCTCTCTGCTGTTTCTAACTGGATGGCTGCCCACTTCCTTAAACTAAACTTGACCAAAACTGAAATTCTGGTCTTTCCTCCCTCAAGTGTTGTTACTCCTGTGTCTGTCTCCCTCCAAGTCAATGGTGCGACCATCAGCTCCACAACGCAGGCTTGTTGCCTAGGTGTTCTCTTTGACTCCGACCTCTCCTTCAAGCCTCATGTTCACTCTATCGCCAAATCCTGTCATTTCCATCTCAAAAACATTGCGCGCATCCGCCCCTACTTAACGCCAGATGCGACTAAGGTGTTGGTCCATACCACTGTACTTTCTCACCTTGACTACTGTAATCCGCTTCTCAGTGGTCTTACGTGCTCCCAACTTGCGCCGTTACAGTCCATAATGAATGCGGCGGCGAGGCTCATCTTCCTGTCCGCCCGCACCTCCCATGCCTCACCCTTCTGTCAGTCCCTACATTGGCTTCCTATAAAATATAGAGCTCAATTTAAAATTCTGGTTCCTGCTTTTCAATGTCTACATAATGCTGCTCCCACCTATCTATCCTCCCTTATACACAAGTATGTCCCGTCTAGGCCCTTACGATCTGCTGAAGACTTACGTCTATCTTCTGTTCGTACTCCCACCTCTGATGCTCGCCTTCAAGACTTCTCGAGGGCTGCACCATTCCTGTAGAACTCGCTTCCCTCCTCTGTTAGATACTCATCCAGTCTCCACTCCTTCAAAAAAATCATTAAAAACCCACTTCTTCATAAAAGCGTATCAATTAAACTCTTAATAGCTCCCAACTGATTCCTCTTCTGCAACTGTCACTAGTCTAATACTATCCTTACCTTTTGTGTCATTGTACCCCACTCCCTCTAGCATGTAAGCTCATTGAGCAGGGCCCTCAACCCCTCTGTTCCTGTGTGTCCAACTTGTCTGGTTACAACTACATGTCTGTTCGTCCACCCATTGTAAAGCGCTGCGGAATTTGACCGCGCTCTATAAATAATATAATAATATTAATAATAATACTACATAAAGACACTGGTGGCACAGTATATTATATAGACACTGATGGCACAGTATATTATATAGACACTGGTGGCACAGTACATTATATAGACACTGGTGGTACAGTACATCATATAGCCACTGGTGGTACGGTACATTATATAGACACTGGTGGTAGAGTACAACATAAAGACCTTGGTGGTACAGTATATTATATAGACACTGGTGGCACAGACCATTATATAGCCACTGGTGGTACGGTACGTTATATAGACACTGGTGGTAGAGTACAACATAAAGACATTGGTGGTACAGTATATTATATAGACACTGGTGACACCGTACATTATATAGACACTGGTGGTACGGTATATTATATAGACACTTAGTGGGATGGTAAACCAAGAAATTAAAAATAAGAAAAGGGCATTTAAAGCATTCAAATCTGACAAATCAGAGGCATTCTATATAAGACCTTAGTAAATTAATAATGAATGCAAAGAGGTGTTTTAATTGGCTAAACTAGAAAATGAGAAAGTGAGGGCAAAATCAATAACCCCAAAAATGTTGAAGTACATAAATACTAAAACAAAACAGAACTTTAAGTGTAGGTACACTGAAAACAGAGATGAGCGTGTTAGTTAATGAAGACCAGGAAAAGGCAGAAATTTAAATTAACATTGTTTCCTCAGTATTTATTAAGGAAGAACTTATGTCAAGAGGTATGCAAATGATCTTTCAGGATTGGAGATAACCAAATGTGGTTCCTATAATCAATAAAGGCTTCAAAATCTTTGCTTTGAAATTATAGACCTACGAGCTTACATAGAAACATAGAATGTGACGGCAGATAGGAGTCATTCGGCCCATCTAGTCTGCCCAATTTTCTAAATACTGTCATTAGTCTCTGGCCTTATCTGATAGTTAGGATAACCTTATGCCTATCCCACGCATGCTTAAACTCCTTTACTGTGTTAACCTCTACCACTTCAGCTGGAAGGCTATTCCACACATCCACTACCCTCTCAGTAAAGTAATACTTCCTGATATTATTTTTAAATCTTTGTCCCTCTAATTTAAGACTATGTCCTCTTGTTGTGGTAGTTTTTCTTCTTTTAAATATTCTCCTCCTTTACTGTGTTGATTCCCTTAATGTATTTAAATGTTTCTATCATATCCCCCGTCTTGTCTTTCCTCCAAGCTATACATGCTAAGATCCTTTAACCTTTCCTGATAAGTTTTATCCTGCAATCCATGAACCAGTTAAGTAGCCCTTCTCTGAACTCTCTCTAAAGTATCTATATCCTTCTGGAGATACGGTCTCCAGTACTGCGTATAATACTCCAAGTGAGGTCTCACCAGTCTTCTGTACAATGGCATGAGCACTTCCCTCTATTTACTGCTAATACCTCTCCCTATACAACCAAGCATTCTGCTAGCATTTCCTGCTGCTCTATTACATTGGCTGCCTACCTTTAAGCTATCAGAAATAATCACCCCTAAATCCCTTTCCTCAGATTTTGAGGTTAAGACTCTATCAAATATTCTGTACTCTATCCTTGGGTTTTTACGTCCAAGATGCATTATCTTGCACTTATCCACATTAAATGTCAGTTGCCACAACTCTGACCATTTCTTTAGTTTACCTAAATCATTAGCCATTTGGCTTATCCCTCTTGGAGCATCAACCCTGTTACATATCTTAGTATTATCCGCAAAAAGACACACCTTACCATCAAGACCTTCTGCAATATCACTAATAAAAATATTAAAGAGAATGGGTCCAAGTACAGATCCCTGAGGTACCCCACTGGTAACAAGACCTTTCTTCGAATATACTCCATTGACTACAACCATCCGTTGCCTGTCATTCAGCCATTGCATAACCCATTCAACAATCTTGGAATTGTTGCAGTTTATTGCTAAGTAGAGATGTCCCGAACAGTTCGCCAGGAACTGTTCGCCGACGAACATAGCTTGTTCGCGGTTGCCACGGCGGGCGAACATATGCAATATTCGGTCCGCCCCCTATGTTCGCTGGCGAATAGTTCCCGGCGAACTGTTCGGGACATCTCTATTGCTAAGCCTTCTATGTGCAACAGTGTCAAAAGCCTTACTGAAATCTAGGTAAGCTTAACTTCTGTGGCTGCAAAAGTATTCAAAAGGTTATTAAGGGATAGGTTTTAGGAATTCATTGGAGAGAACATTATTATAAGCAAAAAGCAGTATGGTTTTATGAAATTATAGGACTTAAATATAGGACTTTAAGGGACACTATTGGCACCCAGATCACTTCAGCTTATTGAAGTGGTCTGGATGCACTGCCCCAGGTCCTTTAACCCTGCAACGCTAATGGGTTAACTCCACCTCTAGTGGCTGTCTACCAGACACAAGTTTATTTTCCTGGCACTATAGTTTCCCTTTAAATCACCTCGCCTGGCTTTAACTGACACTGCCTGCATGAAAAAAAAAAGTTTTATTTGAAATCAGATAATAACTTATTTTTTGTGACGGTACTTACCTTATCTGGGGGCCAGCCGGAGTCCGGAGCAGATTCCACACGAGCCGCAAAGAGCGGTCACACGGCCCGCCTGGCACTAGGAGCATGGCTCGCGTCACGACGCGGGCCTATTAATTGTAAGTTAATAATATTTAAACTTCCCTAGCCCTATCCACTTTGCCCTTTAGTGTGTTCCTTGATCTCTTGTGTTTATTCTGGTATTGACCCTGCTTTGTATCTGACTCTGAATTTATCTTTAACCCTTTCTTGTCTTGTTTGCCTGTCTGATTTATCACCGTGTACCTGACTCTGGCTGGTTCTTGAAGAACTGTCCACAAATTTGTAATGGGAACACCTCTCTTCCCAGGTTTACTCTGTATGCAAGCATGTCAGGTCATCAAACCTATGGAGTTACAGTGGCAAGGACACAGTACTGCAATCCCAACCCCTCCCCCCCCCCCCCCCCCCCCGTGACCCCTCCACCTCTCCTATTTAAAACTGTTCTTCTATGACGTTAAAAAAGCACAATTATTAGAAACATAATAGAGTAACAAAGACTTTTATACTGGTATTCTTGTCAAGTCACATTTATTTAAGGAATATAAAAATGATTACAAATTGTAAGACTGGAAAAAATGACAAATATTTTGCAGAGAATAATAAGCAGGGCATGGTGTTTCCAATTAGACGGTGAGACGTTTTTCCCTTTTTATGAGTAATTTGAGATTGTTTTACAATGAATAATTTAGAAGGATGTGGGATCATGTTTATGTGTGCTCTTGAACATAAAATGTCTGCTCCAGACTGACTCATAAAGAGAAAATATGTTATTACACCACAACGCAGGGTATGTTCGAGGTGAACAAGCTTTATTATATTTATGTATTGTGCTATTTGGGTCAGGATGGGGAAGTACCTGCTCCTCTAAATAAACTGAGATTTATAGTGAGGATAAATCAATTCCAAGCTCAGGATATCTGTGGTGAAACAGAAAAATACACCTGTTAGCGTTATACAAATAAATTATACATACACTGTATACCTACTGCACTTACTGTACCTCCCTCTACTGTAATGTAACCTGCAAAGTGCTGAGTACACCTGTTAGCGCTATATAAATAAAATATACATACACTGTATACCTACTACACTTACTGTACCTACCTCTACTGTAATGTAACCTGTAAAGTGCTGAGTACACCTGTTAGTGCTATATAAATAAAATATACATACACTGTATACCTACTGCACTTACTGTACCTCCCTCTACTGTAATGTAACCTGTAAAGAGCTGAGTACACCTGTTAGCGCTATATAAATATAATATACATGCACTGTATACCTACTGCACTTACTGTACCTCCCTCTACTGTAATGTAACCTGTAAAGAGCTGAGTACACCTGTTAGCGCTATATAAATATAATATACATGCACTGTATACCTACTGCACTTACTGTACCTCCCTCTACTGTAATGTAACCTGTAAAGTGCTGAGTTCACCTGTTAGTACTATATAAATAAAATATACATACACTGTCTACCTTCTGCACTTACTGTACCTCCCTCTACTGTAATGTAACCTGTAAAGTGCTGAGTACACCTGTTAGCACCATATAAATATAATATACACACACTGTATACCTACTGCACTTACTGTACCTCCCTCTACTGTAATTTAACCTGTAAAGTGCTGAGTTCACCTGTTAGCGCTATATAAATAAAATATACATACACTGTATACCTACTGCACTTACTGTACCTCCCTCTACTGTAATGTAACCTGTAAAGTGCTGAGTACACCTGTTAGTGCTATATAAATACAATATACATACACTGTATACCCACTGCACTTACTGTACCATCCTCTACTGTAATGTAACCTGTAAAGTGCTGAGTACACCTGTTAGCGCTATATAAATAAAATATACATACACTCCTCTACCTACAGCACTTACGGTACCTCCCTCTACTGTAATGTAACCTGTAAAGAGCTGAGTACACCTGTTAGAGCTATATACATATAATATACATACACTGTATACCTACTGCACTTACTGTACCTCCCTCTACTGTAATGTAACCTGTAAAGAGCTGAGTACACCTGTTAGCGCTATATACATATAATATACATACACTGTATACCTACTGCACTTACTGTACCTCCCTCTACTGTAATGTAACCTGTAAAGTGCTGAGTACACCTGTTAGCGCTATATAAATATAATATACATACACTGTATACCTACTGCACTTACTGTACCTCCCTCTACTGTAATGTAACCTGTAAAGTGCTGAGTACACCTGTTAGCGCTATATAAATAAAATGTACACACACTGTATACCTACTGCACTTACTGTACCTTCCTCTACTGTAATGTAACCTATAAAGTGCTGCGTACACCTGTTAGCGCTATATAAATATAATATACATACACTGTATACCTACTGCACTTACTGTACCTCCCTCTACTGTAATGTAACCTACAAAGTGCTGAGTACACCTGTTAGTGCTATATAAATAAAATATACATACACTGTATACCAACTGCACTTACTGTACCTCCCTCTACTGTAATGAAACCTGCAAAGAGCTGAGTACACATGTTAGCGCTATATACATATAATATACATACACTGTATACATACTGCACTTACTGTACGTTCCTCTACTGTAATGTAACCTGTAAAGTGCTGAGTACACCTGTTAGCGCTATATAAATAAAATATACATACACTGTATACCAACTGCACTTACTGTACCTCCCTCTACTGTAATGTAACCTGCAAAGTGCTGAGTACACCTGTTAGCGCTATATAAATATACATACACTGTTTACCTACTGCACTTACTGTACCTCCCTCTACTGTAATGTAACCTGTAAAGTGCTGAGTACACCTGTTAGCACCATATAAATATAATATACACACACTGTATACCTACTGCACTCACTGTACCTCCCTCTACTGTAATTTAACCTGTAAAGTGCTGAGTTCACCTGTTAGCGCTATATAAATAAAATATACATACACTGTATACCTACTGCACTTACTGTACCTCCCTCTACTGTAATGTAACCTGTAAAGTGCTGAGTACACCTGTTAGTGCTATATAAATACAATATACATACACTGTATACCCACTGCACTTACTGTACCATCCTCTACTGTAATGTAACCTGTAAAGTGCTGAGTACACCTGTTAGCGCTATATAAATAAAATATACATACACTCCTCTACCTACAGCACTTACTGTACCACCCTCTACTGTAATGTAACCTGTAAAGAGCTGAGTACACCTGTTAGCGCTATATACATATAATATACATACACTGTATACCTACTGCACTTACTGTACCTCCCTCTACTGTAATGTAACCTGTAAAGAGCTGAGTACACCTGTTAGCGCTATATACATATAATATACATACACTGTATACCTACTGCACTTACTGTACCTCCCTCTACTGTAATGTAACCTGTAAAGTGCTGAGTACACCTGTTAGCGCTATATAAATATAATATACATACACTGTATACCTACTGCACTTACTGTACCTCCCTCTACTGTAATGTAACCTGTAAAGTGCTGAGTACACCTGTTAGCGCTATATAAATAAAATGTACACACACTGTATACCTACTGCACTTACTGTACCTTCCTCTACTGTAATGTAACCTATAAAGTGCTGCGTACACCTGTTAGCGCTATATAAATATAATATACATACACTGTATACCTACTGCACTTACTGTACCTCCCTCTACTGTAATGTAACCTGTAAAGTGCTGAATACACCTGTTAGTGCTATATAAATAAAATATACATACACTGTATACCAACTGCACTTACTGTACCTCCCTCTACTGTAATGTAACCTGCAAAGAGCTGAGTACACATGTTAGCGCTATATACATATAATATACATACACTGTATACCTACTGCACTTACTGTACGTTCCTCTACTGTAATGTAACCTGTAAAGTGCTGAGTACACCTGTTAGCGCTATATAAATAAAATATACATACACTGTATACCAACTGCACTTACTGTACCTCCCTCTACTGTAATGTAACCTGCAAAGTGCTGAGTACACCTGTTAGCGCTATATAAATATACATACACTGTTTACCTACTGCACTTACTGTACCTCCCTCTACTGTAATGTAACCTGCAAAGTGCTGAGTACACCTGTTAGCGCTATATAAATATACATACACTGTTTACCTACTGCACTTACTGTACCTCACTCTACTGTAATGTAACCTGTAAAGTGCTGAGTACACCTTTTAGCGCTATATACATATAATATACATACACTGTATACCTACTGCACTTACTGTACCTCCCTCTACTGTAATGTAACCTGTAAAGTGCTGAGTACACCTGTTAGCGCTATATAAATATAATATACATACACTGTATACCTACTGCACTTACTGTACCTCCCTCTACTGTAATGAAACCTGTAATGTGCTGAGTACACCTGTTAGCGCTATATAAATAAAATATACACACACTGTATACCTACTGCACTTACTGTACCTTCCTCTACTGTAATGTAACCTGTAAAGTGCTGAGTACACCTGTTAGTGCCATATAAATAAAATATACATACACTGTATACCAACTGCACTTACTGTACCTCCCTCTACTGTAATATAACCTGCAAAGTGCTGAGTACACCTGTTAGCGCTATATACATATAATATACATACACTGTATACCTACTGCACTTACTGTACCTTCCTCTACTGTAATGTAACCTGTAAAGTGCTGAGTACACCTGTTAGTGCTATATAAATAAAATATACATACACTGTATACCAACTGCACTTACTGTACCTCCCTCTACTGTAATATAACCTGCAAAGTGCTGAGTACACCTGTTAGCGCTATATACATATAATATACATACACTGTATACCTACTGCACTTACTGTACCTTCCTCTACTGTAATGTAACCTGTAAAGTGCTGAGTACACCTGTTAGCGCTATATACATATAATATACATACACTGCATACCTACTGCACTTACTGTACCTCCCTCTACTGTAATGTAACCTGTAAAGTGCTGAGTGCACCTGTTAGCACTATATAAATAAAATATACATACATTGTATACCTACTGCACTTACTGTACCTCCCTCTACTGTAATATAACCTGTAAAGTGCTGAGTACACCTGTTAGTGATATATAAATAAAATATACACCCACTGTATACCTACTGCAATTACTGTACCCCCTTCTACTGTAAAGTAACCTGTAAAGTGCTATATAAATATAATATACACACACTGTATACCTACTGCACTTACTGTACCCCCTTCTACTGTAATGTAACCTGTAAAGTGCTGAGTACACATGTTAGTGCTATATTAATAAAATATACATACACTGTATACCAACTGCACTTACTGTACCTCCCTCTACTGTAATGTAACCTGTAAAGTGCTGAGTACACCTGTTAGCGCTATATAAATAAAATATACATACACTGTATACCTACTGCACTTAATCTACCTCCCTCTACTGTAATGTAACCTGTAAAGTGCTGAGTACACCTGTTAGCACTATATAAATATCATATATATATACACTGTATACCTACTGCACTTACTGTACCTCCCTCTACTGTAATGTAACCTGTAAAGTGCTGAGTACACATGTTAGCGCTATATAAATAAAATATACATACACTGTATACCTACTGCACTTACTGTACCTCCCTCTTCTGTAATGTAACCTGTAAAGTGCTGAGTACACCTGTTAGCGCTACATAAATATAACATACATACACTGTATACCTACTGCACTTACTGTACCTCCCTCTACTGTAATGTAACCTGTAAAGTGCTGAGTACACCTGTTAGCGCTATATAAATATAATATACATACACTGTATACCTACTGCACTTACTGTACCTCCCTCTACTGTAATGTAACCTGTAAAGTGCTGAGTACACCTGTTAGCGCTATATAAATAAAATATACACACACTGTATACCTACTGCACTTACTGTACCTTCCTCTACTGTAATGTAACCTGTAAAGTGCTGAGTACACCTGTTAGTGCTATATAAATAAAATATACATACACTGTATAACAACTGCACTTACTGTACCTCCCTCTACTGTAATATAACCTGCAAAGAGCTGAGTACACCTGTTAGCGCTATATACATATAATATACATACACTGTATACCTACTGCACTTACTGTACCTCCCTCTAGTGTAATGTAACCTGTAAAGTGCTGAGTACACCTGTTAGCGCTATATAAATATAATATACATACACTGTATACCTACTGCACTTACTGTACCTCCCTCTACTGTAATGTAACCTGTAAAGAGCTGAGTACACCTGTTAGCGCTATATACATATAATATACATACACTGTATACCTACTGCACTTACTGTACCTCCCTCTACTGTAATGTAACCTGTAAAGTGCTGAGTACACCTGTTAGCGCTATATAAATATAATATACATACACTGTATACCTACTGCACTTACTGTACCTCCCTCTACTGTAATGTAACCTGTAAAGTGCTGAGTACACCTGTTAGCGCTATATAAATAAAATGTACACACACTGTATACCTACTGCACTTACTGTACCTTCCTCTACTGTAATGTAACCTATAAAGTGCTGCGTACACCTGTTAGCGCTATATAAATATAATATACATACACTGTATACCTACAGCACTTACTGTACCTCCCTCTACTGTAATGTAACCTGTAAAGTGCTGAGTACACCTGTTAGTGCTATATAAATAAAATATACATACACTGTATACCAACTGCACTTACTGTACCTCCCTCTACTGTAATGTAACCTGCAAAGAGCTGAGTACACATGTTAGCGCTATATACATATAATATACATACACTATATACCTACTGCACTTACTGTACCTTCCTCTACTGTAATGTAACCTGTAAAGTGCTGAGTACACCTGTTAGCGCTATATAAATAAAATATACATACACTGTATACCAACTGCACTTACTGTACCTCCCTCTACTGTAATGTAACCTGCAAAGTGCTGAGTACACCTGTTAGCGCTATATAAATATACATACACTGTTTACCTACTGCACTTACTGTACCTCCCTCTACTGTAATGTAACCTGCAAAGTGCTGAGTACACCTGTTAGCGCTATATAAATATACATACACTGTTTACCTACTGCACTTACTGTACCTCCCTCTACTGTAATGTAACCTGTAAAGTGCTGAGTACACCTGTTAGCACTATATAAATATAATATACATACACTGTATACCTACTGCACTTACTGTACCTCCCTCTAGTGTAATGTAACCTGTAAAGTGCTGAGTACACCTGTTAGCGCTATATAAATATAATATACATACACTGTATACCTACTGCACTTACTGTACCTCCCTCTACTGTAATGTAACCTGTAAAGTGCTGAGTGCACCTGTTAGCGCTATATAAATAAAATATACATACATTGTATACCTACTGCACTTACTGTACCTCCCTCTACTGTAATATAACCTGTAAAGTGCTGAGTACACCTGTTAGTGATATATAAATAAAATATACACACACTGTATACCTACTGCACTTACTGTTCCCCCTTCTACTGGTGCTGAGTACACCTGTTAGCGCTATATAAATAAAATATACATACACTGTATACCAACTGCACTTACTGTACCTACTACAGGTACTCTACTGTAATGTAACCTGTAAAGTGCTGAGTACACCTGTTAGCACTATATAAATATCATATATATACACTGTATACCTACTGCACTTACTGTACCTCCCTCTACTGTAATGTAACCTGTAAAGTGCTGAGTACACATGTTAGCGCTATATAAATAAAATATACATACACTGTATACCTACTGCACTTACTGTACCTCCCTCTTCTGTAATGTAACCTTTAAAGTGCTGAGTACACCTGTTAGCGCTACATAAATATAACATACATACACTGTATACCTACTGCACTTACTGTACCTCCCTCTACTGTAATGTAACCTGTAAAGTGCTGAGTACACCTGTTAGCGCTATATAAATAAAATATACATACACTGTATACCTACTGCACTTACTGTACCTCCCTCTACTGTAATGTAACCTGCAAAGTGCTGAGTACACATGTTACCGCTATATAAATAAAATATACATACACTGTATACCTACTGCACTTACTGTACCTCCCTCTTCTGTAATGTAACCTGTAAAGTGCTGAGTACACCTGTTAGCGCTACATAAATATAACACACATACACTGTATACCTACTGCACTTACTGTACCTCCCTCTACTGTAATGTAACCTGTAAAGTGCTGAGTACACCTGTTAGCGCTATATAAATATAATATACATACACTGTATACCTACTGCACTTACTGTACCTCCCTCTACTGTAATGTAACCTGTAAAGTGCTGAGTACACCTGTTAGCGCTATATAAATATAATATACATACACTGTATACCTACTGCACTTACTGTACCTCCCTCTACTGTAATGTAACCTGTAAAGTGCTGAGTACACCTGTTAGCGCTATATAAATAAAATATACATACACTGTATACCTACTGCACTTACTGTACCTCCCTCTACTGTAATGTAACCTGTAAAGTGCTGAGTACACCTGTTAGCGCTATATAAATAAAATATACATACACTGTATATCTACTGCACTTACTGTACCTCCCTCTACTGTAATGTAACCTGTAACGTGCTGAGTACACCTGTTAGTGCTATATAAATAAAATATACATACACCGTATACCTACTGCACTTACTGTACCTCCCTCTACTGTAATGTAACCTGTAAAGTGCTGAGTACACCTGTTAGCGCTATATAAATATCATATATATACACTGTATACCTACTGCACTTACTGTACCTCCCTCTACTGTAATGTAACATGTAAAGTGCTGAGTAAACTAGTTGCACATTTTTCTCACAGATTTGAACACTTAGAACCTCAATATTCAAAGAGAAATACCCACTTTATTGTCCATTTAATTTGGCATTTCTTCTGTTTCTCTCCTCAGATTGAATTCTCAGCAGATCAAATTGAAGGTAAGATCATACTTTTTTTCTGTGTTGTCATTATCACTTGTAGTGTGATCTAAACCACTGATATACAAATACAGACACTGTTGGTTTATGCACACACTGTCCATACCGGATACCAAACATGGGGGCATTGGTGACTCTCTTATCTCCATCATAGTTTGCATCGTAATGATCACTCCTTGACTCTTCTACTATTGTCTGGGATCTACTGGTTTCATAAGCACTGGTCCCCTGAGTACATTCTGAGGCCTGTGGGTGTTATAAACTCTAATTGTCTGGGTACAGGCTGTAGTCTATAGGATTAATAAACCCCAATTGTCTGGGTACAGGCTGTAGTCTATAGAATTAATAAACCCTAATTGTCTGGGTACAGGCTGTAGTCTATAGGTTTAATAAACCCTAATTGTATGGGTACAGGCTGTAGTCTATAGGATTAATACACCCTAATTGTCTGGGTACAGGCTGTAGTCTATAGGATTAATAAACCCTAATTGTCTGGGTACAGGCTGTAGTCTATAGGTTTAATAAACCCTAATTGTATGGGTACAGGCTGTAGTCTATAGGATTAATAAACCCTAATTGTCTTTGTACAGGCTGTAGTCTATAGGATTAATAAACCCTAATTGTCTGGGTACAGGCTGTAGTCTATAGGATTAATAAACTCTAATTGTCTGGGTACAGGCTGTAGTCTATAGGATTTATACACCCTAATTGTCTGGGTACGTGCTGTAGTCTATAGGATTAATAAACTCTGATTGTCTGGGTACAGGCTGTAGTCTATAAGATTAATACACCCTAATTGTCTGGGTACAGGCTGTAGTCTATAAGATTAATACACCCTAATTGTCTGGGTACAGGCTGTAGTCTATAGATTTAATAAACCCTAATTGTCTGGGTACAGGCTGTAGTCTATAGGTTTAATAAACCCTAATTGTCTGGGTACAGGCTGTAGTCTATAGGTTCAATAAACCCTAATTGTCTGGGTACAGGCTGTAGTCTATAGGTTTAATAAACCCTAATTGTCTGGGTACAGGCTGTAGTCTATAGGTTTAATAAACTCTGATTGTCTGGGTACAGGCTGTAGTCTATCGGATTAATAAACCCTAATTGTCTGAGTACAGGCTGTAGTCTATAGGATTAATAAACCCTAATTTTCTGGGTACAGGCTGTAGTCTATAGGATTAATAAACTCTAATTGTCTGGGTACAGGCTGTAGTCTATAGGATTAATAAACCCTAATTTTCTGGGTACAGGCTGTAGTCTATAGGATTAATAAACTCTAATTGTCTGGGTACAGGCTGTAGTCTATAGGATTAATAAACCCTAATTGTCTGGGTACAGGCTGTAGTCTATAGGATTAATAAACTCTGATTGTCTGGGTACAGGCTGTAGTCTATAGGATTAATAAACTCTAATTGTCTGGGTACAGGCTGTAGTCTATAGGATTAATAAACTCTGATTGTCTGGGTACAGGCTGTAGTCTATAGGGTTAATACACCCTCATTGTCTGGGTCCAGGCTGTAGTCTATAGGATTAATAAACCCTAATTGTCTGGGTACAGGCTGTAGTCTATAGGTTTAATAAACTCTAATTGTCTGGGTACAGGCTGTAGTCTATAGGATTAATAAACCCTAATTGTCTGGGTACAGGCTGTAGTCTATAGGATTAATAAACCCTAATTGTCTGGGTACAGGCTTGTAACAGATCCCTCCCAACCTCTGGTGGATGTGAAACAAACAAGGGAATTACAACTTACACATCCATTGGGTTCATTCCTCTGTTCGTCTGGTTCCGTGCGAATTTCGCGTGTAATACAGAGGTGGCCGCCATTTCGGGACTTTGCACGTGTTCGCGGCCATCTTGTGTGCGAACAGCGGTGTTTGCCTGTAACCGCATGGAACTGAAAACGGATACGCAAACAGGCGAACACCGCTGAGTCCTCCAGACCTCCATAAGTTCGTACGGAAACTACCGAACGTCCCCTCGTTCGGTAGTTATATGCAATCATCTATGGGGATTCCAGCGAACCCCGCGATTCGCATGGATGGCAAGAATATCATACCTTTTTACCGTGCGAACGGAGACCGACCGCAAGGCCAAAACTCATGGAACTAATTTCGGCTAGTTGGTCTGTGCGGTCGGTCAAAACTTTGGAACGTTGTATCTCCCGAACTATACATCCGAATGGGGTGATTTTTGGATATATTGTCCCCCTGAAGGAGAGCTATCCAGCGCTACCGGATTTAAAGCTGTACCCCCTGTCTTTGGGGTACATCCAGAACTGGGGGAAAAATGTGGACATTTTAATTGGGTTATGTAGTTATCTGAGGGGAGGAGACGTGGGGGTGTTACCATCTGTATTATTGGTTGTTTTCATCCTCCCCCTGGGAGTGTTCTGTGTGTATCTATTTCTAATAAAAAGCAGGCTGGGTGTTCCAGTCCTCAGTTCATCTTGACCCTTCAAAACGTAGCCTCGTCTCGTTCTTGGAAGGGGATTATTTGGGAATATTATTCTGCTCCTGTTTACAGCTGAACCTGCTCCTCACTCTGGATATCGTGGATGGGATTACATCAGCCTACTTCTCCACAGCAGCTTGCAGGGAAAAAGGACGTCTTCAACGGCAGAAACCCTCTCTCTATCTGGGTAGCCGTTACATTGGTTGGCAGCGGTGGGATGGTTCTTTTTGCCCAAGGAGCAAGTGCTGAATGGAGTCTCAGTATGCCAAGCTGAAAAGACCCACACTGAAAGATCTATTGGAAAATCGTGGTAGGAGTGCCAGTAACAGACCAAGGAGAGAGCTGATAGCTGACCTACTGGAGCTGGACGAAATGGATAGATCCATGGAGGTAACTGAACCTATTGCACCGGTCAGCGAGAACGATGTACTCACTGCTATTGTACAGCGAAGATTAGCATTATATCCAGAAAAGACCACGGAGCTATTAGACAGACTGTTCAAGAACGCAAAAGAGGAGATCGAGACTAAGAGGAGGCAAGACACGGAACATGTATTGGCGCAACAAGCTAGTACACATATAGTTCCTACTCCTCCTCCCGTTGCTGCAGGGAAGAAAATACCATTTACTGCATTTAAAGCGTTTGCAGAAAATGAGGAAGAAATTGATGGATATTTGGCAGATTTTGAGCGGCAGTGCTCACTGCACCAGATACCCCCAGACCAATGGGTTACTATTCTGGCTGGAAAACTTTCAGGAAAAGCAAATGAGGCTTTTCGGGCACTCACGGCCGAAGATATCACACAATATCAGCGGGTGAAAGCCGCACTACTCACCCGATACGCAGTCACCCCAGAGGCGTATCGCCGTCGCTTCCGGGAGTCCAAAAAGAAGGCAGCGGACTCCCACATGGAATGGGCAAACAAGCTACAAAGGGTGGCATCACATTGGATGCAAGGGTGCAATGCTAACACCGGAGAAGAAGTGCTACAATTGTTCTTGATGGAACATTTCTTCCAAGATTTGGCGGCGGATACACAGGATTGGGTGAGAGATCGCCGCCCAGCCAACTTAAATGAGGCAGCACGACTAGCGGACGAATATGTGGAAACGAGAAAAGTGAGCCAAGGTACTACACGACCAGCACCTAGAACAGAGGCCCGCACCCCAACCTACGCTGCACGCACAGAATTCCGGGCCCCGGTACCCCCAGGACCTCCACGTCCTCAAGGGTCTAACAACCAGCCCCGGGAATCCTACAAAGTGACGTGTCATCGCTGCGGCAACCTGGGACATATTGCCCGTGTTTGCCCGTTGGGATCAGCCAATAATAACTGGAGGCGCACATCTAACACCGAAAGCCCATCTTGACGCCCCGCTGCTGCTCACTGCCTGGAAATTGAAGGGAGTCCTGAGGAATGCCTGGGAATATTATATGAGGCCAACCCCATACAAGCGGCTTCCCCAGATAATCGCCAGCACCACCGTCAGGAGGTGCGTGTAAATGGACAGATAGCACAAGGCCTAAGGGACACTGGCGCTACCATCACTTTAATACAAAAGCATCTGGTGAAACCAGAACTTGTGTCTAACCGTACTGTTGCTGTTCGGGTCGCAGGGGGGGCTGTCTTTCGCTTACCCACCGCCCGGGTACACTTGGATTGGGGAGTCGGGTCAGGAAAGACCACGGTGGGCATTATGGACAACCTACCCGCTGAGGTCGTGTTGGGCAATGATATTGGCCCTCTAGCCTCGGCCTTTTTACCCACTACTGCTGCGGCTTGCCCCGTGACCACCCGCTCACAGACCCGTATCGAGGACGATCTGCCAACAGGTCGGGAGACCCAGGTAAGCCACCGACAGACACCTAGCAATGACACTACAGAGAGACCGCTAGCTTGGGACACCCCAGAGGAGTTTGGGAGGGAAACTAGACAGGACCCCACCCTCCGAAAGTACCGAGAACTAGCTGACAATAGAGGGGATGAGCGGGAACGTTTTATATGGGAGGGGGACCGATTATACAGATTAACCGAAGGCAGGAAGAGAGGCTGTGCTCCTTCGCAGAAGCGCCAATTAGTGGTACCTAGAAAGTACCGATTGGAGCTTCTCCGAATTGGCCACGACATTCCGTTAGCAGGACATCTAGGGGGTAACCGCACAACCTACAGAATCACTCAGACCTTCTTTTGGCCAGGAATCTCGAAGGACGTGCGCCGTTACTGTAGCACGTGTGATGTATGCCAGAGGGTGGGGAAGAGAGGGGATCATCCGAAAGCTCGACTGTCCCCTATGCCTGTGATCGAGGAACCATTTAGCAGGGTGGCAGTCGATCTAGTAGGACCCCTACCTAACCCCAGTCCCTCTGGTAAGAAATACATTCTTACCGTGGTGGACTATGCCACCCGCTACCCAGAAGCCGTCGCTCTGACGAATATCCAGGCTGACACTGTCGCCAGTGCGCTAGTCGGGATATTCACCAGAGTAGGATTTCCCCAGGAAATCTTGTCGGACAGAGGGACCCAGTTTACCGCAGACTTAACCCAGCAGTTGTGGAAGGTCTGTGGTATTAAGCCCCTGCTTAGTTCACCGTACCACCCCCAGACTAACGGTCTCTGTGAACGCTTTAATGGTACCCTAAAGCAATTGCTACGGACCTTTACGGCGGAATACAGAGACTGGGAGCGATTTTTGCCACACCTCCTGTTTGCTTACCGGGAGGTACCGCAGGAGTCCACTGGGTTCTCTCCCTTTGAACTGCTCTATGGACGGAGGGTGCGAGGCCCCCTCGACCTCATCCGAGAGCACTGGGAGGGAGAGACGGAACACGAAGGTGTCCCCATCGTACCATATGTGCTAGAAATGCGGGACCGTATGGAACAGTTAGCCCGGATGGCCCGGGATCATCTCCATGCGGCCCAGGGTCAGCAGAAACATTGGTACGATCGGAACGCTAGGCTGAGAACATTCCAGGTAGGACAGAAAGTTCTAGTACTTAAACCCGTTCGAGGAAATAAATTGCAGACCTCCTGGCAAGGCCCCTACAAAGTAGTAGCCCAGGTCTGTGACACCACCTATATCATTGCCAGTAGCAAGGACGAAAAGATACAGAAGTCCTTTCATATAAACCTATTAAAGGAATACCAAGAACGTCCCGAAGACATAGCCGCCATATGCATCCCCGCCACTGAGGACCCTGACAGTCTCCCCATCCCTGATCTATTAGCCAACCCCGAGTCCAAAACTCTGCTTAATACAGTACAGCTAGGGGAGCGATTAACTCCCCCAGAACGAGAACAACTCCAGCAACTACTAGTTGAAAAGAGATTAACCTTTTCCCAGGAGCCAGGTTACACACCTGTAGCGACCCATTACGTAGAAACCCCAGGACAAGCCCCGCTCCGACAAACTCCCTATAGAATTCCCGAGGCTGTAAAAGAAGAGATGAGGAAGGAGATTCAGGAGATGTTAAAACTAGGGGTTATAGAGCCATCCGACAGTCCCTGGGCATCTCCCGTCGTCCTAGTCCCCAAAAAGGATGGGACGACCCGGTTCTGTGTCGATTACCGACGCCTCAACGACCGAACTGTGACAGACGCATACCCCATGCCCCGAGTAGACGAGCTATTGGATCGCATTGCCAGGGGACGCTATCTGACCACCATTGACTTGTGCAAGGGGTACTGGCAGATTCCCCTGGCCAAGGACGCTATCCCTAAGTCGGCGTTTGTCACCCCGTTTGGCCTGTACCAGTTTAAGGTCATGCCCTTCGGGATGAAAAACGCCCCAGCTACTTTTCAGCGCTTAGTGGACCGCCTCCTTGATGGCTTCCAGGACTTCGCTTGCGCATACCTGGATGACATTGCGATCTATAGCGAGACTTGGGGGGAACACCTACAACACATAGAGACTGTGTTGGATCAGATTAGGGCCGCCGGCCTAACTCTGAAGCCGGAGAAGTGTAACTTTGGCATGGCTGAAGTCCAGTATTTGGGACACAGGGTGGGGTGTGGGAAACAACGACCAGAACCCGCTAAAGTAGAGGCCGTAGCCAATTGGCCCACACCCCACACTAAGACACAAGTGTTAGCATTTTTAGGGACAGCAGGGTACTACAGGAGATTTGTCCCTGACTACAGCGCCATCGCCAAACCCTTGACAGATTTAACAAAGAAGAATTTACCTAGGGTAGTCCTGTGGTCTCCCGCCTGTGAAACAGCATTCCAAACCTTGAAACAAGCATTAAGCAATGCACCTGTTTTGTCTGCCCCCGTCCCTAACAAAAGATTTGTCGTCCACACAGATGCGTCCATGTACGGACTGGGGGCAGTGCTAAGCCAGGTCGGCGAAGACGGGGGCGAACACCCTGTCGCGTATCTCAGCAGAAAACTGTTACCTAGAGAAGTGAGTTACGCGGCAGTGGAAAAAGAGTGCTTAGCCCTGGTCTGGGCCCTAAAGAAATTGACCCCATATCTGTATGGTCAAGAATTCACCTTAATTACTGATCATAACCCCCTTGTATGGCTGAACAGAGTAGCTGGAGATAATGGACGCTTACTGAGATGGAGTCTCGCACTACAGCCATACAATTTCTCCATCCAATACCGCCCTGGCAAGTTTAATGGGAACGCGGACGGTCTGTCCAGACAAACAGAACTATTGCCCTAACAAAGGACCGGACAGCCCCAAGTTGACCCGAAAAGGATCAATCCGGGTCTGCCGGAGTGTTCCACAAAAGGGGAGCAGTGTAACAGATCCCTCCCAACCTCTGGTGGATGTGAAACAAACAAGGGAATTACAACTTACACATCCATTCGGTTCATTCCTCTGTTCGTCTGGTTCCGTGCGAATTTCGCGTGTAATACAGAGGTGGCCGCACTTTCGGGACTTTGCACGTGTTCGCGGCCATCTTGTGTGCGAACAGCGGTGTTTGCCTGTAACCGCATGGAACTGAAAACGGATACGCAAACAGGCGAACACCGCTGAGTCCTCCAGACCTCCATAAGTTCGTACGGAAACTACCGAACGTCCCCCCGTTCGGTAGTTATATGCAATCATCTATGGGGATTCCAGCGAACCCCGCGATTCGCATGGATGGCAAGAATATCATACCTTTTTACCGTGCGAACGGAGACCGACCGCAAGGCCAAAACTCATGGAACTAATTTCGGCTAGTTGGTCTGTGCGGTCGGTCAAAACTTTGGAACGTTGTATCTCCCGAACTATACATCCGAATGGGGTGATTTTGGATATATTGTCCCCCTGAAGGAGAGCTATCGGATTTAAAGCTGTACCCCCTGTCTTTGGGGTACATCCAGAACTGGGGGAAAAATGTGGACATTTTAATTGGGTTATGTAGTTATCTGAGGGGAGGAGACGTGGGGGTGTTACCATCTGTATTATTGGTTGTTTTCATCCTCCCCCTGGGAGTGTTCTGTGTGTATCTATTTCTAATAAAAAGCAGGCTGGGTGTTCCAGTCCTCAGTTCATCTTGACCCTTCAAAACGTAGCCTCGTCTCGTTCTTGGAAGGGGATTATTTGGGAATATTATTCTGCTCCTGTTTACAGCTGAACCTGCTCCTCACTCTGGATATCGTGGATGGGATTACATCAGCCTACTTCTCCACAGCAGCTTGCAGGGAAAAAGGACGTCTTCAACGGCAGAAACCCTCTCTCTATCTGGGTAGCCGTTACAAGGCTGTAGTCTATAGGATTAATAAACCCTAATTGTCTGGGTACAGGCTGTAGTCTATAGGTTTAATAAACCCTAATTGTCTGGGTACAGGCTGTAGTCTATATGTTTAATAAACCCTAATTGTCTGGGTACAGGCTGTAGTCTATAGGATTAATAAACTCTGATTGTCTGGGTCCAGGCTGTAGTCTATAGGATTAATAAACTCTGATTTTCTGGGTACAGGCTGTAGTCTATAGGATTAATAAACTCTGATTGTCTGGGTACAGGCTGTAGTCTATAGGTTTAATAAACTCTAATTGTCTGGGTACAGGCTGTAGTCTATAGGTTTAATAAACCCTAATTGTCTGGGTACAGGCTGTAGTCTATAGGATTAATAAACTCTGATTGTCTGGGTCCAGGCTGTAGTCTATAGGATTAATAAACTCTGATTGTCTGGGTACAGGCTGTAGTCTATCGGATTAATAAACCCTAATTGTCTGGGTACAGGCTGTAGTCTATAGGTTTAATAAACTCTGATTGTCTGGGTACAGGCTGTAGTCTATAGGATTAATAAACTCTGATTGTCTGGGTACAGGCTGTAGTTTATAGGATTAATAAACCCTAATTGTCTGGGTACAGGCTGTAGTCTATAGGATTAATAAACTCTGATTGTCTTGGTACAGGCTGTAGTCTATAGGATTAATTAACTCTAATTGTCTGGGTACAGGCTGTAGTCTATAGGATTAATAAACTCTGATTGTCTGGGTACAGGCTGTAGTCTATAGGATTAATAAACTCTGATTGTCTGGGTACAGGCTGTAGTCTATAGGGTTAATACACCCTCATTGTCTGGGTCCAGGCTGTAGTCTATAGGATTAATAAACCCTAATTGTCTGGGTACAGGCTGTAGTCTATAGGTTTAATAAACTCTAATTGTCTGGGTACAGGCTGTAGTCTATAGGATTAATAAACCCTAATTGTCTGGGTACAGGCTGTAGTCTATAGGATTAATAAACCCTAATTGTCTGGGTACAGGCTGTAGTCTATAGGTTTAATAAACTCTAATTGTCTGGGTACAGGCTGTAGTCTATAGGTTTAATAAACCCTAATTGTCTGGGTACAGGCTGTAGTCTATAGGATTAATAAACCCTAATTGTCTGGGTACAGGCTGTAGTCTATAGGTTTAATAAACCCTAATTGTCTGGGTACAGGCTGTAGTCTATATGTTTAATAAACCCTAATTGTCTGGGTACAGGCTGTAGTCTATAGGATTAATAAACTCTGATTGTCTGGGTCCAGGCTGTAGTCTATAGGATTAATAAACTCTGATTGTCTGGGTACAGGCTGTAGTCTATAGGATTAATAAACTCTGATTGTCTGGGTACAGGCTGTAGTCTATAGGTTTAATAAACTCTGATTGTCTGGGTACAGGCTGTAGTCTATAGGATTAATAAACTCTAATTGTCTGGGTACAGGCTGTAGTCTATAGGTTTAATAAACCCTAATTGTCTGGGTACAGGCTGTAGTCTATAGGATTAATAAACTCTGATTGTCTGGGTCCAGGCTGTAGTCTATAGGATTAATAAACTCTGATTGTCTGGGTACAGGCTGTAGTCTATCGGATTAATAAACCCTAATTGTCTGGGTACAGGCTGTAGTCTATAGGTTTAATAAACTCTGATTGTCTGGGTACAGGCTGTAGTCTATAGGATTAATAAACTCTGGTTGTCTGGGTACAGGCTGTAGTCTATAGGTTTAATAAACTCTGATTGTCTGGGTACAGGCTGTAGTCTATAGGATTAATAAACTCTGATTGTCTGGGTACAGGCTGTAGTCTATAGGTTTAATAAACTCTGATTGTCTGGGTACAGGCTGTAGTCTATAGGATTAATAAACTCTGATTGTCTGGGTACAGGCTGTAGTCTATAGGTTTAATAAACTCTGATTGTCTGGGTACAGGCTGTAGTCTATAGGATTAATAAAACCTAATTGTCTGGGTACAGGCTGTAGTCTATAGGTTTAATAAACTCTGATTGTCTGGGTACAGGCTGTAGTCTATAGGATTAATAAACTCTGATTGTCTGGGTACAGGCTGTAGTCTATAGGATTAATAAACTCTGATTGTCTGGGTACAGGCTGTAGTCTATAGGATTAATAAACTCTGATTGTCTGGGTACAGGCTGTAGTCTATAGGATTAATAAACTCTGATTGTCTGGGTACAGGCTGTAGTCTATAGGTTTAATAAACTCTGATTGTCTGGGTACAGGCTGTAGTCTATAGGATTAATAAACTCTGATTGTCTGGGTACAGGCTGTAGTCTATAGGTTTAATAAACTCTGATTGTCTGGGTACAGGCTGTAGTCTATAGGATTAATAAAACCTAATTGTCTGGGTACAGGCTGTAGTCTATAGGTTTAATAAACTCTGATTGTCTGGGTACAGGCTGTAGTCTATAGGATTAATAAACTCTGATTGTCTGGGTACAGGCTGTAGTCTATAGGATTAATAAACCCTAATTGTCTGGGTACAGGTAGTAGTCTATAGGATTAATAAACTCTGATTGTCTTGGTACAGGCTGTAGTCTATAGGATTAATAAACTCTGATTGTCTGGGTACAGGCTGTAGTCTATAGGATTAATACACCCTAATTGTATGGGTACAGGCTGTAGTCTATAGGAATAATAAACTCTGATTGTCTTGGTACAGGCTGTAGTCTATAGGATTCATAAACTCTGATTGTCTGGGTACAGGCTGTAGTCTATAGGATTAATAAACTCTGATTGTCTGGGTCCAGGCTGTAGTCTATAGGATTAATAAACTCTGATTGTCTGGGTACAGGCTGTAGTTTATAGGATTAATACACTCTGATTGTCTGGGTACAGGCTGTAGTCTATAGGTTTAATAAACTCTGATTGTCTGGGTACAGGCTGTAGTCTATAGGATTAATAAACTCTAATTGTCTGGGTACAGGCTGTAGTCTATAGGTTTAATAAACCCTAATTGTCTGGGTACAGGCTGTAGTCTATAGGATTAATAAACTCTGATTGTCTGGGTCCAGGCTGTAGTCTATAGGATTAATAAACTCTGATTGTCTGGGTACAGGCTGTAATCTATCGGATTAATAAACCCTAATTGTCTGGGTACAGGCTGTAGTCTATAGGTTTAATAAACTCTGATTGTCTGGGTACAGGCTGTAGTCTATAGGATTAATAAACTCTGATTGTCTGGGTACAGGCTGTAGTCTATAGGATTAATAAACCCTAATTGTCTGGGTACAGGCTGTAGTCTATAGGATTAATAAAACCTAATTGTCTGGGTACAGGCTGTAGTCTATAGGTTTAATAAACTCTGATTGTCTGGGTACAGGCTGTAGTCTATAGGATTAATAAACTCTGATTGTCTGGGTACAGGCTGTAGTCTATAGGATTAATAAACCCTAATTGTCTGGGTACAGGTAGTAGTCTATAGGATTAATAAACTCTGATTGTCTTGGTACAGGCTGTAGTCTATAGGATTAATAAACTCTGATTGTCTGGGTACAGGCTGTAGTCTATAGGATTAATACACCCTAATTGTATGGGTACAGGCTGTAGTCTATAGGAATAATAAACTCTGATTGTCTTGGTACAGGCTGTAGTCTATAGGATTCATAAACTCTGATTGTCTGGGTACAGGCTGTAGTCTATAGGATTAATAAACTCTGATTGTCTGGGTCCAGGCTGTAGTCTATAGGATTAATAAACTCTGATTGTCTGGGTACAGGCTGTAGTTTATAGGATTAATACACTCTGATTGTCTGGGTACAGGCTGTAGTCTATAGGTTTAATAAACTCTGATTGTCTGGGTACAGGCTGTAGTCTATAGGATTAATAAACTCTAATTGTCTGGGTACAGGCTGTAGTCTATAGGTTTAATAAACCCTAATTGTCTGGGTACAGGCTGTAGTTTATAGGATTAATAAACTCTGATTGTCTGGGTACAGGCTGTAATCTATCGGATTAATAAACCCTAATTGTCTGGGTACAGGCTGTAGTCTATAGGTTTAATAAACTCTGATTGTCTGGGTACAGGCTGTAGTCTATAGGATTAATAAACTCTGATTGTCTGGGTACAGGCTGTAGTCTATAGGATTAATAAACCCTAATTGTCTGGGTACAGGCTGTAGTCTATAGGATTAATAAACCCTAATTGTCTGGGTACAGGCTGTAGTCTATAGGATTAATAAACTCTGATTGTCTGGGTACAGGCTGTAGTCTATAGGATTAATAAACCCTAATTGTCTGGGTACAGGCTGTAGTCTATAGGATTAATAAACCCTAATTGTCTGGGTACAGGCTGTAGTCTATAGGATTAATAAACTCTGATTGTCTTGGTACAGGCTGTAGTCTATAGGATTAATAAACTCTGATTGTCTGGGTACAGGCTGTAGTCTATAGGATTAATACACCCTAATTGTCTGGGTACAGGCTGTAGTCTATAGGATTAATAAACTCTAATTGTCTGGGTACAGGCTGTAGTCTATAGGATTAATAAACCCTAATTGTCTGGGTACAGGCTGTAGTCTATAGGATTAATAAACTCTGATTGTCTGGGTACAGGCTGTAGTCTATAGGATTAATAAACTCTGATTGTCTGGGTACAGGCTGTAGTCTATAGGATTAATAAACCCTAATTGTCTGGGTACAGGCTGTAGTCTATAGGATTAATAAACTCTGATTGTCTTGGTACAGGCTGTAGTCTATAGGATTAATAAACTCTGATTGTCTGGGTACAGGCTGTAGTCTATAGGATTAATACACCCTAATTGTATGGGTACAGGCTGTAGTCTATAGGATTAATAAACTCTGATTGTCTTGGTACAGGCTGTAGTCTATAGGATTAATAAACTCTGATTGTCTGGGTACAGGCTGTAGTCTATAGGATTAATAAACTCTGATTGTCTGGGTCCAGGCTGTAGTCTATAGGATTAATAAACTCTGATTGTCTGGGTACAGGCTGTAGTCTATAGGATTAATAAACTCTGATTGTCTGGGTACAGGCTGTAGTCTATAGGATTAATAAACTCTAATTGTCTGGGTACAGGCTGTAGTCTATAGGTTTAATAAACCCTAATTGTCTGGGTACAGGCTGTAGTCTATAGGATTAATAAACTCTGATTGTCTGGGTCCAGGCTGTAGTCTATAGGATTAATAAACTCTGATTGTCTGGGTACAGGCTGTAGTCTATCGGATTAATAAACCCTAATTGTCTGGGTACAGGCTGTAGTCTATAGGTTTAATAAACTCTGATTGTCTGGGTACAGGCTGTAGTCTATAGGATTAATAAACGTTGATTGTCTGGGTACAGGCTGTAGTCTATAGGATTAATAAACCCTAATTGTCTGGGTACAGGCTGTAGTCTATAGGATTAATAAACCCTAATTGTCTGGGTACAGGCTGTAGTCTATAGGATTAATAAACCCTAATTGTCTGGGTACAGGCTGTAGTCTATAGGATTAATAAACTCTGATTGTCTGGGTACAGGCTGTAGTCTATAGGATTAATAAATTCTGATTGTCTGGGTACAGGCTGTAGTCTATAGGATTAATAAACTCTGATTGTCTGGGTACAGGCTGTAGTCTATAGGATTAATAAACTCTGATTGTCTGGGCAGGGCCGCCATCAGGGGGTGACAACCGTGACAGTTGTCACGGGCCCGGCGGCCCTGGGGGGCCCGGACTACTCTGGCAGTCCCGGGCCCCACTTTCCCTCCCTGCACACATAGATAGCGAATATCGCTATCTATGTGTGCAGCCGCGGGCCCCCCAGCTCCCTGTTACCGCAGAAGGGGCCCAGGCAGCACACAGCCTCTTCTCTTCTCCTCCCTGCTAATAACTCTCGCGAGACCCGGTTGCCATGGCAACGCTCCGCGGGTCTCGCGAGAGTTATTGGAGGAGAGAAGAGAAGAGGCTGTGTGCTGCCTGGGCCCCCTCTGCGGTAACAGGAAGCCGGGGGGCCCCACCATGCCACCGGACCACCAGGGATGGAATCTCCCCCCTCCCTAGACACAGGTAAGCAGGGAGGGGGGAGAAACAATTTAATTAATTTTTATTTTTATTTTTTTAATAATGTTAAAATGCCCCCCCCCTCCCCCTCCTCATTGGACATTTACACACACACACTACATACACTGACACAACACACACACTACATACACTGACACAACACACACACTACATACACTGACACAACACACACACTGCATACACTGACACAACACACACACACTACATACACTGACACAACACACACACACTGCATACACTGACACAACACACACACACTACATACACTGACACAACACACACACACTGCATACACTGACACAACACACACACTACATACACTGACACAACACACACACTACATACACTGACACAACACACACACTACATACACTGACACAACACACACACTACATACACTGACACAACACACACACACTACATACACTGACACAACACACACACACACACACTACATACACTGACACAACACACACTACATACACTGACAAAACACACACTGCATACACTGACACAAAACACACACACACACTACATACACTGACACAAAACACACACACACACTACATACACTGACACAAAACACACACACACACACACTACATACACTGACACAAAACACACACACACACACACTACATACACTGACACAAAACACACACACACACACACTGCATACACTGACACAACACACACACACACACTGCATACACTGACACAACACACACACACACACACACTGCATACACTGACACAACACACACACACACACACACACACACTGCATACACTGACACAACACACACACACACTGCATACACTGACACAACACACACACACTGCATACACTGACACAACTCACACTGCATATACCAACACAACACACACTGCATACACTAACACAACACACACTCTGCATACACTGACACAACACACTCTGCATACACTGACACAACACACACTGCATACACTAATACAACACACACTGCATACACTAATACAACACACACTGCATACACAAACACACACTGCATACACTAATACAACACACACTGCATACACTACACACTAACACACTCACTGCATCACTATACTGACACACACTCTGCATTCGCTACACTAACACACACTCTGCATCCGCTACACACTAACACACTCTGCATTCACTACACTAACACACACGCTGCATCCGCTACACACTAACACACTCTCTGCATTCACTACACTAACACACACGCTGCATCCGCTACACACTAACACACTCTCTGCATTCACTACACATTAACACACTCTCTGCATTCACTACACTAACACACTCTCTGCATTCACTACACTAAGACACTCTCTGCATTCACTACACTAAGACACTCTCTGCATTCACTACACTAAGACACTCTCTGCATTCACTACACTAAGACACTCTCTGCATTCACTACACTAAGACACTCTCTGCATTCACTACACTAAGACACTCTCTGCATTCACTACACATTAACACACACTCTGCATTCACTACAAATTTACACACACACTACATTCATTACACTGACACACTCTGCATTCACTACACCCTAACACACACTCTGCATTTATTAAACACTAACACACACTCTGCATTCACTACACTAACATACACTCTGCATCACCTGTACACACAGCATCCACTACACAAACATCCTGTATTCACAGTACACACACTACATCCACCACAAATTGAAACACTCTGCATTCACTATACACAGACACTGCGTCTAATACACACACTACATCAACTACAGACACTGCATCCACTAAACACATTTCATCTAGTACATACAAACACTACATCCACTACACAAACACACACTACATCACTGTACACACACTACATCCACTACTCAAACACTCTCTGCATTCACTACACATTAACACTCTGCATTCACTACACTAACACACACTCTGCATCCACTACACATTTACAAACACTCTGCATTCACTGCACTAACACACACACTACATTCATTACACTGACACACTCTGCATTCACTACACACTAACAAACACTCTGCATTCATTACACACTAACACACACTCTGCATTCACTAAACTATGCACACACTCTGGATTCACTATACTGACACACACTCTGCATTAACTGTACACACAGCATCCACTACACAAACATCCTGTATTCACAGTACACACACTACATCCACCACAAATTGAAACACTCTGCATTCACTATACACAGACACTGCGTCTAATACACACTACATCAACTATAGACACTGCATCCACTAAACACATTTCATCTAGTACATACAAACACTACATCTACTACACAAACACACACTACATCACTGTACACAAACTACATCCACTACTCAAACACACTCTGGTTTCACTATACACACTGCATCCGCTACACTAACACACTCTGCATTCACTGCACAAACAGTATCTAATACACACAAACACTACATCCATTACACACATTCTAATTCACTTCCACTATACACACCACATTCAGTCCCGCATAATTGTCAGCGGACTAGGTAGGGCGTGGGCGGGCCCGGGAGGGAGGGGTCGGGGGAGGGGGCCCAGACCTTGTGCTTTGTCAGGGGCCCCAAAATTTCTGATGGCAGCCCTGTGTCTGGGTACAGGCTGTAGTCTATAGGATTAATAAACTCTGATTGTCTGGGTACAGGCTGTAGTCTATAGGATTAATAAACTCTGATTGTCTGGGTACAGGCTGTAGTCTATAGGGTTAATACACCCTCATTGTCTGGGTCCAGGCTGTAGTCTATAGGATTAATACAGAAAGAACAGAGAGTTAACCGTGGTGCTATATTACACAGAATTCCTAAGGTTTTAAAGTGTTCCCTTATAGACACTCAAAATACAATAGTTAAAAGAAAAAACAAAAAAACAAAAGGAAATGACCTTGTAGTTCACCATAAAGTGATAATAATAAAAAAATAATACAAACTGAGTATCATAGATGTATTCAACATGAATATCTATAGAGAAAAATATAGAAATATATAGTGTAATATGGTTAACACATATGGAAGGTGGGGGTGGTAGAGAACTCACAAAATCAAGATGAATTCAGGCGTTTCTCCCTTGATATGTAGGGAATAACAGCAATGGGAAGGACTTCCAGCGATGTAATTCTGGATGGAGAATGATCAATATTCCTTGCCCACTCAAAGTAAAGGAAGAGAAATGATGGTGCAAATTGTATAAAAAGTATTACAATTTATTACAAATATTGCACTTACAATGTTGCAAATAAAATACAGCTTGTCTCCACACCAAGGTGGTATCCATGCAAATCAGCCAATGGGATCACAGCAGGAAATGGCAAGCAGTATCAGCAATCAAAATAAAATACAATAAAATAAAATAAAAGTTCATATGAACTTTTATTTTATTTTATTGTATTTTATTTTGACTGCTGATACTGCTTGCCATTTCCTGCTGTGATCCCATTGGCTGATTTGCATGGATACCACCTTGGTGTGGAGACAAGCTGTATTTTATTTGCAACATTGTAAGTGCAATATTTGTAATAAATTGTAATACTTTTTATACAATTTTGACTGATGATAAATAATAGCAAAAAAGGAAGAAACCCCAGTACTCAGCGAATATGGTAAAACGTTGGTTTGTATACAGTCATCGCAAAGGGCAACGTTTTGACATACTAGGTACCACTCTGTGATAACTGAATAAAAAACATAATATTCCTTTATAGTCCTGTGGGACTTCAACAGTGGCAGGCAGCTAACCAAAAATATTTTGTTCCTTCAGTGGTAGAGACGCAATAATCCTTCCCAAAAATACATATTTTTTTCAGTTTTGGGGCTTTCAGTTCAATCTGTGGGACTACGTCAGAATAAAATAAATGCAATACTGTCAAAGTTGCTGTTAAATTTATGGTTGAAAAGTCGAAAGAGCTTAAACTTCTGTGGCATCTTCAAAAATCTGATAAATTTAGAAATGTCAGATTTACCATGAATGTCTGGGAGCAGGTAACTAGAAATTACATGAAAAGTGCTGTCTCTCTGTAAGTAGAGTTTCTATGCTATTGGATGGAGAACCATTAATAAAGAGGTATCCCAAACAAATTCCTCTCATTTCCCTTCTGTCTCATTGGAATTTACTAAGAAAAACACACAATGGTACATACACAGATACAGACACTGGAACATACACTCAGACACACACACTGGTACATACACAGATACAAACACTGGAACATACACAGATACAGACACTGGCACATACACTCAGACACACACTGGTACATACACATATACTGACACTGGCACATACACTCAGATACAAACACTGGTAGATACACAGATACAGACACTGGCACATACACTCAGACACACACACTGGTACATATACATACAGATGTACACACTGGTACATATACACACTGACACACATAGATACACACAAACACTGGCACAAACATTTAGATACACACACTCAGATACACAAATTATTAATAGACGCACATAATTCACAAAATGTGAATACGTGCTGTCTGGAATAGATGTAATATAATTTCAAGTATGGTCTCAATATGTTTACTGTGTGACAAGAATCACACTACAGAAAAATAACAATAAAATAAATTAAGTGACAATACAAGCCTTATAAGTCTATTCCTAAACTGAACCTGTTAATCCTAAATATTACTGAATATGGCTTGCTATGAATTTGTAACATATTTTAGTACACAGGTCTATTTCAGCATGCCATATAATCTCAATTAGAGAGGTAAAAAGTGAGATACCCAGGGTTGAGAGGGTTAAATGAACTCTATAGCTGTATATTGAGTTAATCAGTATGTAAATATCACAGGGTTACCTGCTCACAGTAAGACAGCTTAAAATAAAGTTGCAAGTGGCTATGATAAGTACAAATTTATAGACACAAAAAGTGCCTCAAATGCATTTCTGGTAACAAGAAAACGAATACAGTTATCAGATAAAGATAAATAACGTAAACCTTACTCCTTGGTAATCTAGCTAGACAGGTAAGTAGAAGGAGTCAAAGAAATATAGTGAAAAAAACATATAATTAAATATACATGTCTATTATCATATAGACACACCCAAGTGACAAGGTGATAAGTGTCCTAAACCAAAAAGCAAATAACCCGACGCGCGTTTCGGTGCACACTTAAATACACACACTGGTACACACAATCAGATACACACCCTGGCTCATACATAGATACAGACACTGGTACATACAGTCAGATACACACACTAGCACACTAGCACATACACCCAGACACAATGCAGTAGAAGCTCACTCCATCCTCTCCATTCCTGTGTGCCTCTGCTGCCTCCTCTGTCCAGTCCTCCCGGGTGTTAGCTCTCTGTAAAGCTGGAAGTGGATTTTACATAATTAATCAATTGTATTAATTATAATTCAAGTTACCTGCCTGACAACCAGGTGGAAAGTCCATTGAATTTAATTTACAAGCCCTATATTTAACCCTGTAACTTTCAAAAACACCATAAAACCTGTACATGTGGGGTACTGTTGTACTCTTGAGACTTCGCTGAACACAAATATGAGTGTTTTAAAACATTAAAACTTATAATGATGATGATATTATCAGTGAAAGTTGAGTTTTTGTGTGAAAAATGCAAAAAAAAAAACAAATATAAAAAAAATAACTTTGGCTAGCATTTGTGACTAAGTGACTACTAAAAAAGACTGGACATATCCCATTTTGAATACCCTGGGTTGTCTACGTTTGCAAATGGTATGCCATGATGTGGTTAAATCTCATTCCTGGGCTGCCATACAGTCTCAAAGGCACCATAACCAATCTGTCAAAATTGAATGTGTAAAAAATTAAATGGGCAAGCCCTATATTTGACCCTGTAACCTTCCAAAACTCAATAAAACCTGTACGTGCAGGGTACTGTTTTACTCATGAGACATCACTGACATCACTGACATCACTGAACACATATATAAATAATGAATGCGGCAGCAAGGCTCATCTTCCTGTCCGCCAGCACCTCCCATGCCTCACCCTTCTGTCAGTCCCTACATTGGCTTCCTATAAAATATAGAGCTCAATTTAAAATTCTGGTTCTTGCTTTCAAATCTCTACATAATGCTGCTCCCACCTATCTATCCTCCCTTATACACAAGTATGTCCCGTCCAGGCCCTTACGATCTGCTGAAGACTTACGTCTATCTTCTGTCCATACTCCCACCTCTGATGCTCGCCTTCAAGATTTCTCGAGGGCCGCACCGTTCCTGTGGAACTCGCTTCCCTCCTCCGTTAGATGCTCACCCAGTCTCCACGCCTTCAAAAAATCATTAGAAACCCACTTTTTCATAAAAGCGTATCAATTAAACTGTTAATAGCTCCCAACTGATTCCTCTTCTGCAACTGTCACTAGTCTAATACTATCCTTACCTTTTGTGTCATTGTACCCCACTCCCTCTAGCATGTAACCTCACTGAGCAGGGCCCTCAATCCCTCTGTTCCAGTGTGTCCAACTTGTCTGGTTACAACTACATGTCTGTTCGTCCACCCACTGTAAAGCGCTGCGAAATTTGATGGCGCTATATAAATAACCTAATAATAATAATAAAAATAATAATATATGAGTGTTTTAGAGCAATGGAATGTATGACAATGATATAATCAATGAAAGTGCAGTCATTGTGTGAAAACTGCAAACTATTATGAATGTTAACTTTGGCCAGGGTTTGTGACCAAGTGGCTACTACAAATGACTGGACATACCCCATTTTGAATATCCTGGGTTGTCTACTTTTACAAATGGTGTGCCATGCTGGGGTTAATTTTCATTCCTGGACTGCCATACAGTCCCAAAGGCAACATAGGCCCAGCAAACCAACCTGGCAAATTTATATTTGTATAAAAAAAAAAAAAGGGGAAAGCCCTATATTTGACCCAGTAACTCTCCAAAACACCATAAAACGTGTACATAGTGGGTACCAGGGACGGACTGACAGTGGCCTGGGCCCCCGGGCAAAATTAGGACCTGGGCCCCCGGCAGACCAATATATATGCGCTACGGAATCTGTTGCCGCTATAAAAAGGCAATAATAATAATATTCTGGTATATAAGATGGTGTATGTACGGTGTATTTGGTTATATATGTACATGTAAAGTGAATGTATGTTTTGTGTGTATATTCACTGTGAGCCTTGGTTTAACCCCTTCAGGACGGAGTCAATAGTGCACGTTCTGATCAAAACAAAACGTAAACAAAAACTGGAATTTGCGCTATATGTCTGTTCACCCGTAGTTCCCCTCTTTCATATTATATGCACCCACACTTATTATATATCATTTTGTTCAGGAGAAACAGGGCTTTAATTTACCATTAACTATTCATATATGGAATATAATTTATTATGAATAAAATAAAAAAAACTGTGAGAAATGTATTTATTTTTTAAAAATGTGTAGTTCCGCCTCACATTTTAGCTGTAAATGTCATAATACTGTTAGGTTTTACTGCAACAAAATGCACATATTTGTAATCAGCGATGTCTCACGAGTACAACAGTACCCCCCATTAACAGGTTTTATGTTGTTTTGGAGAGTTACAGGGTCAAATATAGAACGTTCCATTTTCAAATTGAAATTTGCCAGATTAGTAATGTTACCTTTGAGACGGTGTGGTAGCCCAGGAATGAGAATTACCCCCATAATGGCATACCATTTGAAAAAGTAGACAAGCCAAGGTATTGAAAGTGGGGTATGTTTAGTCTTTGTTAGTAGCCACTTAGTCACAAACACTGGCCAAAGTTAGCGTTCATATTTGTTTTTGTGTGAAAAAAGCAAAAAACGAATATTTGGCCAGTGTTTGTGACTAAGTGGCTACTAAGAAAGACTGGACATACCCCACTTGCAATACCTCGGGTTGTCTACTTTTGCAAATGGTATGCCATCATGGGGGTAATTCTCATTCCTGGGCTACCATACGCTCTCAAAGGCAACATAACCAATCTAGCAAATTTCAATGTGAAAAAAATGAAACGCAAGCCTTATATGTGACTCTCTAACTTTCCAAAACACCATAAAACCTGTACATGGGGGGTACTGTTATTCTCGGGAGACTTCACTAAACACAAATATTAGTGTTTTAAAACGGTAAAACATATTACAACAATAATATAGTCCATAAAAGTGCCGTTTGTTTGTAAAAAATGCAAAAAACGTCACTTTTGCTTAAAATATCATCGTTGTAATACAATTTACCAGTTTGAAACACTAATATTTGAGTTCAGCGAAGTCTCCCGAGTAAAACAGTACCCCCTATGTACAGGTTTTATGGTGTCGTGGAGTATTACAGGGTCAAATATAGTGCTTGCAAATTAAATTCTCTGCACTTTCTCCCTGTGTTGTCAGGCATGTCAATCAAATTTTAATTAATCAAATCACATAATTATGTTAAAAGATTATTTAAATATACATGTAGAATTTTAATATATATACATATATATGTATTTAAATGCTACGTGTATACTAATGTAATTTTTTATGTAATTATATGTATTTATCTATATATATATATTTGCGGTTATTTGTATTTTATATATAGATAGATATATATAGAATGCCATTCTAAGTGTATTTTGTTACCAATATATATATATTAATAACAAAATACAGTTAGAATGAAATTACATATGAATATATAATTTATATTAAATTTTGTTTCAATATTTTATTTATTTATTTTATTATTTTATTTATTTATTATTTTAATTATACGTATATATATATAATATATATATGTACATCTATTATATATATAATATATATACATATTATATATATGTAACATCATTCTAAGTGTATTTTAATGCTAATATATATACTTATATTAATATTAAAATACACTTTGTATGACGTTACATATATATAATATGTATATATATTATATATATAATATATATACATATTATATATATATAAAAATATTTTCAATTTATTTTTTAACATGTTTAATTTCTTTTTTTATACTTTCTTACCAGCAGGGGGACTGTCTGATATTTTAGACAGTCCCCCTGCAGGCAGATCCATAGCCAGCTATAGGGGGCCATGTGATCGCTCTTTGAGAGCGATCACATGGCCCCCGGGGGCCTCATTTGCCGTGGGAGGGCTGCCTGGGCTGTCAGGCAGCCCCCCAGAAGAGGATCGCGGCGGAGGTAAGTATAACTTACCTCCTGGGGCTCAAAGCCGTTACGGCGTTCCATGCCGCCGCAACGGCTTTAAAGCCCATTATAATGGGGACGGCATGGAACGCCGTAACGGCGTTAACGGGTTAAGTGAATATATGTATGTTTGTGTCTAGTGCCACGATGTGTGGATTCAGAGTAATATAACAATTTTTTTTTTTTTTAAATAGGGTAGTATTTATAGGACCACTAGAGTGCCAGGAAAACAAACTCATTTTCCTGGCACTATAGGGTCTTTGTGTGCCCCGCACCTCTGGGTCGCACTCTCACTGGGCTGAAGGGTGAGGAAGGGGTTAAACTCTCCTCTTCTGACGTCAGCGCTGAATGCGCATGCGCAGCAAGAGCCGCACGCATTCAGTCTATAGGAAAGCATTTCTCAATGCTTTCCTATGGACGGCAGCGTCTTCTCACTGTGATTTTCACAGTGAGAAGGGTGGAATCGCCTCTAGCGGCTGTCAATGAGACAGCCACTAGAGGCTGCAGGGATAACCCTAGATGGACCTGGCACCCAGACCACTTCATTGAGCTGAAGTGGTCTGGGTTAGGGATCGACCGATTATCGGTTTTACCGATATAATCGGCCGATATTCGGTATTTTCGGCAATATCGGTATCGGCCAATAGGGATACCGATATTGCCGATAATACCTCCCAGGACCGCCAGGCTCATTACAAGCCCGGCGGTCCTGGGGAGGGCGGGCAGCAAGCGTTTACTCACCTCCCAGCAGCTCCTCCAGCTCCCCAGTGTAAATCTCGCGAGACCCGCGGCCAGCTCTGACGGCCGCTGGTCTCGCGAGATTTACACTGGGGAGCTAGAGGAGCTGCTGGGAGGTGAGTAAACGTTTGCTGCCCCCCCCTCCCACAGCTAAGCCAATGCCACTGGACCACCAGGGATTAACATATCCCCCCTCCCTGGCAAGGCAACAAGCAGGGAGGGGGGACAACAAAAAACAAATAAAAATAATTAAATATATATATATATATATATATATAAAACATTTTTTTAAATATAAAAATAAAAAAAATAATTTAATAAAAAAATGCCCCCTCACACATACTCTATTATTATACACATACACTACACAAACACACTGTGTATATAATTCAGTGTGTGTGTATAATAATGCAATGTGTGTTTGTATAGTGTGTGTGTATACAATGCAGTGTGTTTGTATAGTGTGTGTATAATGCACACTACACAAACACACTGCATTATAAACACACGCACTACATTATACACACACACACTATACAAACACACTGCATTATATACACACACACACTATACAAACACACTGCATTATATACACACACACTATACAAACACACACTGCATTATATACACACACACTATACAAACACACACTGCATTATATACACACACACTATACAAACAGTGTGTTTATATAATTCAGTGTGTTTGTGTAGTGTGTTTATATAATTCAGTGTGTTTGTGTAGTGTGTTTATATAATTCAGTGTGTGTTTGTGTAGTGTGTTTATATAATGCACACTACACACACTCTGCATTATATAAATACACTAAACAAACACACACACTCTGCATTATATAAACACACTACATTCACTATACACACACTACACAAATACACACACACTACACAAACACGCACACTTTGCATTTAGTATATACAGCATTCACTTTACGCACATACTGCATTCACTTTGCGCACACTACCGACACACTACACAAACACTCTGCTTTCATTATATACACACTAGACAAATACACACTGCATCCACTACACACACTAGACAAATACACTGTATCCACTACACAAACATACACTGCATCCACAACACTCACACTACACAAACACACACTGCATCCACAACACTCACACTGCACAAACACACACTGCATCCACAACACACACTACACAAACACACACTGCATCCACAACACTCACACTGCACAAACACTGCATCCACTACACGTGGCATGTATATTTTGTGCATTTACCTTTAGAAATAGTTTTTATTTTCCAAAATGGTAAATGTACAGAATATCGGCAAATTATATCGGCTATCGGCCTAAAAGTTCACAGAATATCGGTATCGGTATCGGCTCTAAAAAATCAATATCGGTCGATCCCTAGTCTGGGTGCCTATAGTGGTCCTTTAAGTGTGTATGTGAATCATGGCAATGTGTTTATATGAGCAATGCAGGCATCCAAAGTACTAACCATGTGCTAAAAGTTACGAGCCACCTTAAAGGGACACTAGAGTCACCAGAAAAACTTCAGATTCATGGAGTTGTTCTGGTATGTATAGTCAGTCCTTACAGGCATTTTAATGTAAACCCTGCCTTTTCAGAAAAGGGCAGTGTTTACATTGCTGCATAGGGACACCTCTCGTGGCAGTCACTCAGATGGCCACTAGAGGTGCTTCTTGGGTCAGTGATAGACAATGTGCAGCACTGATGTTCAGTGTCTTATAATTCTGGCGGACCCGTGTGGCCCTGAAATAAAGGTAAGTTTATTACCTTTTTAGGAGGGGCAAGGGTTGATAGGGGTTGTAGGATGTGATAGGGGTTGTAGGATGTGTATGGGGTGATAGGGGTTGTAGTGGGTAATAGGGGTTGTAGGATGTGTATGGGGGTGATAGGGGTTGTAGTGTGTGTAGGGAGTGATAGGGGTTGTGGTGTGTGTAGGGAGTGAAAGGGGTTGTAGGATGTGTATGGGGGTGATAGGGGTTGTAGTGTGTGTAAGGAGTGATAGGGGTTGTGGTGTATGTAGGGAGTGATAGGGGTTGTAGGATGTGTATGGGGGTGATAGGGGTTGAAGTGTGTGTAGGGAGTTATAGGGGTTGTGGGGTGTGTAGGGAGTGATAGGGGTTGTGGGGTGTGTAGGGAGTGATAGGGGTTGTAGTGTGTGTAGGGAGTGATAGGGGTTGTAGTGTGTGTAGGGAGTGATAGGGGTTGTAGGATGTGTATGGGGTGATAGGGGTTGTAGTGTGTGTAGGGAGTGATAGGGGTTGTGGTGTGTGTAGGGAGTGATGGGGGTTGTAGGATGTGTATGGGGGTGATAGGGGTTGTAGTGTGTGTAGGGAATGTGTGTAGGGAGTGATAGGGGTTGTGGTGTGTGTAGGGAGTGATCGGGGTTGTGGTGTGTGTAGGGAGTGATGGGGGTTGTAGGATGTGTATGGGGGTGATAGGGGTTGTAGTGTGTGTAGGGAGTGATAGGGGTTGTGGTGTGTGTAGGGAGTGATCGGGGTTGTGGTGTGTGTTGGGGCTTGGTGAATAAAGGGGAATGGATGGATAGGTTAAAAAAAGTTAAATAATGTATCCCCTCTCCCTAAACCTTACCTTTGTCCATGAAGGGGGTAATCCTTACCCACGGTGGTGCAGAGAGTCCAACCTCCATCTTGCCATGTGAATCTCTAGAAGAGCTCCCTCCCTGGCCGGACATGGAACTGCGGGCAGGCTGCCAGAAACACTGATAAAGCAGCTCCGCACAGGGCTGCTCTGATCAGGTACAGGCAGCCTGCATGGAGAGCTCACAACTCAGGGCAGAGGCTCTACTCCTTTTTTCTTCCAGCCTAGACAGGCACAGTGAGAGGCAGCCTGGAGGGTCTTTGATAAGGCCCCTGGGCTGTCTCTCAGTGTGCTAAAAACTGTGAGTATGGCCGACCATGGGGGGAAGCTTCTCTAACAGAAGGGGCCCGCAGAAGTTCATGCGGCCCCTTACGGAGTGCAGGCTGGCTGGGGAGCCTGCCGAACTCCCCAGCTGCTATTACATTCTGCACCACAGGCGGGCCCCCCAGAGCATCGGGCCCTCGGTCCATGACCGATATGCCCGAGTGCTCAGTCCGCCCCTGGTGGGTACTTTTGTACTTGTGAGACATCGCCGAATACAAATATGTGTAATTTATTGCAGTACAAACTAACAGTATTGTCATATTAACAGTTAAAATGCCATGCAGAAACTGAAAAATAACAAAATTACTTAATTTCTCAATATTCTCAATATTTGATATGAAATGAAAGCCCTGCTTCTCCTGAACAACATGATATTTAATATGCTTGGGTGTAGTTAATATGAAAGAGTTGAATTATGGTTGAACAACATATAGCGCAAATTCCAGGTTTTGTTTAAGTTTTGTTTTGATCACAACTTGTACAACTGACTCCGTCCTGAAAGGGTTAAAGGGCAGGCAACCGGCCGGGCTCCTGTTTAACAAGTATTACGGGAGGATTAGGGGGCGCAAATCATATAGACTGCAATGGAAATCGCACACACATCATCTTGTGTTTGTGATTTCCGGGATATTATATATGATTTGCAGGTGTCAGGGAGCCACATTCAAAATGCGGGAGTCTACCGGAAGTACCGGGAGCCTTGGGATGTCTGACAATGTCGAAATAAAGTCTGCCCGGATTCCTTTTATACTATGAATTATTTACCAGACTTGTGCAGCTACACTGAATGAATCAAATGCTTGGTAATTACTGGACGACATGAATCAATTTCTTTGTGTTTTGCTGAACAAATTGATTAATTCATTCAGCAATTAGCAGGATTTAATCATTGCAGATTAACTGGCTTTGTGCACAAGTCTATCATTTACCATTCAGTGCAACCCACTTAATGGTTCAGGAATATCTTGGAAATCAGACAATCCTGAGGAGACGTGCATCTACCAGCCATATATTAGCAGTAAAGAAAATACAATGGTTTTGATAACTCTAAAAAAACAACAACCTGTATAATAATGCTGCCGGCTCTTTATAGGAACAACTACCCCACATTCCCACTCAAGGGCAAATAAAAACATGTTCTTATGAAGAAATATATACAGTTGCAAGAAAAAGTATGTGAACCCTTTGGAATAATATGGATTTCTGCACAAATTGGTCATAAAATGTGATCTGATCATCATCTAAGTCACAACAATAGACAATCACAGTCTGCTTAAACTAATAACTCACAAAGAATGAAATGTTGCCATGTTTTTACTGAACACACCATGTAAACATTCACAGTGCAGGTGGAAAAAGTATGTGAACCCCTAGACTAATGACATCTCCAAGAGCTAATTGGAGTGAGATGTCAGCCAACTGGAGTCCAATCAATGAGATGAGATTGGAGGTGTTGGTTACAGCTGCCCTGCCCTATAAAAAAACACACACCAGTTCTGGGTTTGCTTTTCACAAGAAGCATTGCCTGATGTGAATGATGCCTCGCACAAAAGAGCTCTCAGAAGACCTACGATTAAGAATTGTTGACTTGCATAAAGCTGGAAAGGGTTATAAAAGTATCTCCAAAAGCCTTGCTGTTCATCAGTCCACGGTAAGACAAATTGTATATAAATGGAGAAAGTTAAGCACTGCTGCTACTCTCCCTAGGAGTGGCCGTCCTGTAAAGATGACTGCAAGAGCACAGCGCAGACTGCTCAATGAGATGAAGAAGAATCCTAGAGTGTCAGCGAAAGATTTACAAAAGTCACTGGCAAATGCTAACATCCCTGTTAGCGAATCTACAATACGTAAAACACTAAACAAGAATGGATTTCATGGGAGGATACCACAGAGGAAGCCACTGCTGTCCAAACAAAACATTGCGCGACGTTTACAGTTTGCACAAGAGCACCTGGATGTTCCACAGCAGTACTAGCAAAATATTCTGTGGACAGATGAAACCAAACTTGAGTTGTTTGGAAGAAACACACAACACTATGTGTGGCAAAAAAGAGGCACAGCACACCAACATCAAAACCTCATCCCAACTGTGAAGTATGGTGGTGGGGGCATCATGGTTTGGGGCTGCTTTGCTGCGTCAGGGCCTGGACGGATTGCTATCATCAAAGGAAAAATGAATTCCCAAGTTTATCAAGACATTTTGCAGGAGAACTTAAGGCCATCTGTCTACCAGCTGAAGCTCAACAACAGAAGATGGCTGTTGCCACAGGACAATGACCCAAAGCATAGAAGTAAATCAACAACATAATGGCTTAAACAGAAGAAAATACGCCTTCTGAAATGGCCCAGTCAGAGTCCTGACCTCAACCCAATTGAGATGCTGTGGCATGACCTCAAGAAAGCGATTCACACCAGACATCCCAAGAATATTGCTGAACTGAAACAGTTCTGTAAAGAGGAATGGTCAAGAGTTACTCCTGACCGTTGTGCACGTCTGATCTGCAACTACAGGAAACGTTTGGTTGAAGTTATTGCTGCCAAAGTGTCAGGATCGGGTCAGGGATCCAACACGCAGAGTACAAAGAGTAGCAGATACGTATACCGGTCCTTAGAATGGCCGGACTTAACGTATAACTGCGATAGAATGGTCAGAGACAAGCCGAGGTCGAGGGAACGAGAAGACAGGTAAGCGAGAGACAAGCCGGGTCAAGGATAACAGAAAGACAGGAGAGTAAATACCAAAGCCGGATCAGAACCAAAAGGCAAGAGAATAACAAAGCACTGTGTGACTAGGCGGACTAGAACCATGACAGGGCAATGAGTAAATGAGAGAGCCACTGTTAAGTATCCTGGCTAGGGAGAGAAGACACGCCTCCGGCGAGTCCTGATTCGTCTCCCGAGATTTGAGTGACAGGACGTTCCGGGTTGGCGTCATGACGTCGACCTCCGGTCCTCCTGCTATAAAAGGAAGTGACTCCCTCGCGGCCGGCGTTAGCAAGACCGAGTGAACCGCGAGGGGCCGAGGAGACATGCCGTCCGGACGGATAAACTTCTAAGTCTCTACCTCTCTCAGAGGTAGAGGCCTCAGGTACCCTGACAGTACCCCCCCTCTCAGATACGCCCACCGGGCGGAAGGAGCCGGGGCGAGATGGAAAGCGGGAGTGAAATGCCCTGCGAAGGCGAGGAGCATGAACATCCTCTTGTGGTACCCAACTCCTCTCCTCAGGACCATAACCCTTCCAGTCAACCAAATATTGTACTCTCCCCCGGGAGACACGAGAATCAATAATGGAGTTAACCTCATACTCCTCCTGACCCTCCACCTGAACAGGGCGCGGAGGGGCGATTGTGGAGGAGAATCTGTTACAGATTAGAGGTTTCAGCAATGACACGTGAAAGGAGTTCGGGATGCGTAAAGTAGCTGGGAGAGCTAGACGATACGCCACTGGGTTAATTCGAGTCAAGATCCTGTAGGGACCAATATAACGAGGAGCGAATTTCATGGAAGGAACTTTAAGGCGAATATTCCTTGTACTCAACCAAACTCTATCGCCTGGAACAAAATTCGGAGCCGCCCTTCTACGTTTGTCAGCATGTTTCTTAACCAGTATAGAATTGTGTAGAAGAATCTGTCGAGTCTGGTCCCACAACTTCCTCAAATTGGCCACATGGACATCAACCGACGGCACTCCTTGGGAAGGAGAAACCGAGGGAAGAATAGATGGATGAAAGCCATAGTTCATGAAGAAGGGGCTTGAATGCGTAGAGTCACAAACGAGATTGTTGTGCGCAAACTCCGCCCAAGGAATCAAACCGACCCAATCGTCCTGGTGTTCGGAAACAAAACAACGTAAGTATTGCTCAATCTTCTGGTTGGTTCGTTCGGCAGCTCCGTTAGACTGAGGATGATAGGCGGACGAAAAATTCAATTTGATGCCTAATTGAGAACAGAAGGCTCTCCAAAAACGTGAAACAAATTGGGAGCCTCTATCAGAAGTGATCTCCGAAGGAATCCCATGCAAGCGAAAAATCTCTTTAGCAAAGATCTCCGCCAATTCAGGAGAAGTCGGGAGTTTAGGCAAAGGTACGAAATGTGCCATCTTGGTAAACCTATCGACTACGGTGAGGATAACAGTGTGCCTTTTAGAAATAGGCAAATCCACAATAAAGTCCATTGCCACACAGGACCAAGGTTTGTCAGGAATTTCCAGAGGTTGTAGAAGGCCACAAGGAAGCGAATGCGGTAGTTTAGTCTTAGTACAGACCTCACAAACTCCGATAAAATCCTTAATATCCTTCCGTAACGAAGACCACCAGAAATCCTTGGAGATCAAAGAATACGTCTTGCGAACACCCGGATGACCAGCCACCTTACTCTCGTGAAGACACTGTAAGAGCTCCAATTGGAGTTCAGGAGGAACGAAAAGTCTGGAAGCCGGAGTCAGTCTAGGTGCCAGATGCTGCAAGCTCCTTATCTGATCAAGTAGCGGAGAATGGACTTTGAGAGTAGTGTTAGCGATAATGTTACACTTGGGTACTATAGAGGACAAAACCGGCTCAGATACGGCAGCAGGTTCATATTGGCGAGATAAGGCATCGGCTTTAGAATTCTTAGAACCTGGCCTATATGTGAGTACGTAGTTGAAGTGAGTGAGAAATATGGACCAACGAGCCTGTCTAGATGATAGTCGTTTAGCCTCTCCAATATAGGATAAGTTTTTATGATCTGTCAAAATCATAACAGGATGCAAAGTACCCTCCAACAAATGTCTCCACTCCTTCAAGGCCATTATAACCGCTAGTAGTTCCCTGTCACCAATGTCATATCTGCTTTCAGTACCTGACAATTTTTTGGAAAAGTATCCACAAGGATGTAATGGTTTGTCAACACCCAACCTTTGGGACAGAACAGCACCTATACCTGTCTCAGAAGCGTCAACTTCGAGTAGGAAAGGTAGTGTAGTATCAGGGTGAACTAAAATTGGTGCGGAAGCAAACAGCTCCTTGAGTGTCTTAAAAGCCAGAAGTGCTTCAGTAGACCAATTCTTAGTATCAGCCCCTTGTTTGGTCATATTGGTGATGGGAGCAATGATAGAGGAGTATCCCTTAATGAAACGTCTGTAGTAATTGGAGAAACCAATAAATCTCTGGATAGCCTTGAGACCCTTAGGTAAAGGCCAATCTAATATGGATTGGAGCTTCTCCGGATCCATTTCAAACCCCTCCCCAGAAATCACATAACCAAGAAAGGTAGTTTGGGATTGGTCAAAGCTGCATTTCTCTAGTTTGCAGTATAAGCCATGCTGAAGAAGTTTGTGTAAAACCCTTCTGACTTGTCCGTGGTGAGTTTCAATATCCCTGGAATGTATAAGTATATCATCAAGGTATACAATCACACAGTCATCTTGAAACTCCCTAAGAACCTCATTAATAAGGTCCTGAAATACCGCCGGGGCATTGCAGAGACCAAAAGGCATTACAGTATACTCATAGTGCCCATATCGAGTATTGAATGCAGTTTTCCACTCGTCTCCGTCGTGAATTCTCACCAAATTATAAGCACCTCTAAGGTCTAACTTAGTGAAAATCTTAGAACTTTTTAATCGATCAAAAAGCTCGGTGATCAAGGGAATCGGATATACATTTCTGATGGTTATCTTGTTAAGACCTCGGTAGTCAATGCAGGGTCTTAAAGAGCCATCCTTCTTTTTAACAAAAAAAAATCCAGCCCCAGCAGGAGAGGAGGATCTTCTAATGAACCCCTTGTCTAGGTTTTCACGAATATACTCCTCTAGAACTAAGTTTTCATTCGTAGACAAAGGGTATACATGACCCCTGGGGGGTATGGTACCAGAAAGTAAATTAATTTTGCAATCAAAAGGCCTATGTGGTGGTAAGGTATCAGCCTTTCCTTTGTCAAATACTGCCTTTAAATCTTGATACAAGGACGGTATCTGTACTTTGGTAGAGTCGGTAGCGTTATTAAGTGAGTTGACACTACAAAGAGGTGACACTTTCTTTAAACAATTCTCTTGACAATCCTGACCCCACGAAACTATTTCCCCTGATCTCCAATCTATAACGGGGTTATGTCTTTTAAGCCAGGAGTATCCCAGGACTATGGGAACAGAAGGAGATGAAATGAGTAGTAGGGATATTTCCTCCTTGTGTAGAATACCAGTAGTTAAGTAAAGAGGTGTGGTCTCCCGGAAAATCACAGGCTCAACTAAAGGTCTACCATCAATGGCTTCAACAGCCAAGGGTGTCTTCCTTAACTGGGATGGGATAGTGTGTTTGGTGAGAAACTTTTGGTCGATAAAACTCTCAGCAGCGCCGGAGTCTATCAATGCCATAGTCTCTAAAGTTCCCTTCTCCCAAGTTAAAGAGACCGGTAATAGGAGTCTATGTTCTTTGTAGTTATGAGTAGAGGACAAAATCGAAACACCCAAGGTCTGTCCTCTAGAGAAACTTAGGTGCGAGCGTTTCCCGGACGACTGGGACAGCTCAAACGTACATGACCTCTGGCCCCACAATACATACACAGTCCCTCCCTTCTCCTGTACTGTCTCTCCTCCTCTGAGAGACGAGTAAGGCCTAACTGCATAGGTTCTAAAACCTGTGGATTTTTGGTTTCAGAAATTTGAAATGATGATGCTAGTCTAAAGGAAGATTTAGCGGTTCTATCTCGAGTATTCTGTCTCTCCCTTAGACGTTCGTCAATACGAGAGATAAAGGAAATTAAGTCCTCCAGGTTCTCGGGAAGCTCTCTTGTCGCTACCTCATCAAGTATTACATCAGATAATCCATTTAAGAATACGTCTATATAGGCCTGTTCATTCCATTTTACCTCTGCCGCCAAAGACCTGAACTCTAGTGCGTAATCCACAAGTGTTTGGTTGTCTTGTCTAAGGCGCAACAGTAATCTGGCTGCATTGACCCTCCTGCCAGGGGGATCAAAAGTTCTTTTAAAAGCAGCTACAAAGGCATTATAGTTATAGACTAATGGATTATCATTCTCCCACAACGGATTAGCCCATCTCAGAGCTTTCTCAATGAGTAAGGTAATAATAAATCCCACTTTTGCCCTATCAGTAGGGTATGAACGAGGCTGTAGCTCGAAATGAATACTGATCTGGTTCAAAAAGCCACGACACCTCTCAGGAGAACCAGCATAACGTACAGGTGGGGTAACTCGGGAAGAAGCACCTACAGTAGCTACCTCTAGCCCTGAACCCACAGAAGAAGCAGACATATTACGCATCTCCTCAGGTGGATTAATAGGACGAGACAGCAGCGCCTGTAGTGCTAGAGCCATCTGATCCATCCTATGATCCATGGCGTCAAACCTAGGATCAGGAGAACCAAGCTGACAATTTGTACCTGCAGGATCCATGGCCCTGTCGTAATGTCAGGATCGGGTCAGGGATCCAACACGCAGAGTACAAAGAGTAGCAGATACGTATACCGGTCCTTAGAATGGCCGGACTTAACGTATAACTACGATAGAATGGTCAGAGACAAGCCGAGGTCGAGGGAACGAGAAGACAGGTAAGCGAGAGACAAGCCGGGTCAAGGATAACAGAAAGACAGGAGAGTAAATACCAAAGCCGGATCAGAACCAAAAGGCAAGAGAATAACAAAGCACTGTGTGACTAGGCGGACTAGAACCACGACAGGGCAATGAGTAAATGAGAGAGCCACTGTTAAGTATCCTGGCTAGGGAGAGAAGACACGCCTCCGGCGAGTCCTGATTCGTCTCCCGAGATTTGAGTGACAGGACGTTCCGGGTTGGCGTCATGACGTCGACCTCCGGTCCTCCTGCTATAAAAGGAAGTGACTCCCTCGCGGCCGGCGTTAGCAAGACCGAGTGAACCGCGAGGGGCCGAGGAGACATGCCGTCCGGACGGATAAACTTCTAAGTCTCTACCTCTCTCAGAGGTAGAGGCCTCAGGTACCCTGACACAAAGGAGGTTCAGCCAGTTATTAAATCCAAGGGTTCACATACTTTTTCCACCTGCACTGTGAATGTTTACATGGTGTGTTCAATAAAAACATGGCAACATTTCATTCTTTGTGTGTTATTAGTTTAAGCAGACTGTGATTGTCTATTGTTGTGACTTGGATGATGATCAGATCACATTTTATGACCAATTTGTGCAGAAATCCATATCATTCCAAAGGGTTCACATACTTTTTCTTGCAACTGTATATATATGATCTCTGTCCAATCAAACATTTCTAACAGAGTACCAATTGAGGCCTATGTTACACTCACTTCTGCTTTGAAAATGTGTTTAAAGCTTGTGGCACAGAAAACCATGCCTCACACCCCACCATCCCCCAGATTTCTGGTTTGGAAAGTTAGGAGATTTTATTATGGTCATCTGTCTTGAAATTGGTACTTTTATAACTTAATTGTGTGGGGCATACAGTTAACAAGCTGCACAGATATTGAGGAGTAGTATGGATCGTGAGATGGTTGCATAATTGAACACATTGTAAGGGGTGAAAGTGACACCAGTGTTAAAAACTTAAAGGGACACTACACTGCCCAAATAAAAATAACAGTTTCCTAGATACAACATCACAGAAAATATGCATTTAATTATGTAGTTTTTCATGAGGGGTGTACATAAAAAAGCAGCTTGCAAAAGATGCAGATGTTTTGTCTGCATACTTTCTGTGTCTGTCCAATCACAGACCTCCCAATGCAGCTCCATGAGAAGTCTTTGCAAGGCAGGTCCTCTGGGCAATTGCTGCCTCTTGAGTTTATCTCCACTGAGCTAAACAAACCAGGAAGTAACATGACTGGTTATCTGATTGACAGCCAGGGGGGGTGTAACATGATTAATTTATAAAAGTGGCAAATTCTATTAAAATCTGTACTTTTTGTAAAGTGATAAAAGGGAACACACTCTTCACGCACAAAGTACGTCAACAAGCTAAAGTGCATTGGGGGTCAGGGGCGTCCCTTTAAAAAGTCATTAGTCCCTTGACTTACTTCAATCTTTCTATTGGTGACCCATCAAAACAGATGAGAAACTTGAGGTTGCCTTCACTCTCCATTCAGTAAGTACCTTTTGAGACATACAATAGAGTAGCAACTCCCAACACAGTAAACTAAACTCACAAATAGTGATGTCCCGGACTGTTCGCTGGCGAATAGTTCCTGGCGAACATCGCTTGTTCGGTCCGCCCCATATTCGTCATCATTGAGTAAATTTTGACCCTGGTCTGTACCTCACAGTCAGCAGACACATTCCAGCCATTCAGCAGCAGACCCTCCCTCCCAGACCCTCCCACCTCCTGGACAGCATCCATTTTACATTCATTGTGAAGCTGCATTCTTAGTGAGAGTAGGGACAGTGCAGCTGCTGCTGATTTGATAGGGAAATTGATAGCTAGGCTAGTGTATTCAGTGTCCACTACAGTCCTGAAGGACTCATCTGATCTCTGATGTAAGGACAGCACCCCAAAAAGCCCTTTTTAGGGCTAGAACATCAGTCTGCTTTTTTTTTTTGTGTGTAATGTAATTGCAGTTGCCTGCCTGCCTGCCAGCCAGCCTGTGTGTCAGGCTCACAGCATATACTGTGCCCACTTGCCCAGTGCCACCACTCACTCACTGGTGTCACAATAGCTTGCATTTAAACAAAAAAAAAATGTTTTTAATGTAGTATAATAGCAGTCAGTTTCCTTCACTAGTGTGAGTTTCAGGGCCTGCCCAGTGCCACCACTCACTCACTGGTGTTACAATAGCTTGCATTTAACAAAAAAATAATCTTTTTGGACTGTAATATAATAGCAGTCATTTTCCTTCACCAGTGTGCGTTTCAGGGTCTGCCAGGGCACAGTGTCACACCAGTGCAACTCATATCTGGTGTAACAGTAGTGCACATTTAAAAAAAATATTTTTTTTTTGACTGTAATAGATTGAATAGCAGTTAGCTGCCTGCCAGCGTGTGTGTCAGGCTCGCAGTGTATACTGTGCCCACTTGCCCAGTGCCACCACTCACTCACTGGTGTTACAATAGCTTGCATTTAACAAAAAAAAATCTTTTTGGACTGTAATATAATAGCAGTCATTTTCCTTCACCAGTGTGCGTTTCAGGGTCTGCCAGGGCACAGTGTCACACCAGTGCAACTCATATCTGGTGTAACAGTAGTGCACATTTAAAAAAAATATTTTTTTTTTGACTGTAATAGATTGAATAGCAGTTAGCTGTCTGCCAGCGTGTGTGTCAGGCTCGCAGTGTATACTGTGCCCACTTGCCCAGTGCCACCACTCACTCACTGGTGTCATAATAGCTTGCATTTAACAAAAATAAATATTTTTGGACTGTAATATAATAGCAGTCAGTTTCCTTCACTAGTGTGCGTTTCAGGGTCTGCCAGGGCACAGTGTCACACCAGTGCAACTCATATCTGGTGTAACAGTAGAGCACATTTAAAAAAAAAATACAATTTTGACTGTAATAGATTGAATAGCAGTTAGTTGTCTGCCAGCGTGTGTGTCAGGCTCGCAGCGTATACTGTGCCCACTTGCCCAGTGCCACCACTCACTCACTGGTGTCATAATAGCTTGCATTTAACAAAAATAAATCTTTTTGGACTGTAATATAATAGCAGTCAGTTTCCTTCACTAGTGTGCGTTTCAGGGTCTGCCAGGGCACAGTGTCACACCAGTGAAACTCATATCTGGTGTAACAGTAGTGCACATTTAAAAAAAAAAAAATTTTTTTTTTGACTGTAATAGATTGAATAGCAGTTAGTTGTCTGCCAGCATGTGTGTCAGGCTCGCAGCGTATACTGTGCCCACTTGCCCAGTGCCACCACTCACTCACTGGTGTCACAATAGCTTGCATTTAACAAAAAAAAATATTTTTGGACTGTAATATAATAGCAGTCAGTTTCCTTCACGAGTGTGCGTTTCAGGGCCTGCCCAGTGCTACCACTCACTCACTGGTGTCACAATAGCTTGTCCACTACAGCCCTGAAGGACTCATCTGATCTCTGCTGTAAGGACAGCACCCCAAAAAGCCCTTTTTAGGGCTAGAACATCAGTCTGCTTTTTTTTTCCTTCTGTGTAATGTAATTGCAGTTGCCTGCCTGCCAGCCTGTGTGTCAGGCTCACAGCATATACTGTGCCCACTTGCCCAGTGCCACCACTCACTCACTGGTGTCACAATAGCTTGCATTTAACAACAAAAATATTTTTGGACTGTAATATAATAGCAGTCAGTTTCCTTCACGAGTGTGCGTTTCAGGGCCTGCCCAGTGCTACCACTCACTCACTGGTGTCACAATAGCTTGTCCACTACAGTCCTGAAGGACTCATCTGATCTCTGCTGTAAGGACAGCACCCCAAAAAGCCCTTTTTAGGGCTAGAACATCAGTCTGCTTTTTTTTTTCTTCTGTGTAATGTAATTGCAGTTGCCTGCCTGCCAGCCTGTGTGTCAGGCTCACAGCATATACTGTGCCCACTTGCCCAGTGCCACCACTCACTCACTGGTGTCACAATAGCTTGCATTTAACAACAAAAATATTTTTGGACTGTAATATAATACCAGTCAGTTTCCTTCACTAGTGTGCGTTTCAGGGTCTGCCAGGGCACAGTGTCACACCAGTTCAACTCATATCTGGTGTAACAGTATTGTACATTTAAAAAAAGAAATTTTTTTTTGACTGTAATAGATTGAATAGCAGTTAGTTGTCTGCCAGCATGTGTGTCAGGCTCACAGCATATACTGTGCCCACTTGCCCAGTACCACCACTCACTCATTGGTGTCACAATAGCTTGCATTTAACAAAAAAAAATCTTGATGAGGGGGACTACTTAACACACCACTCCTATCTGGTGGCACATTAGATTGCATGCGCAGTGCCCCAAATTTGAAGTAGGAGGACCGACCAAGCATCTTTTTCCATCTCCCGCTTCCTAAAATCGATGCCTTATATACACGTCCCCTGATAGGGGACGTAACAGGGATTAAACTGATAAGAATAGTACTACTTAACACACCACTACTTTCTGGTGGCACATTAGATTGCACGCGCAGTGCCCCAAATTTGAAGTAGGAGGACCGACCAAGCATGTTTTTCCATCTCCTGCTTCCTAAAATCGATGCCTTATATACACGTCCCCTGATAGGGGACGTAACAGGGATTAAACTGATAGGAATAGTACTACTTAACACACCACTCCTATCTGGTGGCACATTAGATTGCACGCGCAGTGCCCCAAATTTGAAGTAGGAGGACCGACCAAGCATGTATTTCCATCTCCCGCTTCCTAAAATCGATGCCTTATATACACGTCCCCTGATAGGGGATGTAACAGGGATTAAACTGATAGGAATAGTACTACTTAACACACCACTCCTATCTGGTGGCACATTAGATCTGAAGAAGAGGAGTCAGAGGAGGAAGGTGGCTTTGAGGAGGTGGAAGACCAAACACAGCAGGCGTCCCAGGGGGCTTGTTGTCACCTTTCGGGGACCCTTGGTGTTGTACGTGGCTGTGTGGAGGAAGAGACCTTCAATGACATCAGTGAGGACAAGGAACGGGACATGGCTAGCTTGGTATCCAACCTTGTGCAAATGGGGAGTTTGCGGTTGTGCAAATGGACTGTTTGCGGTTGTTTGCGGTGCGTTAAACGGGGAGTTTGGTCTGTCACTGTGAAGCGGGCGTAACCCTTACACTACCTGATCAATACAACATAATACCTGATGTTTTAAAGCAGGTTATTCCAAACAATTTAGGAATGTTAGGTGATTTATGCCCTTTATGGATTAAAACCAGACTCTGCATCAACTATGTAATTTTCCATGGGAGTTTTGCCATGGATCCCCCTCCGGCATGCCACAGTCCAGGTGTTAGTCCCCTTGAAACAACTTTTCCATCACTATTGTGGCTAGAAAGAGTCCCTGTGGGTTTTAAAATTTGCCTGCCCATTGAAGTCTAAGGCGGTTCGCCCAGTTCGCCCGTTCGCGAACATATGCGGAAGTTCACGTTCGCCATTCACGAACCGAAAATGTTATGTTCGCGACATCACTACTCACAAACAGTCCAGCACCAAGGCAATTCAACAATCACTGTAACAATATTGCATATTGATATAGACCAGAGCCCCAGGTTTTACATCTGCAGCTGATCATATTGAATATATTTGAAGAATATTTCCATCAGGTGCTCACAACATAGTAGAATGGAACTGCTACAGAACACCCTGAGATATAGCTTAGTAAAGCTGTGAATAATATGAAGTGCATGCAACTGCGTAATAATTTAAACTCCATAAATGTGCACTTCTGGAAAAGAGTTTTTGGAAAAAATGCCAATTTTTGGGACTGCATTCTTTAAATGCCACACAAATCTAATACTGTAGGATTCAGTTCTCAAAAATCCCCCAAATTGACTTATAATCGTGTAGAATTTACTGCAATCTTGGTGATGTTTCCTTAAATTATGTCTTCATAAAATAGAGTTGATTTATTCTTAATATATTTCAGTCCCAACAGTGTAATATTAGCAACATAATGAAAGCAACAAAACGCATATTTTTCCAATTAAAATGAAATAATGCTACAAATTCTAACCGTGTCCTAGTTTGAGGAGTTACACATTCAGCTTTTGTGAACCTTTGAAAACATTAAATTAAACCATAATCATTTGCAGCTTAACTTTCTCTCCAAGAGCAGCTCGAATTCTGGAGAGAATCCGAAAACCTAATTTCAAACCTCCCACAAAAAAAGTGGAGAAAAAAAAACACTTAAAGAAAACAGTAAATTTAAATGATTACAGATGAGACAAATGCCACACACTGGACCTGGCTTCTGTTAAGCATTTTTTAGACCAAATGAAAGTTGTTTGTAGTGGTGGCTGTGTCTTGACTTTTTTAAATAGAGCTCCGGGAGAAAAGGAAAATAAAAAGTCTTGCTGAGTTATCAAAGAGTGTCGACAGCTGAATTATATAATATTGTTAACCTCAGAAATTAAAGTGGTACATTAGTGAATGCAGTGGAGTAATGATTAGTGAGTTCAATAAATTGTGTATCCATAGGATTAAGAGAATCTAAAGCTATTAAACAAATTGTCCTTGTTTTTAGTTTGCAAATGTTATCTTCGCAAATGTCAAATATAAGATCAGAGTAATAAAATCTGAGTGTTATTTATCAGTATCATGTTAAGACAAACATCATTCCATAACTATGTACACTTGTAACAGCTCCATCTTCTGTCCAGTCTGACAAAACACACTCATTATGTTAGGATATTATAGTATAAAGACATTCTCAACATCATGTCCTTCATAACCAAATATTCAGAGTCTCCTCTCGCTACCGAATGTATTTTATTTTGAAAGTTCACCCACTTCCAGCGGCTTTGTGTCCATGTGGAAGCTCTGATAATTTTCTCTTTTTCTTTGCCTCCTTTCGTCGGCTGCGTTCTCCTCCAAACTATCTTACAATATTCTCCCAAGATGATGGCTCAAATGACTATGGTTCCGCGCATCTTTCGCAGCACATAGCAATTTTAGGGGTAATATAGTTTTTGTTGCCCTAGTCTGTTTTCAGACTGCTATTCCTTCAGGCAGCTCTGCCATTATGTCCTTGGGAGCATCTGGATTATCACCAAGAGCCTCTCACCTCTTTACTCCTATACCATCTATTCTATACTCATCTACTGTCTACATCTATACTACACTCATTTACTGCTATACAATCTATACTACACTACTTTACTCTTATACCATCTATATGGTACTCATTTACCATCTATACTGTACTCCTTTCACTGCTACACCATCTATACTATACTCCTTTACAGCTATACCATCTATAATGCACTCCTTTACCACCTTTACTATACTCCTTTACTGCTATACCAGCCTATACTATACTCCTTTACTCCTATACCATCTATACTGTACTCCTTTACCATAAATACTACACTCCTTTACTGCTATACCAGCCTATACTATACTACTTTACTTCTTTACCTTCTATACTACAACCCTTTAATCCTTTACCTTCTATGCTACAAACCTTTACTCCTTCACCTTCTATACTATACTCCTTTACTCCTTTACAATCTATACTATACTCCTTTACTCCTTTACCTTGTATACTTTACTCCTTTGCCTTCTATACTACAATCCTTTACTCCTTTACCTTCTATGCTACAAACCTTTACTCCTTTACCATCTATACTATACTCCTTTACTCCTTTACCTTGTATACTTTACTCCTTTGCCTTCTATACTACAATCCTTTACCCTTTTACCTTTTATACTATACTCCTTTCCTCCTTTACCTTCTATACTATACTGCTTTCCTCATTTACCTTCTAAACTACAATCCTTTACTCCTTTACCTTCTATACTATACTCATTTCCTCCTTTACCGTCTATACTACAATCCTGTATCCTTTTACATTCTATACTATACACCTTTACTCCTTTACTTTATATACTACATTCATTTACTCCTTTACCTTCTATACTATACTCTTTTACCTTCTATACTATACTCATTTACAGCTATACCATCTATAATGTACTCCTTTACATCTATACTATACTCCTTTACAGCTATACCACCCTATACTATACTTGTTTACTCCCATACCATCTATACTGTACTTCTTTACCATATATACTATACTCCTTTACTGCTATACCATCTATACTATACTCCTTTACTGCTATACCATCTATACTCCATCTATACTCCTTTACTATCTATACTATAGTCCTATACTCCTATACCATCTATACTATACTCCTTTACGCCTGTACCATCTATACTATAATCCTTTACTCCTATAACATCTATACTATACTGCTATACCATCTATACTATGCTCCTTTACATCTATACCATCTACACTCTACTCCTTTACTGCTATACTATCTATACTATACTCATTTACTCCTTTACCATCTATACCATCTAAACTATACTCCTATACCAGCTATACTATACTTATTTACTCCTGTACCAACTATACTATACTCCTTTACTTCTACACCATTAACATTCTACTATGTTACTGCTGTACCATGTATACCATACTGCTTACTCCTGCACCATCTATACTATACACCTTTACCATATATACTATACTCTTATATCATCTATTCTATACTCCTTTACTCCTGTACCATCTATAGTATGCTCATTTACAATCTAAACTATAGACTTCTTTACGGCTACACCAGCTATACTATACTCCGTTACTGATATACCATCTATGCTATAATCCTTTACTCTTTTACCATCTATACCATGTTCCCTTTCTCCTGTAACATCTATACTGTACTCTCTTTACTCTTTACCATCTATACTACTCTCATTTACTCCTACACCACCTATACTATACTCCTGTACCATCTATAGTATACTCTTATATTTCTTTACCTTTTATACTACAATATATACTTCTTCCCTCCTTTACCTTCTATAATATACTCATTTACTCCTTTACTTTCTATACTCCTTTCCTCCTTTACCTTCTATATTAAACCCCTTTACTCCTTTACCTTCTATAATATACTCTTTTACTCCTTTACCTTCTATACTATAATCCTTTACTCCTTTACTTTCTATACTGTATTCATTTACCCCTTTACCTTCTATACTACAGTCCTTTACTCCTATACCTTTTATACCTTTTATACCTTTACTCCGTTACTTTCAATAATACACTCCTTTACCTTCTATACTACAATCCTCTCCTCCATTACACTCTATAATATACTAATTTACTCCTTTACCTTCTATACTCCTTTCCTCCTTTGCCTTCTATACTAAACTCCTGTACTCTTTTTACTTCTATACTAAACTCCTTTACCTTCTATAATATACTCTTTTACTCCTTTACCTTCTATACTACAATCCTTTACTTCTTTACCTTCTATACTTTACTCCTTTACATTCTTTACTACAACCCTTTACTCCTTTACCTTCTATTCTATACTTCTTTACTTATTTACCTTCTATACTATACTCCTTTACTCCGTTACCTTCTATACTATACTCCTTTACCTTCCATACTATTATCCTTTACTCCTTTACCTTCTCTACTAAACTCCTTTACTCCTTTACCTTCCATACTATTATCCTTTACTCCTTTACCTTCTCTACTAAACTCCTTTACTCCTTTACCTTTTATACTACTATCATTTACTCCTTTACCTTCTATACTACAATCTTTTACTCCTTTACCTTTTATACTATACTCCTTTACCTTCTATAATATACTCTTTTACTCCTTTACCTTCTTTACTACAATCCTTTACTCCTTTACTTTTTGTACTATACTCTTTTACCTTCTATACTATACTCCTTTACCTTCTATACTACAATCCTGTCTTCCTATACCTTCTATACTACAATCATTTTCTCCATTACCTTCTACACTATACTCCTTTCCTCCTTTACCTTCTATAATATACTCAATTACTCATTTACCTTCTATATAACAATCCTTTACTCTTTTACATTCTATACTCCTTTCCTCCTTTACCTTCTACACTAAACCCCTTTACTTCTTTACCTTCTATAATATACTCTTTTACTCCTTTACCTTCTTTACTATACTCCTTTACCTTCTATACTACAGTCCTTTACTCCTTTACCTTTTATACTATACGTCTTTACTCATTTACCTTCTATACTACACTACTTTACCTTCTATACTACAATCCTTTACTCCTTTACCTTCTCTACTAAACTCCTTTACTCCTTTACCTTTTATACTACTATCATTTACTCCTTTACCTTCTATACTTCTATCTTTTACTCATTTACCTTCTCTACTAAACCCATTTACTCCTTTACCTTCTCTACTAAACTCCTTTACTCATTTACCTTCTATACTACAATCCTTTACTCCTTTACTTTTTGTACTATACTCCTTTACTTTCTATACTATACTCCTTTACCTTCTATACTATACTCATTTACCTTCTATACTACAATCCTTTCTTCCTATACCTTCTATACTACAATCCTTTACTCCATTACCTTCTACACTATACTCCTTTCCTCCTTTACCTTCTATAATATACTCAATTACTCATTTACCTTCTATATAACAATCCTTTACTCTTTTACTTTCTATACTCCTTTCCTCCTTTACCTTCTATACTATAATCCTTTACTCCTTTACTTTCTATACTGTATTCCTTTACCCCTTTACCTTCTATACTACAGTCCTTTACTCCTATACCTTTTATACCTTTTATACCTTTACTCCGTTACTTTCAATAATACACTCCTTTACCTTCTATACTACAATCCTCTCCTCCATTACACTCTATAATATACTAATTTACTCCTTTAAATTCTATACTCCTTTCCTCCTTTGCCTTCTATACTAAACTCCTGTACTCTTTTTACTTCTATACTAAACTCCTTTACCTTCTATAATATACTCTTTTACTCCTTTACCTTTTATACTACAATCCTTTACTTCTTTACCTTCTATACTTTACTCCTTTACATTCTTTACTACAACCCTTTACTCCTTTACCTTCTATTCTATACTTCTTTACTTATTTACCTTCTATACTATACTCCTTTACTCCGTTACCTTCTATACTATACTCCTTTACCTTCCATACTATTATCCTTTACTCCTTTACCTTCTCTACTAAACTCCTTTACTCCTTTACCTTCCATACTATTATCCTTTACTCCTTTACCTTCTCTACTAAACTCCTTTACTCCTTTACCTTTTATACTACTATCATTTACTCCTTTA